>NC_086104.1:126880780-127207655 GCF_963921235.1 Mobula hypostoma
GGGAGTGGCGACTGCCTGGAGACCATGGCCAAGGGTGGTGGTGGAGACAGATTTTACACAGGTGTTCGAAAGGCTCTTAGACAGACACATGGATGGAAAGATGTGGAAATTGTGCAAGGAGGATGGACAAGTTCGGAATGTAATAACCAATTAGCCGAGTAAAACCTGGTGGGCTGAAGGGCCTTTGCTGTGCTGTACTGTTCCATGTTGCATGAATACAGAAAGCTGGGAACTGGGATCGGTGTCGATGGGAGATAGTTGACATGGACAGTGCGTCAGATCGGCAATTCCCAGGCACAGCAGAGCTCAGGCCTGGGAATGTAGGCTGTCTTACAGTTCATCAGCCCTACACTAGTTCCTACGTATTCCCCAGCGCTCTGCTCGGTCAGGGGTGGGGGCAGGGGGTGGTAGTGGTGGTGACTCTACCTTCACAACCCACCCCTTATTCTGCAGAGGTTTTGCAGCTTTGTGGGAGGCAGTGTGGTCTCCCCTCATCGTTCCCTGCTCAGCTAGTATCAGACACTGACCCTGCCCCGACCCTCTTCACCCCACCTATCACCATGACACCCCTCCCCATCTCCCAAAACACGAATCTTTCACCAGCTCTGCTCACCACACCCACCATCCCCTTCCTGTCCCCCACACTGCTCCTCAACCCCTCCAAACCCCTCTCTACACAGCCACTGATTTTCACTTCTCACCACACCCATCCCCTACACCATCCACTCTCAACTCCTCCCCTACACAGTCCCCTCTCAACCCCATCCCCCAGACTCATGTCCTGTTACAGTAGGAGTCCCCTAACCTGTCCTCCAGACTCACATCACGATAAGGTGGGAGTCCCCCCATCCTGTCCCCTAGACTCACGTCCTGTTACAGTAGGAGCCCCTCCTCCCACCCCGTCCCCCAGACTCACGTCCTGTTACAGTAGGAGCTCCCGTCGCCAGCGTAGCCCTGTGTGCAGTGACACTGGAAGGACTGGAAGGTGTTGCTACAGATGGCGAACTGGTGGCAGTTGTCCAGATGGAGACGGCATTCATCGATATCCGGGCACACGCTGTAGGACCAGTCTGCCGGCTCACTCCCCGACAAGCCTGAAACACCCAGTAGGGCCACCGAGCAGTTGTCAAAGCCTGAGAGGCTGTGGAAGTCACCGGGGAGACATCTGGAAACCAGATAGACATTAGACACCAGAGGCAGACAGGCCCCAGACATCAGACACTCACCACGTGGATGTACGACACACCACAGGGCTGGTGGATCACAGTTTCACCACCCCTACCTCTCTCCTATGTTCCCAATGACACCTTCCCTCAGGCCAACCTCTCCCCTCCCACCACCACTCTCCCCTCCCACATCCCCTCAAACCACCCTCTCCCATCCCACCACCCCTCAGACCACCACTCTCCCCTCCCACATCCCCTCAAACCACCCTCTCCCCTCCCACCACCCCTAAACCACCCCCTCTCCTCCCACCTCACCATAAGACTACCCTCTCCCCCCCCACCACCCCCAAGCCACCCCTCACCCCTCCCACTTCCCTATAGACCACTCTTTCTCCTCTCACCTCCCCATAAGACCACCACTCTCCCATCCCACCACCCCTCAGGCCACCCTCTCCCATCCCACCACCCCTCAGACCACCCTCTCCTATCCCACCACCCCTCAGGCCACCCTCTTCCTCCCACCTCCCCTCAGGCCACACTTCTCCCCTCCCACCTCACCACAGACCAATCCATTCCCCTCCCACCTCACTATAGACCATCCTCTCCTACCCTACCTCCCATAAACCACCACTCTCCCCTACCACCTCCCCCTCCTCTCAGACCACCCTTCTCCCCTCTTATCATCCCATAGACTACCACTCTCCCCCTACATCTCACCTGACCACCCTTCTTCCCCTCCCACCTCCTCTCAGAGCACTGCCCCCCAACCCTGCCCCACCCTCTTTCCATGGAGCCCAGCCGGAACTAACCTGCCGACGGTGGGATTGTCAGAATTCCCGCACCAGCCGCACTCAAAGTTCTGTAGACAAGTTTTGCAGGTGGAGAAGTGGAAGCAGTCGGTACACTGCTTCACTGAGTGAATGCTGCGGGCAGGACAGGGAGCAGGGTTTAACATGGGTCTCCTGCCCCCAGCACACCCAACCCCTACCTGAGCCAGCTCCCTCCCTTCTGTGACCCACTCCTCTGCAGCTCAACTCTGCTACCTTTCCCAAACAGCCCTCAGTACTTTGGTATGTTTGATTATGTTCCCTTAATAGTAAAATTTGCATAATTTATGCCCATGTTTTCCCTGTGAATGCTGCTTATCTAACATTGTGCGTCTGTGCTACTGCTGAAAATAACCTTTTGACAAAACCATAGATATTTTAGTTTTTATTGCAGATTTTAGTAATCTTTTTGTGTTTAGTGGTGTACTATTGCCTCAAACCAACAAATTTCACAACTGTGGAACTGTGGAACCAGGTAGAAGGGAAAAGTGGGGCGAAAGTGGAACCAGGTGAAGAAGGGGGAACAAAATGGGGGGGGGAAGCTAGGTGAGTGTTTGAAATGGAGGGGTATGGGAGGACCTTGATGGAGTGAGAGGAGGGGGCAGAGATATAGGAGGAGAGAGTTCCTTGAAATTGGAGAATTCGGTTGGGGTGTAGGCCATCCAAGGAGAATATGCTCTTCCCCCGGTTTGTGTTTGGCCTCTGGGTAGCAGTAGAGAAGGCCAAAGACAGACAGATCAGTGAAGGAGATTTGATCTAACATGGAGCCGGAAGAGGTCAGAGGGCAGTGGTGAGAGGTCAGGGTCACAGATGGCCATCGTGGTTGGGGCACAGGTACCCTGTAATGTTACTGGCTGGTGTCTGCTTGGTCTCATCAACATACTGGAGGCCACACCAGGAGCACCGAACGCAGCAGACAAAAGTTAGAGGGGGTCAGCTGAATCTCTACGTCGCCCCTCCCTCTTGTCTCTTTATCTTTTAGTCCTGAAGCCTCTGCAGATGCAGCTCGACTTGCTGAGTTCCTCCAGCTGTTGTTTCTTTCCTTCTCCCAGTTACTCCCAGCAGTCCCGCTGCCCCGAGATCCCTGTAACCTCCTCCCTCCCACACTCTCACTCTCTCCTGCCCGCCGCACAGCAGGAGCAGTTTACAACACATATTTAACCCGGGCACCGTGGCATGTCATTGGGACGTGGGAGTCAGGGAGAAAGTGCAAATTCCCAACAGTTGTGCCACCCTGAGGGCTGGAGATTAGTCTCCAACGTTACAGCCTCTGCTGCTGTGGTAGGTCTGTGGTAACTTAACCAGCACGCACCAAGGAGCTGAACCCTGCAGGGCACTCCCAACCCAGGAGGTTAGCAGGGTCAGTGACTGGTGGGTGCAGGGTGAGGGTCACAGACAGAAGCAGCAATGGGTCCGGGTTGGTGAGAGATCAGGGTTATGACAGAGGCCAGAAGACAGGGATAGGTTTATGCAAGAGAGAGGTCACGGGGTGAGAGGTCAGGATTCAGGGGCACGGAGAGGGGACAGTGAAGGGATGGGTTCATTCTGGGTCAGAGACTGCACAGTCGGACGTTACCTGTCATACCAGTCCCGACACTCCCCAGATGGGTACTTGGCCAGGTAGGCGGCAAAGAGAAAGCAGGTTCGTGTGGATTGACACCAGGCACACTGGCTGGAGTTGCTCAGGCAGTCCTGACACGACGATCGCCTGTTGACACAAACTGCGGAGTCACCAGCACACCGGGCCACAGGCCGCAAAGCATCCGGGAACGCACTCACGTACACACACTGCCCTTCTCCCGCCTCCAAACGACAAGGAAGGATGGGGCGTCTTGATCAGCGACGGGGACTAGTCAGGGAACAGTGGGGGAAATAGACTGGGGAACAGACCAGGATAACGGGTTAGGGGACGGCGTGGATCAGGGAACAAACTGGGGTGGGGGGTGGAACAGACCTGGACAGCAAACCATGGAATCGGGTGTGGGTACAGACTGGGGAAGGTGGGGGAACAGACAACTGGCGAGGGGAAATAGTTGAGGGACAGACCCGGGGAATGGGTTGGTAAAAGGACCAGGGTGAACAGAAGGAGCACGAACAGGGGGATGTACCAGGAGACGGAGGCAAATGTCCCCACCCCCACTGACCGTGGCCCTCCCCTACTCACAGGTGGCAGGGTGTGGGGCAGAGGGCAGGAGTCCGGATTCCGGTGGGGGATCGTCCCCGGCGGCTGCACTGGAAGTCCCCCTTCCTGCTGCTGCTGGGGTGCCACTCGCAGTACGGGTCCTGCAGGCATTCAGAAAATGGTCAGGCTGGATCTGCGGTCACACAACCTGCACACTCACTGCATGGCTGACAGTTCTATCTGGTGCCTCTCAGGCAACCTCCACCACATCGGTGGAGGACTGCTTCAGTGACGGTCTTTGGTAGTGTCTAGACTGTTGCCTGTGCCACACACCAGTGAGGATGAGAACAGGAGGATTTAGCAGGTGAATGCACAGCTGAGGAAATGGTGCAGGGGCAAGGGCAAGGGCAGGGGCTCAGATTTATGGATCATTGGGAAGGTACAACCTGCACAAAAGAGACAGGCTACACCTACACCCAAGGGGAACCAATATCCTTGTGAGCAGTTTTGTTAGAGTTGGTCAGGAGGGTTTAAACTAATTTGGCAGGGGACAGGAGGATGGGAACCAGAGTGACAGTGCTGAGGATGGTTGACAAACAGAGGTAGTGTATAGTGAGACTCCTAGCAAGGAGAGCCTGATGATAGGGCAAAATTGCAGTCAACAGGATGAGTCGCAATGTAAAATTTGGACAAAATCGAAGAGGGCTGAATACAGGACTGAAGGTGTTATATTTGAATGTGTACTGTATATGGAATAAGGTAGATGAACTTGCAGCGCAGTTACAGGTTGGCATGAATGACATGGGCATCACTGAATCGTGGCTGAAAGATTACAGCTGGGAGGTTGAAGTCCAAGGATACACACTGTATTGAAAGGACAGGCAGGTAGGCAGAGGGGGTGGTGTGGTTCTGTTGGTAAAAAATTAAATCAAATCATTAGAAAGAGGTGACAAAAGACTGAAAGTGTTAAATCATTGTGGGTAGAAATGAGGAACTGCAAGGGTAAAAATACCCTGATGGGAGTTATATACAGACCCCCAAACATTAGTAAGGATATGGTTTCCAAATTACAACAGGAGATAGAAAATACATGTCAAAAGGGGCAATGTTACAACAGTCATGGGGGGATTTCAATATGCAGGAAGATTGGGAATATCAGGTTGGTGCTGAATCCCAAGAGGGGGAATTTCTAGAATGTCTATGAGATGGTTTTTATACAGTAGCTCGTGGTTGAGCCCACTAGGGGATCAGCTATTCCCAGTTGGGTGTCATGCAATGAACTGGAATTGTTAGGGAGCTTAAGGTAAAAGAACCCTTCGGAGCAACAGATCATAATATGATCGAATTCACCAAGCAAACTGAGAAGGAGGAGCTAAAGTCAGTTGCATCAGTATTGCAGTGGAGTAAAGGGACTTACAGAGGCAGGAGAGGAATTGACCAAAATTAATTGGAAAACAACAGTGGCAAGGATGAAGGTAGAGCAGCAATGACTAGATTTTCTGGGCCAATTCGGAAGGGACGGGATATATTCATCCCAAAGAGGGAAAAGGCAAGATGACACAACAATGGCTAACAAGAGAACCAAGGCCAACACAAAAGCCAAAGAGAGGTCATATAATAGAGTAACAATTAGCAGGATAGAGTAAAAATTAGCGGCAAGTTAGAGGATTAGGAGCTTTAAAAAAACCAACAGATGGTAACTAAAAAGGTTATTAAGGAAAAGATAAAATATGAAAGTAAGCTAGCCAATAATATTAATGAGAATACCAAAAGTTTCTTCAGATATACAAAGTATAAAAGGGAGGCAAAAGTGGATATCGGATCACTGGAAAATGATGCTGGAGAGGTAGTAATGGACGATAAAGAAAAGGGAGACGAACTGAGTAAGTATTTTGCATCAGGCTTCACTGTGGAAGACACTAGTAGTAAACAGGAAGTTTGAGAGTGTCAGGGGGCAGAAGTGAGTGCAGTTGTCATTACTAAAGAGAAAGTGCTTGGAAAACTGAAAGGTCTGAAGGTAGATAAGCCACCTGGACCAGATGGTCTACACCCCAGGGTTCTGAAAGAGGTGGCTGAAGAGATTGTGGAGGAACTAGTAATGATCTTTCGAGAATCACTAGATTATGGAACGACTCCACAGAAATAGAAAATTGGAAATGTCACTCCACTTTTCAAGAATGGAGAGAGGCAGAAGAAAGGAAAGTTAGTCCGACCGCAGTGGTTGGGAAGACGTTGAAGTCAAGTGTTAAGGATGTGATTTCAAGGTACTTGAAAACACATGATAAAATAGGCTGTAAGGCAGCAGGTTTCCTCAAGTGAAAATCTTGGCTGACATATCTGTTGGAATTCTTTGAAGAAATAACAAACAGGATAGAAAAAGGAGAATTAGTTGATGTTGTGTACTTGGATTTTCAGAAGGCCTTTGACCAGGTATCACACATGAGGCTGCTTAACAAGTTAAGAGTCCATGGTATTACAGGAAAGATACTAGCATGGATAAAGCAGTGGCTGATTGGCAGGAGGCAAAGAGTGGGATCAAAGCGAGCCTTTTCTGGTTGGCTGTTGGTGACTAGTGGTGCTCCACAGGGGTCGGTGTTGATACCGCTTGTTTTTATATTGCATGTCAATGACTTGGATGACAGAATTGATGGCTTTGTTGCGAAGTTTGTGGATGATTCGAAGATAGGTGGAGGGACAGGTAGATTTGAGGAAGCAGAGGACTTAAATAGACAAGGAGAATGGGCAAAGAAGTGGCAGATGGAATACAAGTGTCGGGAAGTGTACAGTCATACATTTTGGTAGAAAAAATAAAAGGGCAGACTATTTTCTAAATGAGAGAAAATTCAAAATCCTGAGGTACAAAGCGAATTGGAAGTCCTCGTGCAGGGTTCTCGAAAGGTTAATTTGCAGATTGAGTCAGTGGTGAGGAAGGTAAATGCAATGTTCACATTTATTTCAAGAAGACTAGAATATAAAAACAAAGATGTAATTTTGAGGCTTAATAAGGCACTGGTGAGGCCTCACGGAGTATTGTCAGCAATTTTGGGCCCCTTAACTTAGAAAAGATGTGATGACACTGGAGAGGGATCGAAGAAGGTTCACAAAAATGATTCCAGGATTGATCGTTTCATATGAAGAGTGTTTGATGGCTCTGGGCCTCTACTCACTGGAATTCAGAAGTATGAGGGGTGACCTCACTGAATCCTATCGAATGGTGAAAGGCCTCAATAGAGTGGATATGGAGAGGGTGTTTCCTATGGTGGGGGAATCTAAGACCAGATGACACAGCCTCAGTATAGAGGGGCATCCCATTAGAATGGAGATGAAGAGGAACATCTTGAGGCAAAAAGCAGTGAATCTATGGATTTCATTGCCACAGGCGGCTGTGGAGGCCAAATCATTGGGTATACTTAAGACAGAGGCTGGCAGATTCTTGATTAGTCAGGGCATGAAGGGATATGGGGAGAAGTCAGGAGATTGGGGCTGAGTGGGAATTGGATCAGCCATGATGAAATGGCGGAGCAGACTCAATGGGCCGAATGGCCTAATTCTGCTCCAATATCTTATGGTCTTTACTCTCTCCATCACAAAAGGCAGGATCTCCTGGTGGCCACCCATTTCTATTTGACTTCCCAGTGCCACACTGACGTGTCAGTACACAGCCTCCTCTACTACCATGACGAGGCTAAACTCAGGTTAGGAGCAAAACATCAGTCTTGGGTAGCCTCCAACCTAACGGTCTGAACATCGGTTTCTTGAAGTCCCAGTAATTTCTCACGCCTGTCTCTCCATCTCTTTTTTCATTCCTCATTCTGGTTGCAAGTTCTCTTCACCAACCCATCACCTCCCTCCTTCCCTTTCTTCCATGGTCCACCATCTTCTCCTATTAGATTTCTTCTTCTTCAGCCCTTTATTTCTTCCGCATATCACCCCCTACATCTTCCTTTTTACCTGGTCTCACCTATCACCCGCCAGTTTCTACTCCTTCCACTACAGCACCTTCTTATTCTGGTTTCTGTCCACTTCCTTACCAGTCCTGATGAAGAGTCTCAGCTCGAAACATCACGTTTACTACCCCCTATAGATGCGGCACACGTTCCTCCAGTGTTTTGTGTGTTGCTCAAGGTTTCCAGCATCTGCAGAATCTCTTGCGTTTACGACAGTTTGATGTGTTTCCCATGGTCACACACACACACTGCACTGCGTGGCTGACAGTATTATGCGTTCAACACAGGCTGCACCTCACCAGAATACACACAGACAGTTATGTGTGCTCCCTACGGATCGTAAATGCACCAAGCTACACACATCAGTCTATGGGCCTCGCACTAACCTCACTGCAGGCACGACTGTCCGTGTGCTCAACGTGGGACACACATGCACATCATATATGGACATCTGTGTGCTCGAAAGGCCACGCACTCACTACATTACACATTATAGTCCCTGTGCTGGACAAACCAAAGGACACACACACACACATTGCACTACACGTGAGTCTCATGCCAGAGAAAGCAGTGGTTACTCACCGCACAACATGTGTGACAATCCGTGTGCTCCCCACAGAGCGGGCAGTCCCCCGGCTGCAGCACCAGCTGCAGATCACGCCCACACTGACTGTCCATGCCCGACGTGCGCTGATGACAGGTGTGGGAGGCCGGGCACCAGCCGCAGCCCTGGTCTGATAGGCAGGCCAGGCAAGAAGGGTAGGAGTCGCAGCTGTCAGACCGGAACGGCTCCAGGAAATGGAAGGAGATTTCCTGCGAAGACAAACATTCTGTGTGTGTGAGCGCACACGTGTGCATGCATGCGGCAGCCCAGGGGGACGCCCTGGGAAGGGCCTGCGGCAGCCCAGGGGGACGCCCCGGGAAGGGCCGGCGGCAGCCCGGGGAGACACAGCGGGAAGGGCAGGCGGCACCCCAGGGGAACACACCGGGAAGGGGAGACAGCACCCTAGAGGAGACACACGGGGAAGGGGAGGCACAGATTTTGGAGTAGCAAAAGCAAGATCTGTGCAAGAGCGAGAACCACTGAAAAGAGGAAGTCTCGTTGCGAGTGTCACTTGGGCCAATAAAAAGGTGTACGTGGAGTGGCAATTTTTGGAGTGGACAGATTTAGAATGGTGATTTGAGGCTTTGGCGAAAACAGTCAGAGGTCAAGGTCCCAAAACCATTTTGGACAGCCACTATAATAATGGGCCAGTACAGAAGCCAGAGGTCTGAGGCTTTGGCTTCAGAGGCTTCGGTAAGGCAGGACAAGTGAGTAACATGGAAGAGGAGGTAAGGCTTATAAAATTATGGTAGTTAACTTTATAAGATACCAAATTACCACCAATTAAATAAAATAAGGATGCAGGATCAGGTGATGTGCTGTAGCTGCATGACATGGGAGCTGGTGGACCCCATTATGTTTCCTGGTGACCACATCTGCAGCAAATGGTGGCTGCTCCAGGAACTCAGGCTCAAAGTTGATGCCCGGAACCTGAGCTTCAAACACTGCGATGCACTAGGGACGGGGAGAGTTACCTGGACACGATGTTTCAAGGGGCAGCCGCAGCCATTAGATTAAATACTTCAAGTTCAGTCCGTGGCCATGAGGCACGTAGTGGCTTCCAAGAGGTGGTGCGGGAGCAGGCTCAGCCTCAGCCCTTGAATTTGCCCGAGGGATCGGAGACTGTTGCTCCCAGTGAGGATGTGAGTGGGACCAGTAGGATGGATAAGCAACTGAACCAAGGACCATGGTTGAGGGAGCCTATCAACCAGGGTGAGGGAGGGAAGAAGGGAATTATAGATGTAATTGGGGATAGTATAGTCTGGGGAACAGATACAATTCTCTCTCTCAAGTTTCAAGAGGCTGCAGTGTCTGCCTGGTGACCATGTTTGTGACTTTTCATGTGACCTGCAGAGGAATTTGGAGTGGCAGAGGAAAGAATCAGTTGTTGCGGACCATCTGGGTACCAACAAAGTAAGAAGAACAAGGAAAGAAGTTCTGCTAAAGGAATCTGAACAGCTAGGGACCAAATTAAAACAGAAAACCAAACTGGTAATAACCTCTAGAACGATATCTGAGCTAGGTGCAAATTGGCAAAGGGTTAATAAGTGTTGATGACGGACCACTGGAAAATGACCATGGAGAGATAGCAATGGGGAACAAACTCAGTACCAAGCATATGGCATCAGTTTTCACCGTGGGAGACAACAGCAAAGTTTGAGTGTCGTGGGACAGAAGTGAGTGCAGTCGCTATTACTAAGCAGAAGATAAATAGGAAGCTGAAGGTCTGAAAGTGAACAAGTTCACCTGGACCTGATGGACTACACCCCAGGTTTCTGAAAGAGGCAGCTGAAGAGACTGTGGAAGAATTGTAAGAATCACGGGTTTCAAAGGACTGGAAAATCACAAATGTCACTCCACTCTAAGAAGGGAGGGAGGCAAAAGACAAGAAGTTATAGGCCAGTTAGCCTGACTTCAGTGGTTGGCATGATGTTAAGAATCCGTAACAAAGTACGAGGTCTCAGGATACTTGAAGATACATGATAAAATAGGCCAAAACCAGCATGGCTTCCTTAAAGGGGCATCTTGCCAGGCAAATCAGTTGGAATTCTTTGAGGAAATAATAAGCAGAATAAATAAAGGCGAGTCATCGTACTGCATAATTGTTTACTAGGATTTTCAGAAGTCCTTTGACAAAGTGCCACCAGTGCAGCTGCTGAACAAGATCAGTGCCCATAGAGTTGCATAAAGATACGAGGACAGACAGATTGGCTGACTGACAGAAGGCAAAGAGTGGGAATACAGAGGGCCCTATCAGGTTGGCTGCCAGTGACTAGTGGTGTCTTGCAGGGGTCAGTTCCGGGGCTGTTCCTTTTCACATTATATGTTAATGACCTGGATGGTAGAATTAATGGGCTTCTGGCCAAGTTGCAGGCAATACCAAGACAGGTGGAAGGGCAGATAGTATTGATGAAGCAGGAACGCTTAGAAGAACTTGCATAGATTAAGAGAATGGGCAAAAAAATGGCAGATAAAATAAGAGTGTATGGTCATGCACTTTGGTAGAAGGAATAAAGCTGTTGAGTATTTTCTAAACAGGGAGCAAATTCAGAAATCAGAGGTGCAAAGGGACTTGGGAGTCCTCGTGCAAGATTCTCTAAAAGTTAACTTGCAGTTGAAGCCGGTAGTAAGGAAGGCAAATGTAATGTTAGTACTCACTTCAAGAGGACTAGAATGTAAAAGCAGACCACATATGGAGTATTGTGAACAGTTTTGCCCCTATAGCTAAGGAAGGATGTGCTGGCATTGAAGAGGGTCTAGAGGTTCAGGAGAATCATTCCAGAAATTAAAGGTTTAACGTACAAGGAGTGTTTGATGGCTTTAGGCTTGTACTCACTGGTGTTTAGAAGAATGAGGGAGAGTCTTATTGAAATTACTGAATATCTAAAGGCCTAGATAAAATGGATGTGGAGATTTTTCAAATTGGGGCAGAGCCAACATGTCACCAGTGGGTGGTTTCTTTAAGTTAATCTGCAAAACAGCTTAATTTCTTCTCTTTTTCCCTTTTCAAGGTGGATGGGGTGCTATTAGAGTACGTGATCTACAGCACACTTGAACTGTGGTTCTTTACAGCGATGGTTCCCATTCCTGGGGCTCACTGACGAGCTGTTTTTCAGTATCCCCAGGATGTGGCCTGGATGGCTTGAATCTTCAGGGTAAGGCCATGTGGATGAACCAATTCCATGCCAGTGTCACTGACTGAGACGTTGCAAAAGAAACGGATCACGAACAGCGGACTGGCTGCCGGAGGCCTCTATACTCGAGCGATCACTCTCTCTCTCTCTCTCTCTCTCTCGACGAAGGGAGAAAGTTTGCTGCCGATTCTCAAGTTGGAGAACTCAGAACAGAAACGACCCAGCAGACTGCAACACTGCGAATTGTTTTATTTTGTTGGTCTCCCTTCTCGCTATGGAAAAGGGGTGGCACCTGGCTGTCCCTTGTTAGGGAGAGAGCGTAAGCTTGTAGCATGTCGAATTATTGGGTGAATTATTTAGTGTTAGTTGGACTGCAGATCATGATCTCTTTTTGGGGGCTTCACTATTGCTTGCTTAGTGGGTGATGGGTGCTGATGCTTTCTGCTGAAATAAGTGGGGGGATGAAGGGAGGATTATGCTTTACTGCTGCTTGTGCATGATAAGAAAGAGAAGGCTTTGGGGTTCTAACGTTTTCCTGTCATTCAATCTTTGGAGTTCTCTTCTGTCTTCGTGGATGATGTGATGAGCAAGAATATGAGGTTGCATACTGTACACATTCTCTGATATTACCTGGGACCAGTGAAGCACTGAAACAGTGGGAGAGTCTATGACCGGAGGGTACGGCCTCAGGACAGAAAGGCGTTCCTTTCAATACAAACACCTATGTCAGGACGCTGTTCATCGACTATAGCTCAGCATTCAACACCAACATTTCCACAATCCTGATTGAGAAGTTGCAGAACCTGGGCTTCTGTACTTCCCTCTGCAATTGGGTCCTCGACTTCCTAACCAGAAGATCACTATCCGTGCAGATTGGTGATAATATTTCCGCCTTGCTGACAATCCACACTGGTGCACCTCAGCAGTGTGTGCTTAGCCCACTGCTCTACTCTCTCTATACCCATGACTGTGTGCCTTGGCATAACTCAAATACCATCTATAAAT
This sequence comes from Mobula hypostoma, assembly GCF_963921235.1. NCBI lineage: Eukaryota > Metazoa > Chordata > Chondrichthyes > Myliobatiformes > Myliobatidae > Mobula > Mobula hypostoma. Next base: position 126,893,586 of record NC_086104.1, read on the forward strand.
TTGCTGATGACACAACCATTGCTGGTAGAATCTCAGATGGAGATGAGAGAGCGTACAGGAGTAAGATATACCAACTAATGGAGTGGTGTCGCAGCAACAACAGTAAGACGAAAGAGCTGATTGTGGACTTCAGGAAGGGTAAGATGAAGGAACACAAACCAATCCTCATAGAGGGATCAAAAGTGGAGAGAGTGAGCAGCTTCAAGTTCCTGGGTGTCAAAATCTCTGAGGACCTAACCTGCTCCCAACATGTCGATGCAGCTACAAAGAAGACAGCGACTATACTTCATGAAGAGTTTGAAGAGATTTTGGTCTGTCAACAAAAGCACTCAAAACCTTCTATAGATCTACCGTGGAGATCATTCTGACAGGCTGCATCACTGTCTGGCATGGCGGCAGGAGGGGGTTACTGCACAGGACCGAAAGAGGCTGCAGAGGGTCATAAATTTAGTCGGCTCCATTTTGGGTACAAAGTGCACAGGACATCTTAAAGGAGCAGTGTTTCAGAAAGGCAGTGTCCATTATTAAGGACTCCCAGCACCCAGGCCGCGTCGGGCCGGAGTTCACTCCCCACGGGAGGCCGCTTCTTGGCGGATGATGGCCCCATGGAAGGATTGAATTCAAGCTGTTACTTTCTTTGATGCTGATGGAGAATGTTTTTGAAATTCCAAGACGTGTGATAATCGGTGTGTAGTTTACACTTGTCTCCTTCGGTCTTTCTGTGTTTTCTGTCTTGTTGCCGATTGGCGGGTGAGCGATACGTTACTTTTTTTTGGGCAAGGGAGAGGTTGGGGGGGTCCGGGGTTTGATGTTTCAACTGCTGTGTCCAACCATGAGCAAATGTGGAGCAGACTCGACTGACTGAATGGTCTATTTTGTTCCAATGTCTTGTGACACCCAAGGGAGGGGCAGGCACGTGAGGTGGAGGGGCTATCCCGAACTTACTGTGGTCCCCACGGCTTTGGATCGCTCCCAGGTGAGCGTCATCTCGCTGGTCTGGCCATTGCCGGAGCTGTTGAGTGAGCCCTCCAGTCGGATCGCGTACTTATTGCCACGTTCCAGCAGTGGGAAGAGCCGGTCCCCACTGTTCCTCTGCAGCAGCCGAGTCTCCTTCTCCGGCTCTCCTGCCCAGTGTCCGACCTCTTCCTGATCATCACAAAGGAGTAGCAGAGGGCGCAGGAGGCGGAGGCAGTGGGCAAGAGAAGGGAAGGGTGTGGGGACAGAGGGGGAGAGTGAGGATAGGGGAGGAGGCGGGGGGAGACGGGACGCAAGGGGGGGATGGGAAGAGGGGACGGGACAGGGGTGAGAGAGGGGCGGGGTGATGGAAGCAAGGGCAAGGGAGAGGGGGGCAGGGAGTAAACAATGGTGAGAATACAGCTAGTATCCAGAGTGCCCCCACTGACCCTCCCATACTCTGTCGATCCCTTCCACATCCTCACCAACCCTTCGCTTACACCTTGCACCAACATACCCCACATCCTCCCCCCACTCCACCCAAACCCCCACTGTCTCCCCATTAACTTTCTCACCCAATACAGCCCACGTCCCTCAGTAACCCACACAGCCCTCTCTCAATTAACACCCTCCCTCACTACCCTCCATTGTTACTCCCCTATGGAAGTTGTGATAAGACAAGGTTAAAGACAATGTCTAAGCAAGGATAGCCAGGGGATATGTAGTGTGGAGAGACCGTTGAATGAGACCGCTGGGGCCAACCTTGCTTATTGCAAAGGGTGAAAATGACCGTGGTAGTCTGCAATCAACCTAAAGTCCATAGCTTCTCTTTATACAGTAGCGGGTGCCAGAGACCATTGCAAGATCAATCAACGTTCACAACGGAGATATTAAATTCAATAGAAACTCCAAATGGTCAATAACCCCTAACTGATAAGTAAAACTTCAGTATATAGTGCCTTGTAAAAATATTCAGCCCCTAACCTTCTGCTCACATAAATGAGTATTACAACCAGAGATTTTGATCAATTTAACTGAAAATTTTTATTTTTGAATCACATGCTCCTTTTTTCACAGTCGAGGCCAAAAAATAGGGAAAATTGTAGAACATGTAAAACTAAAAATTCAATAACTGAAATGTCAGTAGTTCAAAAGTATTCATCCCCCTTTGTTCAGTGCTTAGTTGAGCCACCTCTCGCAGTTATTACAGCCAGTAGTCTTTCTGGATAAGTCTCTATTAGCTTTGCACAACATGATGGAGCAATATTTGCCCATTCCTCCTTGCAACATTGCTCAAGCCTGTGCCAGGTTACTCAGGGAGCGGCAGTGGACAGCAATCTTGATGTCTTGCCAGAGATGTTTGATCAGGTTAAGGTCAGGCCTATGACTGGGCCACTCAAGGACATCAATTTTCTTCATTTGATGCTCTGGCAGCATGTTTTAGAAACATGGAAAACATACAGCATGATACAGGCCCTTCGGCCCACAAAGCTGTGCCAAACCTTAGAACTATCGAGGGTTTACCCATAGTCTTCTATTTTTCTAAGCTCCATCCAGGAGTCTCATAAAAGACCCTATCGTTTTTGCTTCCACCACCACCGCTGGCAGCCCATTCCAGGCACTTACCACTCTCTGCGTAAAAAACTTACCCCTGACATCTCCTCTATACCTACTTCCAAGCACTATACCCTCTCGTGCTAGCTATTTCAGCCCTGGGGAAAAGCCTCTGACTATCCACACGATCAGTGCCTCTCATTATCTTGTACACCTCTATCAGGTCACCTCTCATCCTCCGTCGCTCCAAGGAAAAAAGGCCAAGTTCACTCAATCTATTCTCATAAGGCATGCTCCCCAATCCAACTGTGTCATTGTCCTGCTGAAAGATGAACTTGCTCCCCAGTTTAAGCTTTCTGGCAGAGGCTAGCAGGTTTTTATCTAGGATCTCTCAGTATTTAGCAGCATTCATTTTCCCATCAATCCTGACCAAATTTCCAGTCCCTGCTGCTGAAAAACATTCCTATAGCATGATGCTACCTCCATCAAACTTTAAAGCAGGGATGGTATTACCTGGCTGATCTGCAGTATTAGATTTACGCCACATGTACCGCTTAGTGTTGAGGTCAAAAAGTTACACTTTAGTCTCATCTGACCACAAGACTTTCTTCCACATCTTTAGAGCATCTTCTAAGTGACACTTTTCAGAGTCCTTTTTTAGCTAGGGCTTCTTCCTTGATCTTTTCCATAAATACCTTTTTCGTGCAAGGCCTTAGAGATCGTGAAGCCATGAACTTCATCTCCACTGACTTCTGCAGCTCACTCATAGTGACCGCTGGTAACACAGTAGCCTCTCTTACAAGTGCCATTCTTCTCTGGTGACAGCTTAGAGGAGCAGCCTGACCTAGGAAGTGAGGCTGGGGTTTCACATTTTTCCCCACTTTTTCACGGTTTAAGATGGCGCGACTTATTGGTGGTTAACAAAACAAGAAATACAACTAAATACTTCATTAATAACACGTGCAAAAAAAAAATTATGGTAAACGGTCACTGCAAACAATGAAGACACGAGCAACGGTGAGGCTTAGTCAAGGGCTGAAGCATGCGGGTGCAAGGCGAAGTCGAGGCATGTTTGAGACGAGTGGAGTGGAGCAAAGTCAGAGCAGAGGAGAGGCAGATTCGAAGGCCGTCCACCTAAACCGAGAGCGAGGTTTGATCGATCGAAGCGACAGGCTGATTTGGAAACGTCGGGTATGAACCAAAATGTGGCAGCAGGGTCCAGGCCCAGAGCACATCAATACAACAGGGCCTGGATCTTACAGCAAGGAATGACCTGATGTTTAGTCGATCTAAACACCAGGCCAGATGGATTGAAAAGGCAGGGTGACAGGACAAGAGGCAAAGGTCAGGCTCACCGCTCTGCACCGGACTGAGACTGAGGTTGTGGCCTGCTCCAGGCTCCATCATGTTCACTCTGACGTGCACTGAAATGAGGCTGAGGCTGCTCCACGCTTCATCTCTGAGGACTCACTTCCGTTGTAAATGCTATTTGCTTACCTTTATTGTTTGCAGTGTTTGTTTTTTCTTTCTCTATGCACCTTGGGTGTTTGTTGGTGGATTCTTTTGGGTTTCTTGTCTTGTGGCTGCCTGTAAGGAGATGAGTCTCCCAGGTTGTATAATGAATACATACTTTCATAATAAATGTACTTTGAACTTGACTGCACTGAGCTCCGAAGTATATTCAGTGCCTTGGTGATGGTCTTGTTCCCTTCCCCAGATTCGTGCTTCTCTATTATCATTTCTCTGACTTCTTTTGAATGCTCTTTTGTCTTTATTTTGGTTTGGTCTGTTGTAAATCTGCCATACTGTAGGACCTTACAGAGAGAGAGGGGGCATTCATGTGATCCTCCAATTCTTTTACATCAACAAATTGGGTGAGTTGGTAAGGTAATATTCAGTATTGTACCCAAGGAAAGTTAGTGTAATTACAAAGGGGATGGATACTTTTTCAGCCTCTCAATTTTGGTTTTTAATTTTTAGTAAACTGTTGACAGGGTTTGGAACTTTTCTTTTGACTTGACATGGTGCACAATGATTAGCTCAAAAAACTCCACTTCAATATATTTTAAATTTAGAAAGTGAGACAGTAAAATGTGAACATAGTGGTGGGGCTGAATACTTTTTCCAAGGCACTGTACCAAAAGCAGTTTTCTCTCCTGGGTTCAGAACAGTGTGGTGACAGGGGTCACCCTTGTACACAAGTAAATAAAATATCCCTGAGTCATAAGTGCATGTGTTCTGGTCCAGTTAATTCGGTTTATTACACCCCCGTTATTCCCCTCTCCACATTCTTCCTCTGCAACCCCACCGTTCCCCTTTCCCCTGCCCTGCTCTGGGACCAAATGCACCTACCATCTCCAGACTGTTGCTGGAGCGGCCGATCTTCGCCACCACGTAGAGCCGCTGGAGCTGCACCTTGACCAAGACATTATCGGAGGGGGCGGGAGCCGCGAACAACGGGTGGATGAAGCCTTGCAACACCATCACTGCTTCCAGCTCCGTGCTAGGATTCTGCACGTAGGACGGGCTGATGCGCAGCTCCACCTGGCACAGAGAAAGAGGGGAAGGAGTTATTGTGTGGGGATCGTTGTTGTGTGGGGGGAGTGTACAGGGACGGAGTTATCATGTGGGGGTAGTGTACGGGGGGAGTTATCGTGAGGGAGAGGCGCAGATGAGGGAATTATTATGTAGGAGTCATGTGGATAGAGGAAGTTGGTCAGGGAGGGAGTTATTTTATGGAGAAGAGGCTTGGGATGGGAGGGGAGGTATTGTATATTGGGAGCCACTGTGCATGTAAAGAAAGGACTTAGGGCTGGGGTTCAGAGTTTGAGAGTGGAGCTCAGGACAGACGGGATGAGGAGGAGAAGAAGGTCGGAGGGAGGCATGAGGGAGTTGCCTGTCTCAGCACTGAGAAGAGGAGGAAGGGAGAAGTCCGTCAACCCCCCCCACCCCACCCCCATACTGACCTTGTCGGGCTGTGACCAGTTGTAGGGTTGCAGGTACGTCACCAGGTGAACGCCGGGCATGAAGTTCAACTTCTGACACTGCTCGACGGAGCTGACGAAGGTGGTGTCCGCGCCCCACCACCCCTGGGTCCCCAGCACCGGTTCCACCTGGCACCTGGCCTGGTCTGCAGGGAGAAGAGAGGTTGCGGTCACAGGAAACACTGCTGCGCCCAGACACGAGATCCCCAGCCCCTTGCACACTGTAGAGTAAAACAGTGCACAAACAGGGCCTTCAGCCCAACTTGCTCGTGCACACTGTGCTGCTTACCGTAGCTCATACCATTAGCCTGTGCTTGGCAAACTGTTCCCACCCAAGTACCTAGCTGTCTAAATGTCTTTTCAAGTTATTACTGCACTCACTTTTACCAGCTCCTCTGCAGCTCATTCCATCTACCCACTTGAGTGGAACAATTTTCCCCTTTAGAACCTTCTCATGTTAGACCTGTGCCCTCTAGTTTTAAGACTACCCCACCCTGGGGAAAAGGCTGACCGTCCACTGTATCTACGCCTTTCATGATTTTATAATGTCTATAAGGTCACCCCTTGGCCTTCTTCACTCCAGGGAAAACAGTCCCAGCCTATCCAACTTCTTGTGGCAAGCTGCTCTCTGCAGATCATTACATTGATTATAATTATTCTACACTTTTAAATCTAAATTCTTTGTTCTGCATTCTATTATTCTTTTACATTATACTACCTCGATGGACAGTGTAATGGTTTGTTCTGCATGAACTGTATGCAAAACAAGCTTTTCACTGTATCTTGGTACATGTGACAATAATAAATACCAGTCCCTCCAGTCCCAGTAACATCCTTCTCAATCTTTCCTTCAACCTTTCCATTTTTAAGAGACTCCTGTTGTAGTTCAGTGACCAGTCATGTTCATGCTGCTGGGCCAAGGCAAAGGTTTAACATGTGGCTAAGGAGTTGGTGCAGGAGGGAGGGCAGCAGATTTTTGGATCACTGTGCTCTCTTCCAGGGAAGGTAGGATCTGTACAAAAGAAGTGGTTCATACCTGAACTGGAGGGGGACTAATACCGTAGCAAGAAGGTTTGCTAGTGCTGCACAAAGGAGTTTAAACGAGAGTTGTAGGGGAATGGGAACCAGATTGCCAGAACAGCAAGTGGAGACAGATATTGTTAAGACCTCAGGTCGTGTCTAACCAATCTTGTAGAGTTTTTCAAGAAATTACCAGGAAAGTGGATGAAGGCAAGGCAGTGGCTGTTGTCTAGATGGACTTCAGCAAGGCACTTGACAAGGTCCTACATGGAACCTTGGTCAAGAAGGTTCAGTTGCTTGGCACTCAAGATGAGGTAGTAAATTGGATTAGACATTGGCTTTGTGATAGAAGCCAGAGGGTGGTTGTAGATTATTGCCTCTCTGACTGGAGGCCTGTGACTTGTAGTTTGTTGTAGGGATCGATGCTGGGTCCATTGTTGTTTGTCACCTATAACAACATTCTGGATAATTCACTGCATTAGCAAGTTTGCAGATGACAGCAAGATTGGGGTGTAGTGGACAGAGAGGAAGACTATCAGAGCTTGCAGAGTGAAAAATGGCAGATGGAATTTAATGCAGACAAGTGCAAGGCTTTGCACTTCAGTAGGACCAACCAGGGTAGGTCTTATACAGTGACGGTAGGGCACTGAGGAGTGCTGTAGAACAAAGGGATCTGGGGATCTGAGAATACAGGTCCATAATTCATTGAAAGTGGTGTCACAGGTACATAGGGTCGTAAAGAAAGCGTTGTATTTAGTACAAGAAACACACACAGAATGCTGGAAGAACTACAGGAGATGGGATGCTATGTTGAGTTGTATAATGCATTGGTGAGGCCTAATTTGGAGTATTATATCAAGGCCAAGGTGAAAGCCTGAGACCTGTTTCTATCATTAGCCGGAGTTTGTTGCCACCCAAACGAAACTACCTTGCTCACAAATTGGAGTTTCTGGCATTGAAATGGGCAGTGGTAGACAAGCTCAATGATTATCTACCTGGTCCCTGATGAAGGGTCTCAGCCAGGAACGTCGACTGTATTCTTTCCATAAATGCAGCCTGACCTGCTGAGTTCCTCCAGCATTTTGTGTGTGTTACTTGGATTTCCAGCATCTGCTGATTTTCTCTTGTTTGTGATTATCTATATGGTGCTAAGTGTTAGGTGAGAACTGACAAAAACCTACTAACTTATATTTTGACCTCAGCAAAATTGGTTGCCACACGTCATCTCTGGCGGGCAGCATTGTCTGTCTATGATTGCAGCCTTAAATAGAGGCCAGGAAGTCAGAACGTTAACACGGATACATTATCACGGCATCCTTATGAGATGCCGGATACTGACAGACCGGGAGGACATTCCTGCCTTGAGTGTTAAAGCAATGCGCCAGTTTTCCACAGATGGCAAATCAGAGCAAAGACAATGAGCTGTCGATCACTTGGGCTGTTCTAGCTTTGCAGTGCCCCAAGCATACTGCAACCTGACTATGCTGAATATGAAAGGGTTGTCTGCTTGAGCCCTGTTGAATTGTCAGCAGCACAGCAAGATGACCCTTAGTCAGCCATTTTCATGGGAGAAATTTCAAAAACTGGGAAGACCAAACACCCTAAATACTCTGACTGTTGAGAGAATGGGAAAAATTGCAGTTGAGGAATAAAGTCCTATACAGGGTTACTTCTCCTCCAAACAGAACTTAATGCTCTCAGTTAATTTTGCCTGAGAAGTACAGGAAGGTTGTAGTGAGGTCACTGGGATTTGACAAGACTTATGGATTAGTCAGAGATAGTTTCTACTGGCCACGAATGAAGCAAGTTGAAGATTACTGTAAGTCATGCACTCGTTGTATTCAGAGAAAGACGCTATCTAAAGGAGTTGTTCCCTTGTTTCACCTACAAAGCACTGGACCACTTGATCTCATGTGCATGGATTTTCTTTCCATTGAGCTTCATTCAAATGACACTGCAAATGTCTTGGTCATCACTGATCATTGCACCAGATACACTCAAGCTTTTCCCCACAAAGGATCAGAGAGCGTCCACAGTTGCAAATGTATTGTGGGAGAAATACTTCATTCACTATGGCCTCGCGCGAAGCATGCACAGTGATCAGGGAAGGGATTTTGAGAGCAGTCTCACACATTGAGCTGCGGAGCGTGTTTGGATTCAAGAAGTCAAGGACAATGTCATAGCACCCTCAGGGTGATGCTCACCCCGAGATATTTAACAGGACATTGTTAGACTTACTGGGGACTCTTGATGCCAAGAAAAGGAGCAATGGAAGTCAGCATTTTGGACACTTGGTTAAACTCTACACAGAATGAAGCCACTGGCTACTTGTCATACCATTTAATGTTCAGACACAAAGTGAGATTACCTGTGGATCTTTGGTTTGGAATCTCTAGTGAGGACTTTCCACAGAAAACTTCTCATGTTAAGTAAGAAATGCAAAAAGCTTATGAACTAGCAGTGTTTTTAGCTAGAAAACAAAACCAAAAAAAAGAGAGATACCATCAAAAGATTAAATTTTCTCAACTGATGCCTGGAGATGGAGTTCTAATAAGAAATTTAGGACTGCAATGGAAGCATAAGTTGGCCAACCACTGGGTTTCTACACCTCCTGTAGTAGTAAGTCAGATGCCAAATTTGCCAGTTTTTTAGTTGAAACCAGTAGATAGAAATGGTCCTGTAAAAATTCTCCATCAGAATTATCTTTTACCTCTAAGACAGGGAGTACACATTGACCCAGACTCTGACGTAGAACCTACTCCTAGTAAAAGAACTCTGCAAAGAAGATGAAAAAAAGAAAAGAAATAAGCTGAAGATAAGTCAGCCAACAGTACGGTTTCAATGGAAAGATAAAGAGAAATCTGTAAAAGAGGAACCAAATGAATCCATTAAATACTGCACAGACTCAGTTGAGGAAATTGGAATGTAGTATGATTTACCTTATGAAAACCTCCCAAGAAAAGTTGATGAAGAGATGTCAGAGCCTTTCAGAACAGATCTGGGTAAAGTGGAGAATACAACCACTGGATAACCAGAGGTGATATTAGATAGCGAAAAGGGAATGGACAACAATATAATTGAAGGTGAAGCCTGGTCTAGTCAGAGGGCAGGGGAAACGGAGTTGCAGAAAGGAACGAATGATAGATAAGACGATTCATCTCAAAGTAAACATGAAAAATCATGAGAAAATACCCAAACTGATGAAATAGTGACTGAGAGATAAACTATTAAAGGCTGAAGAAACGGAGACAAGAAGATCTCAGAGTCAGGAAGCCTCCAGACAGGCTGGCCTAGTTATGTCAATCACAATGGAGAGATATGTAACACCCCTTTACAAATGGGCTGGAGGTCCTGTAATCTCTTAATTCATTTGAACGCCCTCAGCCGTATGCCTGAATACTGTCAGACCATAAGTCTGAACGTAACTGTTATTGTTACTGAGTATAAGTGTGTTATTATAATGGGTTTGATAGGTCCCAAAGGTTTAGTCATGAGGACAAGCCTATTTTGGTGTGGGAGAGGGGTGGCGAATGTATTACCCTGGTTTAAGACCATGCTTTAGCATTTTATTTTCTGCAGATCTTCTCAAAATGCAAACCTTAAAAAAGTGGTCCTATAATTAGATTATACAATCGAATATTACATTTTAGCCGTTTAAAATAAAAATTGAGTTGATTAAATTAGGTTTGCTGAATTAGCCAGTAGGATTTGTCTTGTTAGGACTTCGGACAGTCAGGTGACCGGGAAAAGAACAGGTAGCCATTTTCTACAGAAAGCACTGGACCAGTGGAAAGAAAATGAACAACAAACAGGGTGGAAGAAGATGGTGAAATGCTCACAGAAATGGACAGATACAGAAGTCATCATTCTTCCCATGCACTGTAGAGTTGTGTTGCTGTTACTTTGCATTCACAGTTATAGTTAACTCATTATGAGCCTACGGTGAGAGGGTTACACATACAAGGCTGTTTAGCAAGAGAAGGGCCCATGGAATTACAGGGGAGTTACTAGCATGGGTGGAGCATTGGCTGGTTGGCAGAAAACAGAGAGTGGGAATAAAGGGGTCCTATTCTAGTTACCAGTGGAGCTCCACAGGGGTCAGTGTTGGGACCACTGCTTTTTACGATGTACGTCAATGATTTGGACTACGGTACTAATAGATTTGTGGCTAAATTTGCCGATGATATAAAGATACAGTACGTGGAGGAGCGGGTAGAGTTGAGGAAACAGAGAGCCTGCAGAGAGATTTAAGATAGTTGAGGGGAATGGGCAAAGAAGTGGCAAATGAAATACAATGTTGGAAAGTGTATGGTCATGCACTTTGGTGGAAGAAATAAACAGCAGACTATTATTTAGATGGGGAGAGAATTCAAAATGCAGAGATGCAAAGGGACTTGGGAGTCCTTGTGAAAGATACCCTAAAGGTTAACCCGCAGGTCGAGTCGGTTGTGAAGAAGGCAAATGCAATCCATTTCTAGAGGTATAGAATATAAGAGCAGGGATGTAATGTTGAGGCTCTATAAGGCACTCATGAGACCACACTTGGAGTTCTGTGTGCAGATTTGGGCTCCTTATTTTAGAAAGAATATACTGACATTTGAGAAGGTTCAAAGAAGATTAACGAGAATGATTCCGGGAATGAAAGGGTTACTGTATGAAGAACACCTGGCAGTTCTTGGGCTGTATTCCCTGGAGTTCAGGAGAATAAGGGGGGATCTTATAGAAACATTCCAAATGTTAAAAGGCCTGAACTGATTATTTCCCATGGTAGGGGATTCTAGGATAAGAGGGCACAACTTCAGGATTGAAGGACGTCCATTTAGAACCGAGATGCAGAGAAATTACTTTAGTCAGAGGGTGGTAAATCTGTGGAATTTGTTGCTACAAGCGGAGGCCAAGTCATTGGTGTATTTAAGGCAGAGATAGATAGGTTCTTGATTTGCCAGGGTATCAAAGGGTATGGGGTGAAGGCAGGGGAATGGGGATGACTGGAAGAATTGGATCAGCCTATGACTGAATGGCGGAGCAGACTCGATGGGCTGAATGGCCTACTTCTGCTCCTATATCTTATGGTCTAATATTAACAGTACACAAGGTAAGCTTTTCACTGTACCTTGGTATACATGACAATAATAAACCAATACCAATTTTATTCCCCCATATTGTCACCAAGTGCTCCAGATCCTACCCCTGTAATTACTAATTAACCCACCATTGTCAGTAAGTGGAAGGAAACTGAAGCATCTAGGGTGTGGGGAGAGATGGCACCCATGTCCTGTCACAGAAGGAACGTGCAGACTCCATACAGACAGTGACAGAGTTGGCACCAGACCCAGATCTCTGGTACTAGAACTCACAAAGGTCGCCTGTCGGATGATTGCATTTGTTACTTTAATGACCAGAAGATCTATTTTATTGAACTGGAAGGAGACCAATCCTCCTACTACATTCCAATGGTTTTCCCAAACTATAGTATGTTTAAATTTAGAAAAAAATAGAAGTGATATTTTTGATCCTTCGGTTAAATTTGAAGAAACTTGGAAACCATTTATTCAACGTTTTCATAGGATGTAATTTGACCTTCCCGAATCCTCCTTATTAACTTAAAATATACGAATAGTGGAACGGAGTTGACGACGTTACTGAACGTGTTCGATTTAAGATATTGGTCTAGTCTTGTTTTGTTCCCTTTGCTTTTTTGGGTTTAGTATTTAGTTTTTTTTTTCTTTTTTGGGGGGGGGGTTTCTTTGTATTCTTTTTTTCTTTTTATTTCTTTTTTTATGATTAATTACATTGTGAGTTTGGAAGTCTATTATGACCTGTGTTATCTGAAATCTTTTCTGTATATGTTTATTAACAATAAGATTATCCCAATCTCTTTGATTCAACATTGTTATTTTCTTTATAATTTTGGAAAAATTAATAAAAAGATTTAAAAAGAAAAGAAAGAACAAATGTCTGGGGCTGGTGCCCTGTTGGGGAAAGGACTGAGATGTCCTCTTGGGATCAGACTGCCTCATGCAAGGTGTCAGCTCTGGTGGGGGGTTCTGAACCCCGAGCTGGAAAGGGCCACGGTGGACATACAGGAAGAAACAGGCCTGAACACAGGATGCAGACTCACTGAACAGCTCCCAGCTCCTGTTCTCAAATGCAAATGCAATGCTGGCATACGTTTCAAGAGGACTAGAATATAAAAAACAAGGACGTAATGCTGAGGTTTCATAAGGCATTGGTTGGATGCTATATGGAGCATTCTGAGCAATTTCAGGTCCCATATCTAAGAAAGGATGTAATGAGATTGTAGAGGGTTTATGAGAACCCTCTTTACCGGGAATGAAAGAGTATGAAGAGTATTTGATGCTCTGGACCTGTATCACTGACGTTCAGAAGAATGAGGGAGGATTTCATTGAAATTAATCAGATATTGAAAGAGCTCAATACAGTGAACAGATTATTTCCAATAGTGGGAAAATCTATGACCAGAGGGCACAGCCACAGAGGAGAACAGTGTCCCTTTAGAACAGAGACAAGGAGGAACTTCTTTAGCAAAAGGGTGGCAAATCCGTGGAATCCATTACCACAGATAGCTGTGGAGGTTAATAGGTCATTAAGTGTGTTTAAAACGAAGATTGATAGGTTCTTGATTGGTAAGGGTGTGATAGGTTATGGGGAGGGGCCAGCTGGTGGCGCAATGACATCAGCGCCGGACCCGGGAGCGGAGGTTCCCAGGTTCAAACCCAGTCGGGTCCGCTCCCGGGTACGCTTTCCATCCGTGCCGGGTTGAGTGTCAAGATTGCAACTCGTCCTCATAAAGTAAAGAGAAAATACTGTGGAAATGTCTGTGTGAGGAGTGGCCCGCCACACAGTCTCTCTCTCTCTTTCGCTCTGCACCTTGTAAAAGCCGTGAAAAAGACATCATCACGGACGCACGACACTGACACGCACGCAGGCACACGCCAAAAAAAAAAAGAGAAAGGAAGGTTATGGGGAGAAGGCAGGAGAATGGGGTTGATAGATCAGCCAAGATTGAATAGTGGGGCAGATTTGACATACAAATGGTCCTGTGCCTTACGGTTTTAGTGGCCCTGGACCCAGAGTGAGAACATTACAGGCACTGACAGCTCTCTGAGGTGACTTCAATATTCCTCACATACTTCCACTTCCTGAAAAAGGGGTGATTTTACCTGCAACAGGGAGACAGGAGTTGGTCTGAACACACCATCCAAAGACCCCCGGCGCTTGTGGGGGCTGCGCCCGGCTCTGACCAAACACCAGACAGGACTGGCAGTCCGAGAGGAGGCTCGCCAGGCCCAGACAGCCCACGTGGGGACACTGTGGAGAGAACAGGCCGGCCATGACCAAACCATGCATACCAGAGGCAGAACACCTCTTCCATGACCGAACCACGCGCACTGGAGAGAGAACACGTCATCTGTGACCAAACCAGGCACGCCGGGGACACACCACCCGTGACCGACCCACGCACACTGTGGAATCAAACCGTGACCAAAACAACCCAGATGCACCATGGAGAGAACACGCCATCCATAACAACCCTCAAACTTTTTGAAAATTTCAATTGTTTGTAAGACAGAACCTGCCTCACATACAGCATGCTGGCTGGCCCTAAGACTCACGCTGCTCCACCAGTCACGGCTGGATTCTTTCCCCCAACCCCACTCTCCCATTTCCCCCTGTAACCCTTAACCCCTTAACCCATCAGAACCATTCAATCTCTGCCTCAAATACACCCAACGATTTGAACTCTGTGGCAACAAATTCAACAGACTCACACTCCCCGCGCCATCCACCCCCCGACAACTAAAGAAATTCCTCATCTCAGTTTTAAAGGAACATCCCCTTACTCCAAGGCTGAGCCCTCAGACTCCATACTCTCTCACAAATCGAAACACCCTCTCTATGTCCACTTTATCTAGGCCCGTCAGCATCTCATCCTTCTGTACTTCACTGAGTACAGGCCGAGACAGCCCCCCCCCTTCCCCACCCCCAAACCCTCCCCAGGGACAGCACATCCTTCCTTAGATACAGGGCCCAAAATTGCTCACAAATATTCCACATGCAGTCTGACCACTGCCTTACAGTGCACCCTCGCATTGATTCTCGTCATCTAAGCCCCTTGTTGTCGCAGCATACACTGTGGAAGTTTGAAGTCTCCCACTACAACAACCACGTTGCTTTCACATCTTTCCATAATCTGCTTTCACATTTGCTCCGCTCTCCCCCACTGGCTATTGGGAGGGCTAAGTATAAACCCCTTTGAGTGCTTACACCTTTCCTATTCCTGAGCTCTACCCGTACCACATCAGTGGACAAGCCCTCCAGGACATCCTCTCTGAATACAGCTGTGACATTCTCCCTGTCCGATCAAGCAACTCCCTCAATTCTCTATCACACTAAAACCCCCCAGGAACGTGGAGCTGCCAGTCCTGTCCCTCTCTGTAATGGCCACAACACCATAGCTCCACATAGTAATCCAGGCCCTAAGTTACCCGTAATGCTCCTTGCATTGAAATAAAGTAAAGGCATCTGTTAGTCTTGCAAGACCATGGATCTGCGCCTAGAAAGTCTTCACTCTCCAGGGCGCAGGCCTGGGCAAGGTTGTATGGAAGACCAGCAGTTACCCAGGCTGCAAGTCTCCCCTTTCCACGACACCGATGTCCAAGGGAAGGGCATTAGGACCCATACAGCTTGGCACCAGTGTCGTCGCAGAGCAACGTGTGATTAAGTGCCTTGCTCAAGGACACAACACGTTCCCTCGGCTGGAGCTCGAACTCACAACCTTCAGATTGCTAGTCCAATGCCTTAACCACTTGGTCACATGCCCACTCATTGAAATAAAACACACATTAACCCGTCAGTCCCAGTCACCCTTCCTTCAAAATGAACTAACCCAACATCAGCCTTCCATCAACTCCTCTACTCAGTGTCAAAGAGCACTACGGAACAGAAACAGGCCTTTTGGCCCATCTAGTCCATGCCAGCCCAGTCTTTTGCCTCGTCCCATCTACCTGCAGCTGGATCATACCCCTCCACATCCCTCAAATCCAAACTTCTCATAAACACGCATCTACAATTCCAATGGCAGCTTGTTGTACACTTGCCCCACCCTCTGACTGAAGGCATTTCCCCCTCAGATTACCCTTAAATATTTTATCTTTCACCTGAACCTATGACGACAAGCTCTAGCCTCATCCAACCCTCCCCCCCCACCAGAAAAAGCCTGCTTGCATTCTATCAATATCCCTCATAATTTTGTATGGCTCTATCGAATCTCCCCTCAGTCTCCTGTGCTCCACTCGCTGCGACTACAGCTCACATTCACACCACCTGAAACCCCAGGGTAAACCCTCTCAGACGGCACTAGCAAAAAGCTCTGCAACCGTATTGGTCATCCTTCTTGTACAGGTTCCACTCACCCAGGGAGAGAGCCCAGTGATCCCTGTACCTGAAGACCCTGCCTCCTACACCAGCTCCTTAACCATGGGGGAGAGAGAGTGGGAGGGGGGGAACGTGAAAACTCCACCAACAGACAGCACCCAAGGTCAGGGCTGCACCCACTAACCCAACACAGGTCACACTTCTCCCCCACCCCTCCACACAAACCCCAACACTCACTGTGCTGTGAGCCTGGTAAGTCTGACATCCCAACTGACACCACACACATTCGGGGTCCCTGCTGCAGGACGTCTCCTCTCCGTACAGTGAGCAGTAGTCCAAGTGCACCTGTGGGAAGGGGGAGGCACAGGGAGTGGGATGGGCAAGGAAGAAGGAGCGGAGAGTGGGGTTTTTTTTTGGGGCGGGGGGAGAGTGGTGGAGACAGAGACAGGGTCAGCAGGTGCTGGTACCAGTTCCCCAGTCAAACCATGGCCACAGGCAACCTCGTACAGAGAGGGCACTCACCACTGCTCAGTGTTGGCCCTCCCAGCCCACTTGGGCACAGAAACAAACAGCTCTGGGCATTGGGGCTACAGACTGTTCATCCTGTACACAGGACAAACCCTTCTCCCCCACTGCCATGACACCCACGCGGGTTGCTGCATCATCTGTGTCTGAGAGTCCTGAGGGAGGTCCTCAAGTCAGCCCACATACCTCTTTCCATATCCCCCCCCCAAACAATACGGCCTCCCACCTAGCCTTCTCCCTGCCCACTCCCCATCCCCTCATACACCTCTCCCAATCTAGCCAAACAATACTCCACACCCACCTCCCTATTCTCCTCCTCCCACCTTCCCGCCTCCTCCGCTCTGGCCAACCCCGTCACCCAGCCCACCCTTCCCTGCCCAGGGAAGCCCAGCCTCTCTCGGGACCTCTGCTGCCATCTCCCAGGGACACAGCCCTCCCCCCACTCCCCCCCCCCCCCAGCCCCGGTCGACACTCACATTCTGCACCAAGACCTGCGACACAAAGATGGGAACCTTGTAGGCCACCAGGTCAGCAAGGGGCCACCCGCTGAAGCCCCCCGCCATCAGCAGGACGTTCCCGTTCATCAATGCAGCCACGTGGGCGTAGCGTCCCCGGAGTGACCGGTTCTCCCAACCTGCAGAGACACACACACACAGGCAGGACAGGTTCAGAGACCACTGTGGGCACCCCTGCCTCCATGACTTTCTCTTCCATCATCCAGAGCTAGTCTGTGCAGCAGACACTGCCGCAGATGTTTGCTCTGTCACCTCCAGACTGGACAGTTCATATCACATTTTTCAAAAATCCACACACTGAAACACTCAGCAGGTCAGGTAGCGTCTGTGGGGAGAGAACCAGGGCTGCCAAATTGGTTTATTATTGTCACCTTTACCGAGGGACAGTGAAAGTTTAGTCTTGCACAGTGCTCACACAGGTCAGATTATCACACAGTGCATTGAGGTAGAACAAGGTTAAGCAATAACAGAATGCAGAATAAAGTGTAGCAGCTACAGAGAGAGTGCAATGCAGGTAGACTATAAGGTTTTAGATCATAACAAGGTAGATTGTGAGGTTAATCTCATCATACTAGGGATCTGTCGATAGTCTCATAACAATGGGGTAGAATCTGTCCTTGAGCCTGGTGGTACATGGGAGGGGAGACGACAGAATGTCCAGGGTGAGAGGGGTCTTTGATTACACTGGTTGCTTTACTGAGGCAGCGATATCCTGGCCTCCAGGTCAATCTGATCAGGAAAATGGAGACAGTCCCTCCGGCCCACCCAGTCTGTGCTAACCAACCACCTCCTGTTTATAGTCATTCCCATTCCATTCTCCCCATCACCACAACCCCAAGATTCCATCCCTCACTCACACACTGAGGTGGGTGGGGGCAGTTTACAACAGTTGATTAATCCACCGATGCCACACCTCACTGGGACAAGGGGTGAACCATTGCACTGGGGGAGGGGGGGCTTTTACCTTCTCTCCTCACAGACAGCGGCAGAGGATGGGGCTGACCCTGAGCTCTCCAGCAGCGAGACACTGGCTCTACCACTGCGCCCAACATCACCTCATTTTCCAAAATGAGACAAGGGCTTCAGCAATAGAGGGAGCAGAAAGGGAGCTTAATCACGTGGTGCCATGACAACAATGAGCAGGTCACTGACTTTAGGAAGGGGGGGGTGGTGCACATCCTCCTGTCTACATCGACAGTGCTGAGGTCAAGAGGGTTCAGAGCTTCACCAACAACCTGCCCTGGTCCAACCACGGAGATATTATTGCCAGGAAAGCTCACTAATGCCTTGCCTTCCACAAGACGCTGATGAAATCTGGCTTGTTCCTGTCGACCGTTACCAATTTTTTTACCCTGTCTGGATGATTCACAGCTTGGGCATAGCGTCCCCGGCATAGTGGCAACGGCTCTGGCCATGGCCACGAGAATCTGCAGAAGTGAGGATTCAGCTCAGCACATCATTGAAAGCAGCCTCTCCATAGACTCAGTCTACACTATGGCCTCAGTAAAGCAACTCACCCCACACATTCTCTCTTCTCCCCTTTCCCTCCTGGCAGAAGATACAAACGCCTGGAGGTGTGTCCCACCAGGCTCAGAGACTATCAAACTGTTCCTAATACGCTAAATTGGACTTTTAAACTAACATACCTTGTTATAAGACCTTGCACCTTACTGTTAGCACTTCCAAGTTCATGTTTAATTGTCGACTAACCATACATGAACACCCATGAGTACAGCCAAACGAAACAGTGTTACTCCGGGTCCAAGGTGCCAGAGTAACAAACACAGTACCAACATTCACACATAGCACAAGACACATATTGCACATATAACACAGCACATGCAAGATATCAGTAAAATACTGCCGTACAAAAGAAATTTAGTCCAAGACCTTGAGTCCATGAATGTTGCAGCAGTCGCAGTCGAATTCAATACAGCTTGTCATCTGCTGAGTAAACACTGGGGGGCAGTACTGATTGCAGCTTTAATCGCCGTACCACATTGCCTTTGGTGGGGTGCACTGACTCCAACGCCTCTCTCCCGAGCAGCAGTACTGATTGCAGCTTTCATCGCCACGCCACACCGCCTTTGGTGGGGTGCACTGACTCCAACGC
Organism: Mobula hypostoma; assembly: GCF_963921235.1. Classification (NCBI taxonomy): domain Eukaryota; kingdom Metazoa; phylum Chordata; class Chondrichthyes; order Myliobatiformes; family Myliobatidae; genus Mobula; species Mobula hypostoma. The sequence goes on from NC_086104.1 coordinate 126,912,650, forward strand.
CTCTCTCCCGAGCAGCAGTACTGATTGCAGCTTTCATCACCACGCCACACCGCCTTTGGTGGGCTGCACTGACTCCAACGCCTCTCTCCCGAGCAGCAGTACTGATTGCAGCTTTTATCGCCACGCCACACCGCCTTTGGTGGGCTGCACTGACTCCAACGCCTCTCTCCCGAGCAGCAGTACTGCAGCTTGAGGCCTAGTCCTTGCTACGACCGAGGCCACGCAGCTTCCCCTGCCCTCCGCCAATAAATCGGTGAATCGAGCTTGCAGCACTCCACATTAACAATGTCCAACGGGGTCTCGCGATCACAAGAAAAGTGACCAAAACGATCACCCGCTGTTAGACTGCACTGATGCCTCTCTGACGCAGGCAGCAGCTCGATCGCACCAAGTCCAGCTCCCTCAGTTTCCTCGCCAATGAGCAACTTGCTGATGGTGGCGGGGGGTGGACCTGCAGTACTAGAAGTTTTTAATGTCCAGCAGGGTCTTGCAATCATAAAAAAATAAGTTTAAAGAAGAAAATAACACCTTTGGTTGACCCTGTAGAAGCCGCTGCAGTCGAACATGCCACCATCTTACTGCAAATCCCATTTCTCTGCAGCTGTTACATATTATCCTGCATTGTCATCATTTTTATTTTGTTCTACCTCAATGTACCGTGTAATGATTTGATCTGTATGAACAGTATGCAAGCTTTTCACTGTACCTTGGTAAATCTGACAACAATAAATGGCACTACACTCCCCAGTATGACATCGAAACGCACTCTGACACTGCCTGTGTGCCAAAGGAAAGCAGATGCCACTATCCACGCAGTATCCCTGGTTCCAGCAAGACAGACCAGCAGCTGGGTTCCAACACACAGCAGGAGGCAGCGTGATTATCAGATCCCCGCAGTGCGTTTTATGGTGGAGAGCTGAGGAAACTTCACTCAATATCTGACCCAAGTCAAGATGAAGTCTCGATCCGAAATGCCAACTGTTCAATTCCTTCCGCAGGTGCTGCCTGACCCAATGCCCAGTTTGGTTTTCTCCCCCTCTCCATGCTGACCAGTTCTGGAACTGTCTGAAGGGCAATCCACAGAGCTTCTGAACACAAGAGATTCTGCAGATGCTGGAAATCTTGAGCAACAGACACATAACACTGGAGGAACTCAACAAGTTAGACAGCATCCATGGAGTTGATGTTTCTGCCCTTTGCTTCCCAGTCCTGATGAAGGGTCTTGGCCCTAAACGTCACCTTTTTATTCCCCTCCATTAACGCTGCCTGACTTGCAGAGTCCTTCCAACATTTTCTGTGCACTGCATGGAAATGTTTCCCTCCATTTTGTCACAGACAGGAGAGTCGAACGCTTAAGGGCACAGATTTAAAGTGAGACAGGCAAGATTGAAAGGGGAACCCGAGGCGGGTGCTGGGTACACAGCGGAAGTGACAACGGTGAGTACAATTACAACATTTAAGTGTTTGGGCAGGTACAAAAACCAGGAAAGGTTTAGAGCAGGGGTTCCCAACCTGGGGTCCACGGACTTGGTGAATGGTATTAGCTCACGGCATAGAAAAGGTTGGGAACTCCGATTTGAAGGATATGGGCCAAAAGCAGGCAAGTGGGAGGGGACATCGATCAGCATGGATCAGTTGGGCTGAAGGAGCTGTTTCCCTGCTGTGTAGATTGAATACAGGTCGACCTTCTATAATCCGGCACCACTGGGACCTGAGGAGTGCCGGATTTGTGACAATGGCGAACTACAGAAGGATCACATTAAGCAATAGCTAACTGCCTCATCATACCTTTAAAATATCAAAGGATTCAAAGGTTCATTTAATGTCAGAGAAATGTATACAATATACATCCTGCAATGCTCTTTCTTTGCAACCATCTACGAAAACAGAGAAGTGCCCCAAAGAATAAGTGACAGTTAAATGTTAGAACCCGAAGTTCCCCCCCATTCTCCCCTCCCTCCCGCGCGTAAGCAGCAGCCAGCAACAATCTCCCCTCCCCACCAGCAAAAAAATAAAGCGTACCCGCTACCAGCACTCAAGCGTGAGCTAAGCGATAGCAAAGACACAGACTTGCAGTTACCCCAAAGACTGCATTGCACTCGCAGTTACTGAGGGAATCCTTGTTAGTTTCTTTTCCTCCGCTTAGCAATAGGCTTAAATTCAGTGGGTCACCAGGCCTGATCTGAGGTCGTAGGCAGAAGAGAACAGAACGCCGGCCGGGCAATGCCGGAGGGCACTGCACGACTGCCGAAAGGCGGGCGAGAAGGCGGACCAACCCATCGCACGCCAGCTCCCCCGCTGCAGGCAAGTGAGATGCAAATGATATTAATAAATGCAGGAAAACAAGCAGGAATCGCCTGTCTGTGCTTACAAGAGCGCGCCAACACATGAACAGATCTAGCGCAACCAAAACAATGCACAGCAGATTGGTACAGTGGCACGGAAAATTTGAAATTACAGTTGCGCAGAAAATTAGAAATCAGTGCGGATTATCGAAGAACCGGATTACAGGTAGTCAGACTAGTGAATGTCGACCCGCACTACTTTCTGTAACACAGTGCAGGCCTCCCAGTGTAGGGAGCCCAACACACATCCGAGGGCCATCCATCATCTGCCTCTGGCAGTGGGAGATCAGTCGTCCTTACCATCTCCGGAGCTGATGAGCAAACCAAGCTCCTCGCCGGACACCCACTGGTGGCAGCCCAGGTGGTAGAAGTAGACCCTGTCGTCGTAGCATTTCTCCTCCTGGTAGTGAATGTGAACATTCCCACCTACACCACAAGGGGGATAGGGTCAGACCGGAGCAACCTCCCACTCCCCGAGGCGTCACCCAACGCCCTGCACCCCACGGCATCACCCAGCGCCCTGCACCCCACCGCACCTGCTCCCCAAGGCATCACCCGCCACCCCGAGAAGTCACCCATTCTCCTCCCCGAGACATCACTCGCCCTCCTGCTCCTCTGAGGGTCCCAAATCTGCCCCCTGGGTTCACATTCACACCCCGAATGAGACCCTCTCCTGCCAAGAGCCACAGAGCTGCCCCACCCACACAGTCACGCTACGACCAGTGGAACGGCCCTGACTCACCATACACCACCATGTAGTTGCCGATGAGGGTGGCGGAGTGAAAGGCCTGCTCCCGTGGGCTGGCAGCCGAGGGACGAGACTTCAAGGTGCTCCAGTAGCGCTGGTCTACGTGGAAGGCGTGTGTTGTATTCGTCCGGTAGCTGAACCTGTAGGAGAGACAGCAGCACTGTGAAATCCCCGAAGTTGGGCAAGTGCTGGGGAATGCTGCGGCAGAGCGCTGGAGGCAGTGGGCCAAAGGGTGGAGAGCCCATGGGGGCTCAGATCGAGGCCCTTTGACCCATCATGTCGATGCTCAACATCTGAACTGATCCTGCTCACCAGCACCTGGTATGCAGTCTCGTCCATCTCATAGATTCTGAGACAGATATTGCATGACCCACCCTCCACCACCACACTATTGGCAGCACACTCCCAATTTGAAGCCTCCCTCCCCACCCCACCCCCAGGGAAGGTACGGTGGTTCAGGTCCCCTCCGAATCCCTTTCCCTTGACCCCAAACCTGTGCTTCCTGCCAACAGACCCCTCTGCCAAGCAGCGAGGAAACTGAACGGACTCAGAGTGTCAGGCAGCATCTGTGGAGAGAAATGGACGGTCGATCGCAATCAGCCTGCCCACGCACCATCCCTCACAATCACGTGCCAGTTCTTGCCCTAGTCTTCCCCCTCCACTCTCTCGACCCATAGAAGACTCTTAACCTGTCCATTTAGGGTCACTGAACAATGCGGAATGGATACAGGCCCTACGGCCCAACTGATCCCTGCCAACCCTACAGTCCTAATTTCCTTCATTTGACCCATACTCCTCCCAGTGCTTCTTAAATGTACCTGCCTCAACGATTTCCTCAGGCAGCTCGTTCCCTATACTCGCACCTCTGGGTGGAAGAAGTTGCTCCTCAGGTCCCTATTAAAACTATAGCCTCTAGTTTTGGGTTCCCGTAACTTGGAGAAAAGATCTACGCCTCTCATCATTTTAACTACTTCTATAAGGTCTCATTGTCCCAGTTTCCAAATGGTCAACGTTGGATGAACTCAGCAGGTCAGGCAGCATTCCACACCCTCCCACCACCCCCCAGAGGCTACCTGAGTTCCTCCAGCATTGCATTTGTACAGAAGCTCCAGCTTGTAGTTTGTTTTATCAATTTGGCAGAGGCATGCAAAATGATAAGTGGCACACACAGTAGATAGAGTGAACAGCCAGCGCAGCAGTGACCAATACAAGGGGGTGTCACGGTTAGCACAGCACTATTACAGCTGGGAGCATCAGAGTTCAAAGTTCAATTCCAGCATCTTCCATAAGCAAGTTTGTATGGTCCATCCTGTGCACGTGTGGCTTTCCTCTGGGTGTCCTGATTTCCTCCCACAGTCCAAAGACGAACTAGTTAGTAGGTCTCTTGGTTGTTGTAAATTGACCCGTGATTAGGTTAGTGTTAAATTGGTGTGTCGCTAGGCAGCATGACTCCAAGGGCCAGAATGTCCTATTCCAAGCTGTACCTCTACGTAATTTCATTTTTTTTAAATGAAGAGAACATGCTTCAAAAAGTGATTGGAGAAAAGGTACAGGGGATGTCAGAGGTAGGATGTTTTTTTTTTAACAGAGTGTGGCAAGAACACGAAAAGCACTGTCAGGGATCTTTAAGAAACTCCTAGAAAGACACATGGATAAAGGAAAGACAGACAGCTACATGGAAGGGAAGGGTTAGATTAATAGTGAAGTCGGTTAAAAGGTGGGCACAATATTGCGGGCTGAAGGGCCTGTACTGTTCTGTCCTGCACCTGCAGTTTTCTTATTCAGTTTAAAGTTTGATGGCCACAGGCAGGAATGACTTCCTATGACGCTCTGTGTTGCATCTCGGAGGAATGAGTCTCTGGCTGAATGTACTCCTGTGCCCAACTAGTACATTATGTAGTGGATGGGAGACATTGTCCAAGATGGCATGCAACAATGTCTCCCATCCACTACGTAATGTACTGGTTGGGCACAGGAGTACATTCAGCCAGAGACTCATTCCACCGAGATGCAACACTAAGCGTCATAGGAAGTCATTCCTGCCTGTGGCCATCAAACTTTGCAGCTCCTCCCTTGGAGGGTCAGACACCCTGAGCCAATAGGCTGGTCCTGGACTTATTTTCTAGCATAATTTACATATTACTATTTAACTATTTATGGTTTTATTACTATTTAATTATTTATGGTGCAACTGTAACGAAAACCAATTTCCGCCGGGATCAATAAAGTATGACTATGACTATTTTCTTATTAATCACCTCATAACGTTGTCCCCTTCTGTCAGGGTCCCCTCAGTCCCCTTTGCTCCAGCGAGAGCAGACCCAACCTATCCAGTCTCTTCACTTAACTGGAACCCTCTGTCCCAGGCAACGTCCTGGGGAGTCCCCTCTGCACCCACCTCCTTCAGTGTGACCAGAACTCCGGAAACGATGGCAGACCCTCCCCCATGTAACATGGGACAGGCTCTCACTGGAGGGTGGGAAATGCATCTACCGCCCCTTACCTTGGGGAGATTCGGTGGCCTCCGTGGATGAGCAGCATACGCGAGGCGGGGTGGAAGACCATGGAATGTCCGGCCACAGCCGGGCTCTTCCCTCCCGTGGGAATCACCTCCTCCCAGACCCAGCGCTCCAGGTGGAAACGGAACATGGCAGCACTGAAGCGGTCCTCATCAGTCCGTCCTGGGGGAGAGAGGGGACAGGAAGTGTTACAAGGCAGGGTGTGGGATTTTGTTTATTTATTATTCATTGAGATACAGCGAAGAACAGGCCCTTCCAGCCACGCCCCCCTGATTTAACCCTTCACAATCACCAATAAACCTACCACCTGGTACATCTTTGGACTGTGGGAGGAAACTAGAGCACACAGAGGAAACCCACGTGGTCACAGAGAAGACCCTTACAGATGACATTGAGTTAAACTCCGAACTCCAGCGCCCTGAGCTGTACAAGTTTTCCACGACGCTACCGAGACGGGAAGTTGGGGCGGGGGGAGAGGATTATGTAGCAAATCACAGGGTTGAGGAAATGGAGTCAGAACATTACAGGGAGATGGAAGGAACAGAGTTTGGGAGGGGGAGGGGCAACATTACACTCACTCTCACTCCAGTCTCAGTCTCACCAACCAGTTCCACACCATCCTCTCGTTGCCTGATTCACATCCTGCTGCATAGGAGCTCCTGCCCTACTCCCCCTACCCCCAACCCACTCCCCTTCCCTCTCCATCCCAGAGACCGTTGTCGTCCAACCCCACACTCACCTCCGAAGACGTACAGCTCCTGCCCCACCACAGCTGCTGCGTGCGCGGCTAGCCCCGGGGGGGCCCGCGCACTGCGAGGCCGCAGCAGCCTCCATCGCTCGGGACCCGGCTCGTACAGCCACACATCGTTGGCCAGGCTGCCGTCCTGCAGCTGCCCACCGAACACCACCATTCCTCCCCGCCACTCCACTGCACTGTGAGCGTGCCGGGCTGCCTGCGCAGGGAAGGAAGGAGAGGAACTCAGTCCCCGGGATTGTGCGCCACTGCCACCAGTGGTCCCCAAAGGAGGGTGACCACCCCGCCTTCCCGCCTCAACGCACCAAGACTCAGCTCGGCCCCCGCTCCACCCAGTATCTTGGCCTGGTCACCTTTGGGCTCTGGAGTGAGGGGACCTGCGCAGAACAGTACACACTGCTTGTCACCTCCTCCCTTTCCACTTCTCCGGTGCTTCTGGACAGCCAAGCACGCCCACCACACTGGCACAGCAGCCACAAAGAGACCTGGGCAGGCTCAGTGCATCACAGAAAGCAGACGCCCCTCTGCTCCTCTCAAAGCTGTGCCAACTAGAAAGCATCCTATCCAGATACATTACAGCTTGGCACGGCAACTGCTCTGCCTGAGACCACAAGAAAATGCAGAGAGTTGTGGACACAGCTCAGCACATCACAGAAACCAGCCTCCCCTCCATGGGCTCTGTCTACATTTCTTGCTATCTCTGTAAAGCAGTCTAATCCAATTTACTACCTCATCCTGAATGCCAAGTGACTGAACTTTCTTGACCAACCTCCCATGCGGGACCATGTCAAATGACTAGCTAAAGTCCATGTAGACAACATCCGCTGCCTTCCCTTCATCCACTTCCCTGGTAACTTCCTCGAAAAACTTTATAAGGTTGGTTAGACAAGACATGAAACCATGCGTCCTTAATTGGTCCATGTCTATCCAAATACTGATACATCAGGTCCCTTGAATAACTTCCAATAATTTTTCCCCAACTGATGTCAGACTCACTGGACTATAATTTCCTGGTTTATGTTTAGAGCCTTTTTTAAACAATGGAACAACATTGGCTCTCCTCCAATCCTCTGGTATTTCTCCTGTCATTAAGAATGTTTTAAGTTCTCTGCTAGGGCCCTGGCAATTTCTGCACTTGCCTCCCGTAAGGTCTGTGGGAACACCTTGTCAGGCCCTGGCAATTTATCCATCCTGATATGCCTCAGAATAGCAAACACCTCCTCCTCTGTAAATTGTACAGGGTCCCAGAGTTGATGCCACTTTGCCTCACTTCTGTAGACTCTGTGTCCATCTCCCCAGTAAATACAGATGCAAAAAAATTATTTAAGATCTCCCCCATCTATTTGGCTCTACACATGGATTACCATTCTGGTCTTCCAGAGGACCAATTTTGTCCCCTGCAATCCTTCTGCTCTTAACACAACTGCAGAATCCCTTAGGATTCTCCTCCACCTTGTCTGCTAGGGAAACCTCATACCTTCTTTTAGCGCTAGTGATTTTTTTCTTAAACGTTCTCTTGCATTTCTTATACTCCATAAGTACCTCATTTGCTCCTACTTGCCTATACCTGCTATGCAGCTCATTTTTTCTCTTAACCAGGGCCTTAATATCACTTTGAAACCAAGATTCCCTACACTTTACCTTTTATTCTGACAGGCACATACAAGCTTTGTACTCTCAAAATGAAGGCCTCCCACTTACCAAGTACACCTTTGCCGGAAAACAGCCTGTCCCAATCCACACTTGCCAGATCATTCTGACACCATCAAAATTGGCCTTTCTCCAATTGAAAATCTCAACCTGTGGACCAGGTTGCATATTCAATTCAAAACTAATGGCATTGTGGTCACCGGATGCAAAGTGTTCCCCTAACAAACTTCTGTCACCTGCCCTGTCTCATTCCCCAATAGCAGATACAGCATCACCCGCTCTGTTGTTGGGACTTCTATGTACTGATGAAGGAAACTTTCCTGAACACATGTGACAAACTCTGTCCCATCTAGTCTTTTTTCTTTCTTTTCAAATCTTTTTATTGTATATATAGGAAAAATAACATGAGTACATCGAAGTCACAACACTTACACTGCCTCAAAAAAAACCCATCATCTTAAAGATTGAAAAAAAAATTTTGTGATAACAAAAAAAACCTACTGAGCAGAAAAGTGAGAAAAAAAAAGAGAACCCATTAGGTGTACAACCCCGGAGCCATGCGTCATACAAAAAGTTTCTAAAAATAAACATCAAACCACCAGCAAGAAAAGAAAATATATTTTAAAAAATTTACAATTAGATCGCGGAAAAATTATATCAATTAACTCAAATGATAATAACAGGCAAATGAGCCCCATCTTTTCTCAAAATCAAATAAAGGTTCAAAGGTTCGACTTCTAATTTTCTCCAAACTAAGACATAGCATCACTTGAGAGAACCATTGTGACAAAGTGGGAGCTGATGTATCCTTCCACTTCAACAAAATGGCCCTCCTAGCTATCAATGTAACAAATCCAATAACATGTTGGTCAGACACAGAAATACCATGAATATTTTGAGGAATTATTCCAAAAAGCACAGTTAATTTATTAGGTTGTAAATTAATTTTAAATGCTTTAGAAATTGTTGAGAAAACCGACTTCCAGAACTGTTCCAATATAGAACAAGACCAAAACATATGTGTCAGTGTAGCTATTTCAGTTTTACATCTATCACCCATCTAGTCCTTTTACAGTATGGGAGTCCCAGGAAATAAGTGGAAAGTTAAAATCACTTACTGTAACAAACTTAGATTTCTTGCAACAGCCTGTGATTTTTTTTTAACAAATTTGTTCCTCTAAATCCCTAGGACTGTTAGGTGGTCTATAATATAGCCCCATTAACGTGGTCATACCTTCCTTATTTCTCAGTTCCACCCTCACTAGACGAGTTTTCCAGTCTGTCCTGACAGAGCACTGCCATGACATTTTCCCTGACTGACAATACCACCTCTCCTCCTTTAATCCCTCCTGATCTGTCACATTGAAAACAATGAAATCCTGGAATATTGAGCTGCCAGTCCTGCCTCTCCTGCAACCAAGTCTCACTATACTTTATACTTTATTGTTGCCAAACAATTGGTACCAGAATGTACAATCATCACAGCGATATTTGATTCTGCGCTTCCCACTCCCTGGATTATAAATATTAAATATTTAAAATATTTAAAATAGTTAAAATTAGTAAATATTAAAATTTTAAATTATAAATCATAAATAGAAAATAGAAAAATGGGAAGGTAGTGCAATATCATAATTAATATCAATATCATAATTCCAAAAGTTGATCCATGCCCAGAGCTCATCTGCTTTTCCTACGATACTTCTTGCATTGAAACATACGCAGCTCAGGACACTAGTCACACCATGCTCAACCTTCTGATTCCTGACTTTGTCTGAGGACTTACCAACATCTGTCTCCACAACCTCACCTCCAACTGTTCTGGCACTCTGCTTCCCATTCCCCTTGCACCTCTGGTGCATGGTAACAAATAGGTACTTCTAAAATAAAGTTACTCTGACCCTCAAGTTCTTTGAGATGAACAAAAATTGAACTATAAAATTGCTGCACCATCGCAGATTGTACAACTGTAGCCTAACATTCTGCTGTATTGCACTTGCCAGTGTTTTTATAGCATACCTTGGAGCTGACCACACTGATAAGATATGCTGGTGTATGTGACAACGAACTAATATGAACCAATCCCCTCCATGAGAGGCAGAGCTGTGACTTACCGGACAGGGGTCCAGAACGATCCTCTGCCACTGGTTGCTTGTGAAGTTGTACATAAGCAGGTCACCCAGAACCTGATTGAGGTCGGATCCTACAGTGGATGGAATGAAGAGAAACAAACTTGGACCCTTCTATGTGTCCTGACCCGCCACCCTAAGATCAACCCCACACCTGGGCAGTGAGGGGTGGGAGGAGAGAAACCCCAATGCCCCAATTACCAAACTGCAGAGATTGTCAGAGATGCTTTCTCAAGAGTCGCGGTTATGCAAACAGTCTGTGCTACCCGCGGCAGCCAAGACGTCTACCTGAGCCAGTCCCATTTACCCGATATCCCTCCAAACTTGTGGGGGTGGGGGGAAGACACGGTTCCTTGCGTTAGCCCATTCACCTGGGCGGTCTTCACCTGCGGGGGTGGGAGGAGGGTCCTCCCCTCAGGGCAGCAAGTCCTGCAGGACAGGCCAGTAAATCACGTCAGAGGGTCATGGGCTCAGACAGCTCAGAACCAGGCACTTCAGCCCATCTCAGCAGTGCAGACATGTCTACCTGAGCCTGTCCTACTTGCTTGTATGTGGCCCACATCCCTTTAAAGTGGTTCCCCAAGGGTTCCCGACCTGGGCTCCTGGTATTGGTTCATAGCATAAAAAAGGTTGGGAACCTCTGCAAACCTTTCCTGCTTGTCGAAATACCTTTTAACTGCTGTTTTTCTACCTCAAAATGGAGGTAGCTCATCCCATAAAGTCCACTCTCTCGGTGAAAAGTTTGCCCCCCACCCTGAGGTTTCTATTCAATCTCTCTCCTCTAACCTTAATCCTGGGAAAAGATTACAAATTCACCTTATCCATGCCCCTCATAACTTGATACACCTCAGTAAGATTGCACTCACTCTCTCACATCCCAGTGAAAGAAGTTTCAACCTGCACAATCTCTCTCCACAACTTTGTGCCCCAGTTCCCAGCAACATCCTTGTAAATTTCTTCTGCATTCTATCCAGTTTAATAGCTTCTTTCCTCTGGCAGGGTGACCAAAACAGGTCCTGATGAACTCTGCTGTGGTCAGCCTCTGGATTCATAGGCAAAGCTGACTCTGTATCCAGCTCCATTTTCAGTTTTACACCGGACACTTCTATTGTGATCCACACAAAATGCTGCAGGAACTCAGCAGGTCAGGCAGCATCTATGGAAAAGAGTATGGTTGACATTTCGGGCTGAACCCCTTCGAGCAGGTCTGGCTGTCTACTCTTTTCCATAGGTGCTGCCTGGCCTGAGAAGTTTCTCTAGCACTTTGGGTGCGTCGCTTGGATTTCCAGTGTCTGCAGATTTTCTCGTCTCAATAAAATGCATTTTGGCATAGGCGTCCTTATGCTGCTGGTGCTCCAGTACAATGTGGAGAGCAACGGAGACGATGTCCTCAGTTGATCTGTTTGCCTTAAAGGTAAACTGATGCTGGTCCAGAGTAGCAGGGATGGCGTTCATTACATGGGACATAACCAGTCTATCTGGGCAATTGGTGATTATAGGGGTGAGTGCAACCAGTCTGTTATTGAGGCATTTTACTGGTGACCGCTCTGCGACTGGTATGATAGTCGATGCTCCGCGGGGCCCACAGCAAGGGACAGGGAGAGGTCGTACATTTCAGTAAAAACCTCTGCCAGATGGTCAGTGCAGCCCCCGAGGACCCGCCCAGGCACGCCGTCCGGTCCAGCCACACTGTGTGAATACATCTTACCTCGTGTGTGCTCAGCGTCAGCCCTGTGTCTTGCTCAAGTGTCAAGGGCTTCATCACTGGGCCATTGCTGTCCCTGTCAACCCAAGCAAAGACATTGTCTAGCTCCTCAGCTAGCGTGGCGTTCCTGATTCAGAGCAGGAGATCTCTCCTTTATAGTCAGTGATGGACCTGATGCCTTCCCACACGCCGTCGGGGGTTAGTGGTGTTATTGAGAAGTGTTTCTATCGATTGTTTGTATCTGTACTTGGCGGCTTTAATGCCCCTTTTAAGGCTGGACCTGCCTTGGCTGTGTGCTGCAGTATCACTGGATCTGTAAGCAGTATCCCAAGCCCGGAGCAGGTTCTGGATTTTGTTGTGCATCCATGGCTTCTGGTTCGGGAATACATGGGTGTTTTTGTTGCTGATGACATTGTTTACTGTGTGGACTCTACACAGTATTTTAGACCATGACCATGGTGGTACATGCCTCTAAATCATGCACTGCTTGACATGCAAGCTGTTTGAATCTGTGCACTCGGGGGAGTCCTGAAGCCGTGAGTCAGCTCCCTCACTGACTTGTGAATTGGTCATCTTACTACTTATCACTGGGCCTGTAGGCTGGTGCTAGAAATAAAGACAGGCGGCCAGACAGCTCCAGATGGGGGCATGGATAAGTCCTGTATACACCCACAACATTGGTGTAAATCTGGTCCAGTGTAAGTTGCCCCTTGTGGGGCATTTCACATTCCAGCAAAATTTGAGGAATACTGTCTTAAGGTTGGCTTGATTGAAATCACTGGCCATCAGGCTAGGCAGGCAGTTGCTTCTTAATAACATCATACAGTTGTGAAAGCTAGCTTAGTGTCGGTTTGTGGTGGAATACAACCACTGTGAGAGAACTCTGAATCCTCTCAGCAGATGGAAAGGTCTGCACTTTAGAATGAGATATTCCAGGCTGGTACAGCAGTGACTCTCAGTGATGACAGAATTTGTGCACCAGGCATCGTCAATATGAATGCATAAGCCAGCCCCTGATTTCTTTCCAGATTCTTGCCCGCCGTCAGCCCAGTAGACCGTGAGGCTTGCTAGCTCAATAGCCAGGTTGGGTACATAATGATCCAGCCAAGTTTCAGTGAAGATCATTACACAGCAGTCGAGTAAATTCCTTTGTGTGGTAAATCTCAGCCTGATTTTAGCTATTTCGTCAGCGATCGATCGGGCGTTTGCAAGGAAGATGTTTGGAAACAGGGGTTTGAAGGTGTAGCTTTTGGCCTAGAATGGACCCTGGCTCGCCTACCACGGATCCTGGCTCGCCTACCACCCTTCTGCTTCCTCTCATTGTAACGTATCCCAGCCGGGGCCGGAGTCCAGGCTTGCCCCAGTGTTAATAGCGATCTCTGACAGTGTTCTGTGATACTGAAATTCGGAGGTTTCTGTTGGCTATATTGTAGAACGTTTGCCTGATGTGCAGAGCTTGAAGTCGTTGCTATCTTGGAACGTTGTCACCAATGCTCTATACAACTCTAACTTCTGTACTCAATGTCCTGACTAATGAAGGCCAGCATGCCAAAGACCGTCTTTGCCAACTTGCTTCTTCTAACTATGACACCACTTTCAGGGAACCAAGTACCGATACCCAAAGTCCCTCTGTTCTACACTCTCCCCAGCAGTGCCTTCCAGACAAGAATGGCAATGTTTTAGTTTGATGTACACTGAAAGGAGAACATCATAAATCTGCTAATAAACCAGGTGGGACCCAAGTACAGACAGCGTGACTGTGGGAAGGAATGGGCAGATGTACAAGACAGCATACCACCAAATATGTAGAAGGAGTTGGTGGTGTTGAGGAAGGTACCAGCGGCAGCCGTGCGTCCCATGAATTCCGGGTCAGACCTGCTGATGTTGTACCAACTGCCTGCACTCTGGTTGTCATTCAGTGACAGGTTACAGCTGTGACCGATGAAGCCTGGCTGGCAATGGCAGTGCTGACCCTTTAATCAACCAGAGAAAAAAAAAATCATGTTACACATTAACAGTTCACACAAACTAATCCCATCACCACAGCCCTGTGTCAGTCCCAAACTCATCCCAACACCACAGCCGTGTCAGTCCCAAATTAATCCCATCACCACAACCCTGTATCGTTCCCAAACTAATCTCAACACCACAGTCCAGGGTCAGTCCCAAACTAATCCCAACACCACAGTCCTGCGGTCAATCCCAAACTAATCCCAACACCACAGTCCTGCGGTCAATCCCAAACTAATCCCAACACCACAGTCCTGCGGTCAATCCCAAACTAATCCCAACACCACAGTCCTGCGGTCAATCCCAAACTAATCCCAACACCACAGTCCTGCGGTCAATCCCAAACTAATCCCAACACCACAGTCCTGCGGTCAATCCCAAACTAATCCCAACACCACAGTCCTGCGGTCAATCCCAAACTAATCCCAACACCACAGTCCTGCGGTCAATCCCAAACTAATCCCAACACCACAGTCCTGCGGTCAATCCCAAACTAATCCCAACACCACAGTCCTGCGGTCAATCCCAAACTAATCCCAACACCACAGTCCTGCGGTCAATCCCAAACTAATCCCAACACCACAGTCCTGCGGTCAATCCTAAACTAATCCCAACACCACAGTCCTGCAGTCAGTCCCAAACTCATCCCAACACCACAGCCGTGTCAGTCCCAAATTAATCCCATCACCACAGTCCTGTGTCAGTCCCCACATTCTACAGAGGTGTATTGAGAGCATCCTGAGCAGCTGCATCACAGCCTGGTTCGGAAATTGCACCACCTCGGATCGCAAGACCCTGCAGCGGATAGTGAGGTCAGCTGAGAAGATCATCGGGGTCTCTCTTCCCACCATCACAGACATTTACACCACACGCTGCATCCGTAAAGCAAACAGCATTATAAAGGACCCCACACACCCCTCATGAGAGCGGTAAGCGTAAAGGAGGGGGGCTTGTTGTTCTGGTTAACAACAGATGGTGCAGTCCTGGTCATATTACGATCGAGGGAAGTGTTTGTAGACCGGAGATTGAACTTTTTCCTGTTGGATGGTTTGAGTGCTTACAAAGAACTGTATGAAAGAAAAATGCGCGAGGCTCAGCAGTCAAGCAAGCCTTCCACATCAGCCACAGCAGACGACGAACCTCGACCTTCGACATTAAGGCAGGCAGAGATAGTAGAAGATGAGCTGCCTGCTCTAATGGAAACAGACGATGAGATGACACCCCAGTGTCCCACCACCCCATCACCCAGGCCGCAGACAGATCCTGATTCGCGGAGAATGCAACGGTAGCCGGGAGGCACACAGCACATCTTTAAGAAAAAAGCCGAAATAAACATGCTAATTAATTAGGTGCCGCCAGACACATAATCGTCGGCCCAGATCAGAGGCGATGCAATCCAACATCCCAACATCACAGCCCTGTGTCGTTCCCAAACTAATCCCAACACTACAGCCCTGTGTCAATCCCAAACTAATCCCAACACCACAGCCCAGTGTCAATCCCAAACTAATCCCAACACCACAGCCCAGTGTCAATCCCAAACTAATCCCAACACCACAGCCCAGTGTCAATCCCAAACTAATCCCAACACCACAGCCCAGTGTCAATCCCATCACCGCAGCCCTGTGTCGTTCCCAGATGAATCCCCCTCACTACAGTTGTGTCAGTCCCAAATCAAGCCCATCAATGAATGTGAGAAACCTGCCTCATTTCTTTGCGTTCTCACTCTCTACGTGAATCCAAGGACATTTTATGATCCCATTCCCTTCCAATACCACACCTCGTCCAGTTTACCAGTAGGACCTAGTGATGCTTGAGGAAGTGAGTGGGAAATTCACCTGGTGGTAGGAGCAGAGGTCACTGATGAGGCTTGTTTTGTGAAGGAAGTGGCTGGAACTCTTTTGTTGCTGTTTATACACACCCTCCACGTGGCTACAGAAAGATCACCTTTGAGGATGGTGAGTCTTGGACCACTAAAGAATACTGATCAATTGGTAAAATGAGTGGGGAAATGGAAGGTGGAATATAATTCTGTTATTGCCTTTGGAGGACTAGAGCGGCTGGTAGGACCTGAGGAATACAGAGGAACAGAGGGACCCTAGTCTGTAAAGTCAAGGAACCTCGAAGGTGGTAGCAAAGAGACAGTGTGGCTAGGGTTTCGTCTTCACTTTGTCTTCCACGCACCCCTCATACAATCTCTTCTCCCTCCTGCCATCCGGCAAAAGGCACCGAAGCATTCAGGCTCTTACAACCAGACTATGTAACAGTTTCTTGCCCCAAGCCATCAGACTCCTCAATACCCAGAGCCTGGACTGACACCAACCTACTGCCTTCTACTGTGCCTGTTGTCTTGTTTATTATTTATTTTAATGCCTGCACTTTATGCAATCCTGTGTAGGTCTGTAGTCTAGTGTAGTTTTTGTGTTGCTTTACGTAGTTCAGTGTAGTTTTTGTATTGTTTCATGTAGCACCATGGTCCTGAAAAACATTGTCTTGTTTTTACTGTGTACTGTACCAGCAGTTATGGTTGAAATGACAATAAAAAGAGAGTTGACTTGACTTGACTTGATTAGCCAGGGCACAGAACACAAGAGCAGGGATATGATACAAGTGTGTAGAACCAGTCAGCTGGAGTACCGTGTGCTGTTCTGGTCACCTACAACACCACAGGAAGGACTTGACTGTAGTGAAGAGGACACGTGGGAGATTGCCTGGAATGGAGGGTTTCAGTTAGGAGAGACCAGAGAGGACTGGGTCTATTCTCCCCAGAACTGACAAGGAACCCAAGCACTGATACCTTAGATAGTGAGAGACTCCTCTGCCAAGGGGAAGAGTTCACATCAAAGGACAAGAGGTCTTGTCGGAATATGGGGAAGAACTTTTCCGCATGGGCAGTTGGAGGAGTTGGAATCTGGAACATAATACCTGCGGAGTTGATGGACACACCAACTGTCAAAGTACCCCAGTGATCATTTAAGATTAGTGTACACGGGTAATCGGTACAGTGTGCTGTGTACAACTAGAATCCAATGCATCAGTCCAGACCACAGAACATAGAACAGTACAGGCCCTTCGGCCCACAATATTGTGCCGACCCTTAAACCCTGCCTCCTATAATTGAACAGACCAGTTCCAGTTCAAACAAGGAAAGGCTGAGCGAGCTAGTTTTTCTCTTTGAAGCAAAGGAGGAGAGAGGCAACTTGATCGAGGCGTAAAAGATCATACATACACATACACACACACACACACACACACACACACAGTGGTAAGTGTCTGGAAATGTACTGCTGGGGGAAGTGGCAGAAGCAGATACATTGGGGACTTCTAAGAGACTTAAACAGGTACATAGAGGAAAGAAAAGATAATGGCACTTGGCCTGTGTTAGAGAGGCGGTTTAGCTCAATTATTGAGTAGGTTTATATGTTGTGCTGACCTATAATGGGCCGAAAGCCCTATACTGTGCTGTACTGTTCTATGTTCTAAGTGCCCACATCATCTGCCTGTAGGTTCAGGCCCCACCACCCTTTACACTAGTGGATGCCACACCTTCCCCTGCCCCCTCAGCACAACCTTACCACAGTAAACTTCCCACTTTCTATACCACTGAATGCCACATCTCATACCAGCACCCCCACCAGCCCCTGCAGCAAACCTTCCACCATCCTTTACACTGCTAGACACATTCCATACCTGCAGCCCCACCAGTGTTACCACAGTAATCCTCCCCACCCTTTACGCAGCTGGACGCCTCATCTTCCACCAGCCCCCGCCGTCCTTCTCCACTGTAAATCTCCCTGCACCCAGCTCCCCCAGTAGACCCAGCACACCTCTGGTGGAGGAACACTGGGGCAGAAGGCTCTGCCGCCGACGAGAGGCTCTGTCTGCCAGCCCGCCAGACGGGAAGGCGACCTGCCCCAGTGACCTCACTTCACTCGGTGGCTGAGGAGATCTGGTACAGTACTCTAGCAAATTTCAACAGATATACGGTGCAGAGTATTGCTTTATGTATTGCATTGTTCTGCTGCCACAAAATAACAAATTAGATGACATACGCCGCTGATAATGAAACTGACTCCAATGGCAGGGACTCACCGTGACGCAGTAACCATGCCGCCCGCAGTGTTCGATGCAGTCCTGGACGCTGCAGTCCACGCCGCCCCAGCCTGGGTGACAGGCACACGTGCCACTGACCTCGCACTGCCCGTGCCCCGAGCAACCCATCGGGCACAGCGTGAAGATGTAGCTGGCGTTAAAGCCCTCAAGGTTGTAGTTGGCATCACTGAAGAGGTGGAGCAACATCTGCAGGGAGCGAGAGGAAGAGGGGGGGTGAGGAGGAGAACAAGGGGTCAGAACCACGACCCCAGAGCCTGCCACAGGCCACCCGCCTTCACCTGGGGTCACCTGGCATGCACCTGCATTTCCCATAGAGTGTGGGGGGAAAGTAAAAGTGTCGCTAAGACCGGTGGGGGGGGGGGGAAGAAAAGGAGAGGGGCTGCTCCACCGCCCATTCCACCAGGACATTTCAGCGCTCAGTGGGGATTCAGTAATAGGTGTTAAGAGATAATTCAGTTGGAGATTCGGTGGAGTGGGTTATGTCAATTCCCCAAAATGGGTACTGGTGGGGGGGGGCGGGGGTTGAACTCTGCAGGGGGACAAGCGGTCATTATGACGAGGTGGGGGCGAGGACTTGAGGAATGGATTGAGCACACAGGCAATCAGAGGGAGAGAACAAGACAGCTGAACAGCAGGTTTTAGGAAGAGTATATAGATTTCAAATTGACTGCCATGTGCATAGCTGGGACAGACCCGTAGGGTGCCACGGTGACCAAAAACTGTCTGCAGACAGAGCACCAGGTATGCAGCTTTGAACATGTAACCACATAACCACAGGGTATGAATCCCCCCCCCACCCCCAACCCGAGTGATGAGTGGGGAGGGAGACTGTTCGGACTTCACCTCTGGGCTGTGGACCAGACAAAAGGACAGATGTGCCGATGCATACGGAGCCCTAGCTGTGCACATCTATCTAGATGAATATTATATTTAACTCGTCACTCAATAAACTTTGAATCGATTCTACACCAACAGTGCTAGTGTCATTCTGTAATACTCATTGCACTCTCGAACTCTGAGTGTAACAGAGAGGACGTTACAGTCAAACTCCAATCATCCAAATGCTCTGTAGTCCCTCTGGCTCACCGGGTGAAGGAACCCCACTTCCCTCAGCACAGCACCGGCTGCACCCACACCCCAGGAACCCGGTTCCCTCACTCCCATGAAACTCACCCGGTCCTGCTTATTAACACCGTAAGATTGAATTAGAAGCTTGCGGGGGTATAAAGAGAAATAAAGTCCAGCAGTCTAAGAAATCTACCATCCAACACCCGAGAAGGGAACAGGTAATGCAGCAATGACCAGGAACTTCCACGCACCTTCTCAGATGTAATGGGATTTTCAATTAACAATTTCTGTGCAAGGGGAACAAGGATTACCACCTGCTAGAACTCCGAGCACAGTTCAACTCAGCGGGAACCGGTCTTTAACTTAAATAAAATGAGTTAAGGAGTGACTGGAAATGCAAAAAATGGGAATTAGGTAGGAAAACCAATAGATTACTGGAGTCCCTGAGCACGACAGCCTTCAACCCATCCAGCCCATCCCACCTGGTCTTCTGCCTTGTTCCAACTACCTGCACCCGGACCCTATCCCTCCAAACCTCTCCCATCCATATGCCTACCAAAACATCTCTTAAATATTACAATTGAACCTGCATGTACCACCTCACAGGCACCTTGTTCCACGCTTCCACCACCCTTGAGTGAAGATGCCCCTCAGATTCCCCGAGATCAAAATTCAATGGTCCAAAGGTCAAATTTAATGTCAGAGAAATGTATACAATATACATCCTGAAATGCTCAAAGTTCAAAGTAAAATTTATTAACAGAGTACATATGTCACCACATACAATCCTGAGATTCTTTTTCTGCAGGCATACTTAGCAAATGTATAAAACAGTAACTGTAAACAGGATCTGTAAACTGTCAACAAATTGTGCAAATGCAATTAATAAATAAATAGCAATAAATAATGAGAATAAAATAAGAGGATAAAAGGGCCCTTGAGTGTAGTTATTCTCTCTTGTTCAAGAGCCTGATGGTTGAGGGGTAGTAACTGTTCTTCAACCTGGTGGTGAGAGTCCTGAGGCTCGTGTACCTTCTACCTGATGGCAGCAGCGAGAAACGAGCGTGGCCTGGGTGGCGAGGATCTCTGGCGATGAATGCTGCTTTTCTACAGCAACATTTCATGTAGATGTGTGCTCATTTGATATTTCAATATTTGTAATTAATTTAGATGACTTTGTAGAGATCTATTTTCACTTTGACACGAAAGTCTTTTTTCTGTTAATCAGTGTCCAAAAAAGCCAAATTAAAACCACTGTTACATTGTTGTAAAACAATAAAACATGAGAACTTCCAAGGGGAGTGAATGCTTTTTATAGCACTGTATCTACATACCTGTGATGCCACATTCAGAATATTATGGATCTAGATTCCCAGTATTCCCAGTATAACTTTGGCTTCTTCACACAAAGGGTGGTGGATATTTGGATATGTGGCCAGATCAGAAGGTGGTATAGCAGACTGAAAAGCCACAATTATTTAGGAACATTTTCTACCTCCTCCACTAACAGATTTCTTTCTTTCTTTTTAAATCTTTTTAATAATTTTCAAAATTATAAACTCAATAACAAAGTTGGTACAAAGAAAGTGGAATAATCTTAATCAGCATATACAAAAAGGATTTTAAGTAACATAGGAATAATAGACTTCCGAAGTCATAATGAAATTAGTTATAAAAAAATAAAAATAAAAAATATAAACAAAAAAATCCCCAAAAGAAAAAGAAAAAAAAACTCAAAAAAAAACAGAACAAAACAGGGCTTGACCAATATCTTAAATCAGACACGTTCAATAATGTCATCAACTCCGCTCCTCTATTCATATAATTCAAGTTAGAGAAAAAAAAGATTCGGAAAGGTCAGATTACATCATATGAAAATGTTGCATAAAAGGTTTCCAAAACAGATTTGTGACTAGTCCATGAACCCACTTGTTTTGCATTTATTTAGATTATAGTCACCTTTTACACCTTTGCTCTGTACTGCTGCCACAAAACAACAAATTTAACGTCAGATATACTAAGTCAGTGACAATAAACCTGATTCAGAAGCAGTGATTGAAGACAGGCACATTAACAACATTTAAAAGTCATCCAATATACTGATGGGAAATGTTTGGAGGCAAACACGGGCGGAGGGATCCTGCACGCTGGGCAACACGGTCAGTATAGATGAGTTGGGCCGAAGGGCCTTTTTCCATTTTGTCTGTCTTTACGACTCTGCCTATTGGAGGTCTAAAGGGAATTAGTGCTGGAAAGTGGCACTGAGGTAAAACAGTGGCTCTGGCTGTTAGATTTTTGCGTACAAGAGGTTGGGGGTTTGATGTTGTTATTGCTTTTTTTTGGAGCTTAGGGATTTGATGTTTTAGCTGCCGTGTCCAGGTGGGCGATCTGTTAGTTTTTGTGCGAGGGAGGGGTTGGGGGGCTTTCCTTTGCATGTGGGGGCGGGGTTTGATGTCTTTTCTTTCAATGTCTTGCACATGGCTCTCTGGAGAAGACAAATCTCAAGAGTTGCATTCTGCTTACAGACGTTGATAACAAAATGAACCTTTGACCCAGTGTGGCTGCTGAGGAGCATTGAGGAGGTAAACGATCCACCCCTCCTCACTCTGCCTGAATTCCGAGGCATACAGTCAGGTCTGAGAAATACTTCCAAACCCCAGCAACAACCTTACAAATGACGCTAAATCAATTTTGTCCATTAAGTTGAAAACATACAAAAATCAAATACTGTTATATCCAAACCTTCAAAATAAACAGCTCGAAAAGCATCCTAGACTGACATGGAAGAACAATTAATAAAAGTGGGCGGGGACGGGGGAAACAGGCAGAGGGTCGGGCAAGTCTAGTTTTGACATTTGTAGGAACACAACTGTGTAGAAATATACGTTGAACCTTTGAATTTAATGTTCTGAAAATTTATTCACGTGCAGAGGTGTTCATAAGTCGGGAGTTTGTAGGGGACAGCCTCAATGTTGCACTGTGGCGTACAAAATCCACAACAGAAGTGACCCACCCCGGACTCTGAAGAGGATCAGATATCAGTGACTTGGAGGACACAAATCTGAGCACTTTCGGGAAGCAGCAACCAAAGAACAGTTGAAAACCATCGAGTGTACCAGACAAGACTCTAGAAAGGCTTAATCAGGAACAGTGGCAAAACTCATGTCTCTCACATCAACGGCACGAGTACACATAGGGACTAAAAAAAGGCTAAAGGGTTGTAACTGCCAGCACTATGACAAACGTAGCTGGGGCAGGAAGGAAGCAAAGCTCAAGTAACATTGAAGAACATCTGGTAACCAACGTAACTAAGGAGGGAACACAGGAACTGAAACAAGCGAGGCACCAGGAGCCAAAGAGGGAAGCGGAACAAAGTGTGACAACAGTCAAAGCTTCTAACAACGTAAGACTTTTTCCACAGAGTGAGTTCCTGTTTAAGACCAGGAGGAGTTTGATAAAACACTCCAACTCACAGTCACTGCCCTCATATTCCCAGTCTCTCTACACCCCGATCCAACACCTGTTGCCACCATTGTGGCCAACACCTCCTAACCTTGCACACTCAGACCCCCTTCACAGCCCACCGCCCCAGCACACTTGCGGCCCAGTCACCCTCACAACGCCAGTCACTGCGGCACGCGCAGACACCAAATGTTACAGCCCTCGCATGGTCGGGCGCAATCCCTGCCACCCCCCACCGGAGACACTGACCTTCCCCGAACGAGCTTCGATGGGCTCAGGGAGCGTGTTCCCGCTGAGGCTGGCGAGGAGGGGGCTGCCGTAGGACTCGCCATCGTAGACAAAGAGGTAGTCGTAGGTGCACTCGGTGTCCAGAGACGTGAAGGTCAGCACAATGCGGAACCTACTGTCAGGGGCTGTAGCACAGGGGACGGGTCACTGCCTACCGACACAGAGTACACAGTCCCAGTCATTGTCCTCCCCCCACAACCCACCTCGCAGTCTGCACCCTCTCCCCCTCGTTCTCCTAAACCCCTCACCACCCCAGGGTCTGTTCTCCTCCAACCCACTCACTACCCGGATTCCCCTCCTCACTCCCACCCGCACACGCAGTGGTGTCTATGTCCCCCATCCAAAACCAACCCCTCCGTCACTCGAGGTCTCCACAGACCACCGTTCTACTCCTTTCCCCGCGTTTCAACATCACCCACCCCCCCCCATCTCATCTCCTCTCCCCCTCCTGGGGTCTCCTCCCTTCCCACTCTCTCCCTCTTTGGTGACTCCTGCCCACTCACACCGTCACCCCACTCCCCCCCCCGGCGGGCCGCCTCCACCATCCGGCCCCCCCCCCCACCCCCGGCCCCAGGAGCTCACCCACGATCAGCCACTCGCAGTTGCCATTGACAGAGTAGTTGCCGCTGCCGTCCGACACCAGGCCAGGCCGCTGTAAGAGATACCGCTGGCCCTTGCAGTCCCCAGCCTGTCCCTGCCCGTACTGCAGCACCAACACCACCACCAGCAGCACCGTTCTCAGCCTCCCAGCCGCAGGGCACATCCTCCACTCTCCCGCAGGGCCTGGCCCTGCAGGCCCAGTCGCTGGCTGCCAGGGTCTGACACCGCCAGTCTCCCCTGGGGGCACCAAAGGGCAGTCAGATCTGGTGGTGACCTGCCACCATCTTGTACCCCAGCCATCCCTAATACCCTCCCACAACTTCATCTCCACTTCCCTCCCCTATTCCCCACCCTCTCACCTCTCCCCCTTCCCTTGGCCCATCTCTCCACTTCCCCCTCCCCTTCACCCACCAACCCCTCTCCCACTTCACTCCTCCGACCCCCTCTCCTTCTTCCCCTTTACCCCAACCACTCTCCCCTACCCCTCCCCATCACCCCTGACCCCTTTCCCCATCCCCTCCCCTTCTCCCCATCACCTCCCTTCACCCCGACCCCTCCCCATCCCCTCCCTTCACCTCCAACCCCCCTCTCCCCATCCCCTCCAACCGCTCTCCCCATCCCCTCCCCTTCACCCCGACTCCCTCTCCCCATCCCCTCCCCTTCACCCCCGACCCCTCTCCCAATCTCCTCCCCCTTCAACCCCGACCCCTTTCCTCATCCCCTCCCCTTCACCGCGACCCCTTCTCCCCATCACCTCCCTTCACCCTGACCCCTTCTCCCCATCCCCTCCCCTTCACCCCGACCCCTTCTCCCCATCACCTCCCTTCACCCTGATCCCTTCTCCCCATCCCCTCCCCTTCACCGCGACCCCTTCTCCCCATCACCTCCCTTCACCCTGACCCCTTCTCCCCATCCCCTCCCTTCACCCCGACTCCCTCTCCCCATCCCCTCCCCTTCACCCCGACCCCTCTCCCCATCTCCTCCCCCCTTCAACTCCAACCCCTTTCTTCATCTCCTCCCCTCCGCTTCACCCGGATCCCTCTCCCCATCCCCTCCCCTTCACCCCGATCCCCTCTCCCCCATCCCCTCCCCTTCACCCCGACCCCCTCTCCCCATCCCCTCCCCTTCACCCCGACCCCCTCTCCCCATCCCCTCCCCTTCACCCCGACCCCCTCTCCCCATCCCCTCCCCTTCACCCCGACCCCCTCTCCCCTCTCCCCATCCCCTCCCCTTCACCCCGACCCCCTCTCCCCATCCCCTCCCCTTCACCCCGACCCCCTCTCCCCATCCCCTCCCCTTCACCCCGACCCCCTCTCCCCATCCCCTCCCCTTCACCCCGACCCCCTCTCCCTTCTCTCACCACCCCTCTCCGCCTTCCCCCAAACGCCCTCTTCCTTCCCCTCTCCATCCCACTCCCTTTCTCCGTCTCACCATATTCCTCCTCCTTCTCTTCTCCCCCACCCCCCACCCCCCACCCCACACACACTTCTTCATTCCTTCTTTCTCCATCTCCCTCACTCCTACCTTTCCTCCCTTCAGGCCGCTACCAATTTCCCGACGGATCTCGCGACATTCTCCGAGGTCATGGTTCGCGATGCGGGGCGACGCTCCCAATCGGATTACAAAACACCTCCCAACCCTGAGCAGTCTGGCCAATGGGCGACGGGCAGTTGGTCCAGGAGGCGAGGCCGTGTCCGCCATTTGCAGCAAGGTGAACACCATTCGCTAATAGAAAAGCAGAGTCCAATCAGTCAGCCAATCATCGGCCAGAGGACGTAGCCACTATCACGTCAAAGAATAACAAGCGCATTGGCCAATAGTAATGTAGAACAGAACGAATTAGCCAATCAGCTCAGTGCATCTTGTAGAGCGTGTGAGGTTGTCCAGTAAATCTGCAGATTGGTACCTTAATTTTTAAATTCTTTTCTAATACTTGTACATCTGTGCACTTGTAACACTACTGTAACACTGTAATTTCCTTTTCCTTTGGGATCAATGATGTGTTGGTGCGTGGCCAAGCGTCAGTCTAGTGATCTAAAGATGGCTTGTTCAAGCCTCAGCAGAGGGAGCATGTTGTGCTCTTGAGCAAGGCACTTAACCACACATTGCTCTGCGACGACGCAGGTGCCAAGCTGTATCGGTCCCAGTGCCCTTCCCTTGGACAACATCGGTGGCATGGAGAGGGGAGACTTGCAGAATGGGCAACTGCCGGTCCTCCATACAATGTCCTTCCAAGGTCTCACGAAACTAACAGATGCCTATACAATAAAGTATCTAACTTACCCATGTCTTGCGGATTCATGGATCATGGAGACTCGATCCCCTCCCATCCCTGGAGACCCAACCATTCCTGACTGGACCCTCTCTCACGTCCTGGAGATTCAGGAATACCACAGTCTGGATCGTCTTCCGTGACCTGAAGATACATATATAGAGGGACCAACTAGAGAGGATGCAATATTGGATCTCCTGTTAGGAAAAGAGTTAGGACAAGTGACAGAAGTCTGTGTAGGGGATCACTTTGGTTCCAGTGATCATAACACCATTAGTTTCAACTTGATCATGGACAAGGATAGATCTGGTCCTAGGGTTGAGGTTCTTAACTGGAAGAAGGCCAAATTTGAAGAAATGAGAAAGGATCTAAAAAGCGTGGATTGGGACAGGTTGTTCTCTGGCATGGATGTGATCGGTAGGTGGGAAGCCTTCAAAGCAGAAATTTTGAGAGTGCAGAATTTGTATGTTCCTGTCAGGATTAAAGGCAAGGTGAATAGGAATAAGGAACCTTGGTCCTCAAGGGATATTGCAACTCTGATAAAGAAGAAGAGGGAGTTGTATGATGTGTATAGGAAACAGGGAGTAAATAAGGTGCTTGAGGAGTATAAGAAGTGCAAGAAAATACTTAAGAAAGAAATCAGGAGGGCTAAAAGAAGACATGAGGTTGCCTTGGCAGTCAAAGTGAAGAATAATCCAAAGAGCTTTTACAGGTATATTAAGAGCAAAAGGATCGTAAGGGATAAAATTGGTCCTCTTGAAGATCAGAGTGGTCGGCTATGTGCGGAACCAAAGGAAATGGGAGAGATCTTAAATAGGTTTTTTATGTCTGTGTTTACTAAGGAAACTGGCATGAAGTCCATGGAATTAAGGGAAACAAGAAGTGAGATCATGGAAACTGTACAGATCGAAAAAGAGGAGGTCCTTGCTGTCTTGAGGAAAATTAAAGTGGATAAATCCCAGGGACCTGACAGGGTGTTCCCTCGGACCTTGAAGTGTTGAAATTGCAGGGGCCCCGGCTGAAATATTTAAAATGTCGCTGTCTACAGGTGAGGTGCTGGAGGATTGGAGAGTGGTTCATGTTGTTCCGTTGTTTAAAAAAGGATCGAAAAGTAATCCGGGAAATTATAGGCCAGTAAATTTAACGTCAGTAGTAGGTAAGTTATTGGAGGGAGTACTAAGAGACAGAATCTACAAGCATTTGGATAGACTGGGACTTATTAGGGAGAGTCAACATGGCTTTGTACGTGGTAGCTCATGTTTGACCAATCTACTGGAGTTTTTCGAGGAGGTTACCAGGAAAGTGGATGAAGGGAAGGCAGTGGATATTGTCTACATGGACTTCAGTAAGGCCTTTGACAAGGTCCCGCATGGGAGATTAGTTAGGAAAATTCAGTCGCTAGGTATACATGGAGAGGTGGTAAATTGGATTAGACATTGGCTCGATGGAAGAAGCCAGAGAATGGTGGTTCTCTGAGTGGAGGCCTGTGACTAGTGGTGTGCCACAGGGATCAATGCTGGGTCCATTGTTATTTGTCATCTATATCAATGATCTGGATGATAATGTGGTAAATTGGATCAGCAAGTTTGCTGATGATACAAAGATTGGAGGTGTAGTAGACAGTGAGGAAGGTTTTCAGAGCCTGCAGAGGGACTTGGACCAGCTGGAAAAATGGGCTAAAAAATGGCAGATGGAGTTTAATACTGACAAGTGTGAGGTATTGCACGTTGGAAGAACAAACCAATGTAGAACATACAGGGTTAATGGTAAGGCACTGAGGAGTGCAGTGGAACAGAGGGATCTGGGAATACGGATACAAAATTCCCTAAAAGTGGCGTCACAGGTAGATGGGGTCGTAAAGAGAGCTTTTGGTACATTGGCCTTTATTAATCAAAGTATTGAGTATAAGAGCTGGAATGTTATGATGAGGTTGTTTCAGGCATTGGTGAGGCCGAATCTGGAGTATTGTGTTCAGTTTTGGTCACCAAATTACAGGAAGGATATAAATAAGGTTGAAAGAGTGCAGAGAAGGTTTACAAGGATGTTGCCGGGACTTGAGAAACTCAGTTACAGAGAAAGGTTGAATAGGTTGGGACTTTATTCCCTGGAGCGTAGAAGAATGCGGGGAGATTTGATAGAGGTATATAAAATTATGATGGGTATAGATAGAGTGAATGCAAGCAGGCTTTTTCCACTGAGGCAAGGGGAGAAAAAAACCAGAGGACATGGGTTTAGGGTGAGGGGGGAAAAGTTTAAAGGGAACATTGGGGGGGGCTTCTTCACACAGAGAGTGGTGGGAGTATGGAATGAGCTGCCAGACGAGGTGGTAAATGCGGGTTCTTTTTTAACATTTAAGAATAAATTGGACAGATACATGGATGGGAGGTGTATGGAGGGATATGGTCCGTGGGCAGGTCAGTGGGACTAGGCAGAAAATGGTTCGGCACAGCCAAGAAGGGCCAAAAGGCCTGTTTCTGTGCTGTAGTTTCTATGGATCATGTATCTACTCCCTGACTGCCATGCCCTGATGATCTGGGATCCCATAGACTGGATCCAGGATCCTGAAAGTCAGGATCAAGGAGGCTAAGGACAGGTATAGGAGGAAGCTTGAGTGGAAACTCCAGCAAACAACATGAGAGAGGTCTGGAGTGGGATAAGTACCATCACTGGGTTCCGGCAAACTAGCAACAGAGGAGCTGAAGGCAGTGTGGAGAGGGCCAACGAACTTAACCTGTTCTTTAACAGATTTGACATTGTGGCCCCTGCCCATCCCCCACATGATTCATCTGTTGTCGGCCCCCAACCAACTTATATTCCTCTCTCCCCTCCTAACAGATCCCCACACTGCTCTAATGACTATACCCCTTCCCCACATGAAACCACCATGGTGGGCTTCACAGCTGGACAGGTGAGAAGACAGTTGAAACGTCTCAACCCAAGCAATGCTGCAGGCCCGGATGATGTCAGCACCAGGGTGCTCAAAGCCTGTGCCCCTCAGCTATGTGGAGTACTTCGCCATGTATTCAACCTGAGCCTGAGGCTCCGGAGGGTTCCTGTACTGTGGAAGATGTCCTGCCTCGTCCCTGTGCCGAAGGCGCCACACCCCAGCGGCCTCAATGACTACAGACCGGTGGCATTGACCTCCCACATCATGAAGACCCTGGAGAGACTTGTTCTGGAGCTGCTCCAGCCTATGGTTGGGCCACACTTAGATCCCCTCCAGTTCGCCTACCAGCCCCGACTAGGAGTTGAGTATGCCATCGTCTACCTGCTGAACCGTGTCTACGCCCACCTGGACAAGCCAGCGAGCACTGTGAGGGTCATGTTTTTTGACTTCTCCAGTGCATTCAACACCATCTGCCCTGCTCTGCTGGGGGAGAAGCTGACAGCGATGCAGGTGGATGCTTCCCTGGTGTCATGGATTCTTGATTACCTGACTGGCAGACCACAGTACGTGTGCTTGCAATACTGTGTGTCCGACAGAGTGATCAGCAGCACTGGGGCTCCACAGGGGACTGTCTTGTCTCCCTTTCTCTTCACCATTTACACCTCGGACTTCAACTACTGCACAGAGTCTTGCCATCTTCAGAAGTTTTCCGATGACTCTGCCATAGTTGGATGCATCAGCAAGGGAGATGAGGCTGAGTACAGGGCTACGGTAGGAAACCTTGTCACATGGTGTGAGCAGAATTACCTGCAGCTTAATGTGAAAAAGATTAAGGAGCTGGTGGTAGACCTGAAGAAGGCTAAGGTACCGGTGACCCATTTCCATCCAGGGGGTCAGTGTGGACATGGTGGAGGATTACAAATATCTGGGGATACGAATTGACAATAAACTGAACTGGTCAAAGAACACTGAGGCTGTCTACAAGAAGGGTCAGAGCCATCTCTATTTCCTGAGGAGACTGAGGTCCTTTAACATCTGCCGGACGATGCTGAGGATGTTCTACGAGTCTGTGGTGGCCAGTGCTATCATGTTTGCTGTTGTGTGCTGGGGCAGCAGACTGAGTATAGCAGACACCAACAGAATCAACAAACTCATTCATAAGGCCAATGATGTTGTGAGGATGGAACTGGACTCTGACGGTGGTGTCTGAAAAGAAGATGCTGTCCAAGTTGCATGCCATCTTAGACAATGTCTCCCATCCACTACATAACGTACTGGGTGGGCACAGGAGTACAGTCAGCCAGAGACTCATTGCACCGAGATGCAACACAGAGCGTCATAGGAAGTCATTCCCACCTGTGGCCATCAAACTTTACAACTCCTCCCTTGGAGGGTCAGACACCCTGAGCCAATAGGCTGGTCCTGGACTTATTTCCTGGCATAATTTACATAATATTATTTAATTATTTATGGTTTTACATTGCTATATTTATACTGTTCTTGGTTGGTGCAACTGTAACGAAACCAAATTTCCCTCTGGATCAATGAAGTATGACTATGACTATGACTATGATCCCCTTCCTGCCCAGAGAAGCTCTCTGACCAGACCTTGGCATATTCCTGTGTGATAATCTCTCTCCCTCAGTGGAACTCTGTGCCTGAAATTCAGACCAGGACAATTCAAACTTGCCTCTCCCAAACACTCATCCCAAGGCTTAACTCAGTAGAAGCCGGCAGAACTACTCCGCTGCACGGGGAGCATCAGTGGAAAAGGGAACAGGAGTCAATGACCTTTCACTAGAACTTGGGAAATGAAACAGACCATTCATTCACTACTCCTTTCCTACTCCATCCTCTCTAACCCCAAACCCCCACCCCTGCCCAAACTCCTCCTTTTTCACCATTCCTTCCCATTTCTACAATACTTGCCTCTCTTTCCATCCTCTCCCTCTTTGATCTCTTTCTTCCAGCTGACCCTCTTTCCCTCACTGACTCTCCTCTCCCTCTTTTTGTTGTTGTTTATTGTAGAAATTGTGCATTATTTAGTCACTTCTCTGGTGCCTCTGCAAGTATGCTTTTCATACACATACTTGTGAATATGCAAGTAGATGCAAATTTGGATACCCTGCACTCCGTCTTTAATGTAGACAGTAATGTAGGTAGCTCACAGGTAGGGCTGGTCTCTAGGTTTGCAAGTCTGGGGCCTGGAACAAAGACTGGAGGTCAGAGGCCTGGAAGTGGGCTGTCCCTCGGCTGGTGGGCTGACTGTTGTGAGGGTGGGAGAATGAGTAAGTGACTCGTTATGCTGCCGTTATTTTGTTGCTGTTGTTTGTTCTATGATGACTGTGTTATTCTGCTGAACCACGTAGGCGTGGTGACACTTGTGGGCTGCACCCGCCACATCTTCGTAAGCCCATCCGTGCTACTGAGGCATAGGCCGTCTACAGCAGCTTACAGACCTCTGAGCCACAGATGTAAACCATCTGCTCTGACCTTTCCTTTCCAAGGGATGTAGCCTTTGGAGCTTCTGCAGCACCGGGTTATTTTTAAACGGGGTGGAGTCGCTAGCCCAGTGCCAAACCTTCCTCCTTTCAGAGCTGGGCTTGGCGGAGTTTCCCTTAGGTTGTGCTGGTGGTTAATGCAAAGTATTTCACTGTGTTTCCATGTTATTGATAAATGTAATCAAATATATTAAGCTCAAATTGACCACCATGAACCCATTCACCTTATTTCTCAGCAATCGAAAGCTCGTTTCATTTTCAATCACACCTCAGGAAAGCCACTGAGCTGAAATATCTTCTTTCTTCTGGAGTGTCTCTCCGCTCAGATAATGCCTGACCCAGTGAGTGTTTACGACATTTACAGATTTTATCATTGAAATGCTCCCCAGGATAGCATCAGAAGCTCCATGGCAGCAGTGTCTGTTGTAACACCTGGACTCCAGCAACTCACAGAGAGGAGACTGGGAACATATCAGTCAAAGCAGAAATAAAGGTCATAGATGTTCTCAATTCTCACTGCTTCACAGGGTGCTAAGATCCTGCACCTCCCCTTCAGAAACTTCAGCAGAACTGACCAAGCCTGGGCATCTCAGCTTGGCTCAAGGGCACAAGTGGGAGATCAGGAAACAATGCAGGGTGGAGAAATAGAGTGGAATTGGAGGGTAAAGGAGGAAGGAGGACAGTGAAGTCAGTGAGGGTGAGGAGTGGTGGTGAATGGGTGTGGGAGACAAACAGGGAGAGGGGGGCAGAGAGCAGGTAGAAAACAACCCTTGTTTAGCAGAGATTCAGAAAGAATGCTGGGGTTGACAGTGATTTGGTGAATGGGGAAGGTTTCAGGAGACACTCCAAAAGGCAAGGGACTTGCAGAGGTAAGGGAAGCAATGGGAGAGAATGATGGGTGTAGGGGGAGGGACTGAGACTGCTAGGAGTGGGGGATAGAGAAAAGAATGGTCAGCTTAGGGTACAACTGGACAGTACTCTGGGATAACAAGGGAGACTGGGAACCACAGATCGAAGTGGGTAGGTAATGGCAGATGCCCTGCGGTGGATGATACATTGTGCAAAGTAATCTGGACTCCAAACCACATTCTGTGGAAACCAACTTTATTTGACGCAGAACATGTAATTTATTGAGTAACTGAGTCACCTCCTGTCAACCAAACATCACATGCACCTTCCCCAGATCGTGTAGTGCCTGAGTAAGCGGTACCCAGGTTGTTCCTGAGAGACCCGGTCACTCAACATTCTCAGCAGTTTGAGGCGCAGGGGTTTAGAGCCAAAGTGTGAACAAGTTGAAAGAATTACAGGGGGCAGGACATCCAAACTGCAGACGTGGAGGTCTCAGGACCCATGGGAATGTTAGAAGACTGTGTCCCTTGGCAAAACCAGAAAGCCCCAAACCGATTTCACCCATAGACAAAGATTGAGGGCCAGAGGAAGCACTGGGTGTCCAGAGAAGTGGGTGATTCTGTAGATCGGGAAGGTTTCTGTGGGGGGGTGGGGGAGGTGACTATTCCACAGGAGAAGACTGGGGAGAGCCCTGGACAAGTGTCCAACACTGGTAACCCTTCGTCTGGACTGTTCACTGAGTCACTTTAAGGGTCTCCACCCAAAACAACCCTGATGAAGGATGAACCCCAATCATTGACTGCCCACCTCCCTCCACAGACGCTGCCTGACCCGCTTAGTTCTGCCAGCACATTTGTGTGCTGTTCCACACTCCAGTGCCTTTAGTCTCCCGTGTTGCCACTACGATCACAAGCTGACTAATTTCTTGGAGTGAGTGTACTACAGCTCAAACAGCTCCTTCAGCCCATCTAGTCCATGCTGACCTAGCCCCAGCCATGGTCCCACACCACATCCCTCCATACCACTCCCATGCAAGTACTTCTCCAAACTTCTCTTGACTATTATAATTGAGCCTGCATCCACCACTTCCACTGGCAGCTCATTCTACCCTCTCAGTGAACTGAACCTATTCAACCCAGGTCCCAGCGACATCGTCTTTTCTGCCCCCCCCTTGCTCACCCACATATGCCAGACTTCCCTCAACCCCTTGCCCCTCTCACTACAGATACCAGCTCCCTCGCCCTAGACGTACCCCCTCCCTCCGCACTGTGGGTGGGGAGTTTACAGTGACCCAGTGTGGTTAGTGTGACCAACTCCCCAACCCCTCCCCCCCCCACTGTCACCCCACTGTCAGGGGTTGCGAGCAGCCTCCCCCAGCAGCTGCACTACACGGGTGTGAATCAGCTTGCAGACCCGTGCATAAGCCTGGCGGCTCAGGTGCAGGTAGTCGTACAGGTCTTGATGGCTGAGCGTACCGTCTGGCCCAATGAAGCCGGGGTCCACATCCAGGAAGCAGGTGCGACCCAGGGTAAGCACCCTGGCCTGCATCAGCTCATTCACCCGGGCATTCTTCACCCGCAGGGGGTTTGGCTCCTTCCCCCTTGGCAGCAGGCCCTGTGGGACGGAGCAGAGATTGTGTCAGAGTTATATGGCCCTTCAGCCCCACTCAGCCATGCTGGCCCTCCACAGCCAGTCCTGTCTGCACGTGTTTGGCCCAGCTTCCCCTATCCATCACTATCAGGCTTATCGGCACTGGCTTGTGTCACGTGAAACATGCTGTCTTGAAGCAACAGTTCAGTGCAACGACACAAAACTACCGTGTAGGTGTGCAGCCGTGTATATCTATCTCCCGAGGCTTCCCGTCCCATGACCCTTTCCCTTCTCCAGCTCTTAGATCCATCCCTCCCCTCCTGTCTTCTCCTATCATTTCGGATCTCCCCCTCCCCCTTTCAAATCTCTTACTATCTCTTCTTTCAGTTAGTTCTGACGAAGGGTCCCGGCCCGAAACATCAACTGTACCTCTTCCTATAGATGCTGCCTGGCCTGCTGCGTTCCACCAGCATTTTTCGTGTGTGTTACTTGAATCTCCAGCATCTGATTTCCTCATGTCTGCCTTTTAAACAATATTGTTATCAGTCTCTACCACTATAATTCCAAGGTTGTCAAGCTGAGGAGTGTTGGTGGAGATAAGCTCCCACTACCTAAAAGTGCTCCTCACGGCATGCGCCTCAAATAGCCTCTGACAACCAAGTCCAATTCCTGGCCTTCTTGTGTGACTTAGCCTCTAAGCCCGCTGGAACTGTTTCTACTGACAGGAGAAAGGGCGAAGGCAGGTCCTGGTGCCTTAAAACCAGTGCTTCGGGGAGATGGAGCTCGTCAGCCTGGGAAGACAGTCCATCTAAGAGAGGGAAAACTCTGATTTCAAACCTCCGCTGCCTTGCGGCCATACCCACTTCTGGGAAAGGTTCGGGAGCAAACCCTGTGGACAAATCTGGAGCTGGAGTCCCTAAGGCAGTCCGACGTTGCCTTCAACCTCGTTCTGGCAACTCCTGCGACAACACTGGTGCCAAGCTGTATCGGTCCTTGTCCTTCCCTTGGACAACATCGGTGTCGTGGAGAGGGGAGACTTGCTGCATGGGCAACTGCCGGTCTTCTGTACAACCTTGCCCAGGCCTGCACCCTGGAACTTTCCAGGCGCAGATCCATGGTCTCGCGAGACTAACGGATGCCACCACCTCTACCACTATGTCGCTCCAGGCACCCAGGTTACTGGGTGTCAGCATCTCAAAGGATCTGTCCTGGTCCCAACATACAATCACTAAGGCACACCAGCAGCTCTACTTCATGAGGATTTTGAAGAGATCTGGTGTCTCTACCATGGAGAGCATTCTGACTGGTTGCATCACCAACTGGTCTGGGGGCTCCAATGCGTAGAATCGCAAGAGGTCACAGAGGGCTGTGAATTCAGCCAGCACAATCACGGGCACAACCCTCCCACCATCGAGGGCATCTTCAAAAGGCAGTGTCTCAAGAAGGCGGCTTCCATCATTCACCACCGAGGACATTCCCTCTTCTCATTACTACCATCAGGGAGGAGGTATTGGAGTCCAAAGATACACACTCAACATTTTAGGAGTAGCTTCTTCTGCTCCACAGTCAGATATCTGAATAGTCCATGAACACCACTATTCTATTCCTCTTTTGAACTTTCATTTGTCGGAAATTATAGTATATTTTGTGTACTGCACTGTACTGCTGCCTCAAAACAAATTTCACTACATATATCAGTGGTAATAAACCTCATTCTGATTCTGTGTGAAGACATTGCCCATCAGGTCCTTTCTGGATCTTCCTGCTCTCACCTTAAACCTGTGTCCTCTGGTTTTGGGCTACAGCCCTGGGGTAAAAGATTGTGACCCCCCCCCAACCCATCTTATCCCTGCCCCTCACTTTATATAACTCTGCTAAGTTACCACTCAGCCTCCTACGCACCAAGAACTGCTCCACTCTTGGCTTAAAATTCAACCCCTCTGGACCCAGTAACATCCCCGTGAATCTTTTTCTTGTTCCCTCTGCAAATAGGTGGCATCCTTCCTGAAGCATGGCAACCAGAGCTACAGAGCTACAGTACTCCAAATGTGGCCAGAACTGGAGGAGCAGGGGTTAGGGTGGGGGGGGGAGGAAAGCCCTCTCCCTCCCCTGGATTTCCCCTGATACATCCCCCACCTCACCCTCTCCGATCCCTGAGGTCAATGAGGTCCAACAAAACTGTGCCACCCTGCCCCCTCCTGTTCCCTTCCCATCCCTCTGCACACCCACTCCTGATGCCCTCCCTGCCCTCCGCGCCCTTTCATTCCAACACCCCCACTCCAGTATTCCCGCCCAGCCCTCCCTCAACAGCAGACCCTCTGCCTCACCCTCCCATCCAAGCCCACCCTCTCACCAGCACGATGACATGTGCCTGCGGCTGCCGCTGGTTCAGAAGACGGACGATGGCCTCGATACCATCAGCCACCTGCTCTGCCGTGTGGCCGTGGTTATTCGTGCCCGCCCATAGCACGATCACCTGCAGGTACAACACACACTGTCAGTCACTCCAGTTCTACCTCATCCCCTCCTCCCAGTCGTTCATGTTTGGCTCACACCCTTCTAAGCATTTCCCATCTCTGTACCTCTCCAAATGTCTCTCACTTCTTCAGGAGGCTAAAGAAATTTGGTATGTCCTCATCAACCCTTACCAATTTTTAATCGATGCACCACAAAGAACAACCTGTCTGGATGCATCATGGCTTGGTACAGCAATTGCTCTTCATGTGTCTGCAAGAAACTGCGAAGATGTATGTTGCCTGCGCATGCACTGTTGTCCACACATGCACACTATTCTCTCTCCCTCTCTCGCTGCAATGTGAATACACCAGTTAAAGCCATCTCCCGCACGCATGCCTTTATTTAATTGATATGTAGCTGTGCACAGACACAAACAAATTGGCAACGAGTACAAACCTGAATGTCAGAAAATAGCACAAGCTGCACCGACAGTTACGGGACGAAGCAGCGGGGGTTAAACAGCACGAGAAGGCCGTCACAGACGGCAACAAGGGAACACACGAGTAACAGTGAAAGACGTGTTGAATTTAAAGTAAAAATATCGTGGTGATGGTTTCAGTTGGGAAATTTGACAAATTTGCTAGCACTATTGAAGGCTGGGAGTTGTATATTGAGAGAGTTGAACTGTATTGTAATGCAAAAATAAAGGAGTAAAAGAAAGCCCCCGCACTTCTTAGCTTAATGGGCCTACGAACGTACAGTCTCTTACACAACTTAGTAACCACTGCAAAGCAAGATGTTCGATGGAATCACTTGAGCCTTAAGCTGTTGGTAATAACTGAGAGATTTTGATTTTACAAAAGGAATCAGTCAAAAGATGAAAGCCTTTCTGAATACATAGCAGAACTGTGCAAACTTTCCAAGTACTGTGACTTTAGAGATGGACATTCTGGGGCATTAAGGGACAGGCATGCATAGTCAAAGCACTCAAAAGGGGCTACTATCTGAAAGAGATCTAACCTTAAAAAAGGCATTGATCATTGCAATATCATCAGAGACTGCAGCAAAGAATGAGGCAGAACTGCAGAAAATGAGGTTAGAACATAAAGTGCACAAAATGTCCCTGAAAGGCACAAAAGCCAAAGATGTTATTGATGTGACAAATCCTCCCAGCAGGCAAATGACTGTTGGTTCAAAGAAAAAGTCTGCAGAAAGTGTCACATAGAGAGTGTGTGCAAGGCAGACAAAAAGCACAACTGAGTGAAAAGTCTCAAACAATAAACTAAGCAAATGCATAAAGTTACCGAAAGTAAAGCAGAATCAGACAACAGAGTCTGACAAAAGTGAACTATCATGCCTAGAACTGCAGATGACAAAATCACCTGGATCACAATAGATGTGTCCGGTGTAAAACTGAAAATGGCGCTGGATACAGGGCCAACTTTGTCCATAATTCCAGAGGCTGACCACAACAGATTGTTTTTTAAGATACCATTAGAGGATACCTCAGTGATGCTAAAGACTAACACCAGGCGATAAAGTGTTTCCCAAAGGCAAACAGAGTAAATGTGACATATGGAGGCCAAACACAGCAGTTAAGCTTAATGTAATGAAAAGTGGAGGGCCAGCACTTTCCAGACATGAATGGTCGAAAAAAATCCAACTAGACTGGAACTCAGTCAAAGCTCTCAGTGTGCCATCAACAGGCAACGACAGCCCAAATGGTAGCACTAACCAGAGACAGGCACAGCTGCTTAATGCTCATGAGGTGGTCTTTGAGAAGGGCATCAGTAAACTCAAAGACATGAAGGCTAGAATTGAACTGGATCATACAGCAACACCAAGACTCCATGAAGTACATCCGGTGCATTACATACTACATCCTAAAGTGAATGCTAAACTGCAGAGCTTAGAGGAGTCTGAAATTCTCTCCAATGTTGAGTGGAGCGATTGGGCCACGCCCATTGTCCCTGCCATCAAGAAAGGGAATGCTGGAGCCATTTGCATGTGTGGGGATTTCAAGGTGAGCATCAAATGGTGCCGCATACTGTGCAGTACACCCTGTCACGAATTGAAGATATTTTTGTATCTTTGGTAGGCAGGGAGAGGTTTTCGAAGATTGGCTTGTTACAAGCCTATCTGCAAACAGCGATTGAAAAGTCAAGCAGGAAGTTCCTTACAATCAACACAAACAAGGGACTGTTCCAGTATAATTGTCTCATCTTTGGCGTCACATCAGCTCCAGCAATTTGGTAAAGAACAATAGACCAAGTGTCAGGAACACAGTGTTACTTTGATGACATCATTGTGACTGGCAAAAATGATGAAGAGCACCTCCAGAACCTTGGTAAAATGCTTACCAGGCTGAATGAGTATGGTCTGCGCGCTAAGAGAGAGAAACATGAGTTTTTCAAGAATGAAATTTCATATTGTGGACATGTCATTGACAAGCATGGCTTACATAAGTCACAAGGGAAGATTGAAGTAGTGTTACAGGTTTCCAAATCGGAAAGTATATCAACTCAGGTCATACTTGCAAACTATTACCACCGGTTTCTCCCAAACATTGCGACAGTGCTGCATCCATTGAACGCACTGTTGCAGACAGGAGCAAAGTGGGAATGGTCAGAAAGATGTGAAAGAACATTCAAGGAAACAAAGAGACGAATAACATCTGATGAACTGCTCTCCCGTTAGACCCATCTCTGCCCATCAGACTGGCGTGCGATGCGTCCCCTTATGGCATTGGAGCCATTTTATCACACACATCCCAGTATGGATCTGAACACCCGATTGTGTTTGCTTCAAGATCTCTGAAGAGCGCAGAACACAACTACACACAGATTGACTGACAGGCCCTTAGTCTAGTTTGGGAAATGAAGTTGTTCCACCACTACCTCTACGGACAAAAATTTACACTAGTGACTGATCGTCAGCCCCGTGTCCATTTTCAATCCCAGAAGGAAAATCCAGTGATGACTGCTACCCGGTTACAATGCTGGGCACTGTTCCTAGGAGCGCACTCTTATGACAAGAGTTCAAGGGTACCAAACAACACAGCAATGCTGATGGCTTGTCACGTCTTCCAGGGTTGGCCACTGAAGAAAAAAGTCTTCAAACTGTGACCCAGCAGAGGAGTTTCACACAGCATTGGTGGACCAGTTGCCGGTGACAAATTCTGAAATATAAAGGGAAACAAGAAATGATCTGACATTGTCAAAAATCACCATGCAAGGATGGCCAGCTCGTAGTAACCCCATGTTTCCAGAGTTCTCAATGAGATGAAACCAACTGTCAGTACATCAAAGAACGCTGATGTGTGGATCTCGTGTTGTGTTTCCCTCTAAACTGTGAACCAGTATTAGAAAATCTGCATGAAGAACACCTGGGTACAATCAAGGTGAAGAAGCTCGCCCAGGGCTACATGTGGTGGCCGGGAATAGATAGAAGACTTGACCAAAAGCTGTTCAGGCTACCATAAAGTTTAAAATGCACCCCCACAGGCACTGTTACACCTATGAGAGTGGCCATTGTCACCATGGCAAAGAGTGCATAATGACTTTGCTGGGCCATTCATGGACTTCATGTTTCTGAATGCTATGGATGCTCATACGAAGTAAACCAACTCAGCAAAGACCGTCTCTGC
This sequence comes from Mobula hypostoma, assembly GCF_963921235.1. Lineage (NCBI taxonomy): Eukaryota > Metazoa > Chordata > Chondrichthyes > Myliobatiformes > Myliobatidae > Mobula > Mobula hypostoma. The sequence goes on from NC_086104.1 coordinate 126,952,243, forward strand.
CCCGAGGACCATCTTCACCAGAAACGGCTTACCAGAACAAACTGAATGACAACGGACAATACACATCAGCAGAATTTCAACTGTTCATGGGAAAAAATAGCATCAGACTTTCATGTCAGCGCGTCACCACTCAGCAACAAATGGGTTAGCTGAAAGGTTTATCCAAACCTTCAAAAAGTCCATTACAGCAATGGACAAGGAGGACATTTCTCTACAGCACAAGGTGGACAACTTCCTTCTAGTGTATTGGAACTCTGTTCATGCACGACAAATCAAACATCTGCAATGTTGCTCAGGAACAGGAATCTGAGATCTCACATAGACCTCCTAAAACCAGATCTACGGAGGAAAGTGCAGATTAAGTGCAAGTGAAGCAGCAAGGTGCTTCGAGATTGGACAGGAAGTCCTAGTGCGTGATTACCGAGAAGACAAGTGGACACCCAGTAGGATAGCTACAAGAAGTGGATCACTGATGTACAAAGTGGACGTTGGAGATCAGACATGGAGACGTCATATGGACCAGATACTGGATGCTCAACCGAAGAACACACCCGAGTCCACTGCATCCAACAAGACGGACACATTACAGTCACCAGACTTACCTCTCACTGACAGCAATGTGATGCCGGAAACTGAGAACGTTGTCTTAGACAAGACACCTACCAAACCTGATGCCACTCCCCAGGTCCAGAGGCGTTATCCTGAAAGAAACAGTGCCCCCTAAAAGACTGAACCATTAGAACTGTGAAGTTTGTTATGGACTGTTATTGTGAAAGCATGTTTATTTGGAAGAGGGGTTTATGAAAGGTAAATTGAATGTTTTGTACATAAACAGTTTTAAGATATAGGAGCAGAAGTACGCCATTCGGCCCATCAAGTCTGCTCCGCAATTCAATCATGGGCTGATCCAATTCTTCCAGTCATCTCCACTCCCCTGCCTTCTCCCCATACCCTTTGATGCCATGGCTAATCAAGAACATAGATTTATGATGCATTAATCTAAAGGGTAAAGTGTAATGTATGGATCTATTTCTTTTAGAGCAATGAACTCTCCCCCTTAGCACTACGCATTGATCTGTTGTCTACGCGTTGTTCTTTCTCTCTCACTCTAATGTGAGCCATCTCCCGCGTGTGTGCTTTCATCTAATGTGGTCTCAGCTCAGCACATCGCAGAAACCAGCCTCCCCTCCACGGACTCCGTCCACACTTCCCACTGCACCAGTGAAGCAGCCCACATGATCAAAGACTCTGCTCACTCTGGACATGCTCTCTTCTCCCCTCTCCCATCAGGCAGAAGAGTTTGAAAGCACGTACCACCATGCTCAAGGACAGATCCTGTCCCACTGTTATCAGACGATTGAGCCTGATCTCTTGTACAATGAGATGACTCTTCACCTCACAATCTATCTTGATATGATCTTGCATTTTATCACTTGCCCACAGCACATTTCCTGACTGTCACACTTTATTCTGTGTTGGTTCTGTTTTACCTTGTTCTAGCTCAACGCACTGTGTCATGATCTGATCTGTATGAACAATGTGCAAGACGAGGCTTTCCCTGTATCTCGGTACGTGTGACAATAATAAACCAATTCCAAACATTGTCATTGTCTCCCCGCCCCCCCCCCCCCACCAACTACCTCCTCTGGCAGCTCAGTCCATATATCCAGGACTCCAGGAAAAACCCTGCCCCTCAGGATCTATTAAATCTCTCCCCTCTCACCTTAAAGCTGTGCCCTCAAATTTTTGATTCCCTTTCCCTGGGAAAAAGACTGAGTGCATTCATCCCTCGTGATTTAAAACCCTCCATCTCCCAATCTCCTATGCTGGAAGGAATAAGGTCCTAGACCGCACAGCTTCCCCGAAAGTTCGGGCCCTCGAGCCCAGTACCTTTGGCCGGATGTTTTCCAGCTCTCCATTTTGCAGCCTCCACAAAACATGCTGAGTGGCGTCTCCTCCAATTCCAAAGTTCAAGGCGTGCAAAGGGGAAAATAACTCCCGCCAGATCTGGACAAGACAAAAGAGAGGGGTACAGGCAGTGGTGAGACCAGGGATGTCAAAAGGCAGAGAACATGGCTGGTGTGGAGAGATGCTGAGGGGCTGAGATCTGGAGTGAGAACAGTCACATGAGACAGGGCAGAGTGGGAGGCTGAGAGACAAAACCCAGGAGGCAGAGTGGGGGCAAGGGAGAACAGATATGGAGGACAGCTGAGAGTCAGAGTCGGTGGTGGAAGGTGCTCATTGAGGGAGGAGAAGGGGTAAGGGGAGCGTAGGAGGGAAGATTGAGGGGTAAGGCAAGGAGGAGAGTGAAAGGGGGTGGCGAGTGGGTAGAACAGAGGGCAGATGAGGTAGACAGAGGTGGGGGATGAGACAGCTCACACACACTTCCCTGGGGTCGGTAAACTACCCCCACACCTCCCTAAGGGTGTTTAAGTCCCATTCCCTCCCATCTCACCTCAAACTGGTGCATTAACTGGATCAGGGAGTCACCCACAAACAACACATCAGGCTCTTTGTCCTTGGTGTCAGCGACAAAGCGGTTGTGCTATTGGGGAGAGAAGATTGTTACTGTAGGACTAGTGACCGCCTTACCCCACACACTCAAAAACCCCTCACGCAGAACCCCTTCCATATACCACTCCCCCCCCCACACACATAGGTTGTGCTGTCGGGGAGGGGGAGATTATCACTGCAGGTCTGGTCACCTCCACATCACACACACCCCTCCAGCACAATCCTACACACACCCCTCCCAAAATTCCCAACACACATGCGCCCTCCCACATGCACATACTTCCTCCCATACAATCCCTCTCACATACACACCCCCCCTTCCACAATCCTCAACACACACCCCTCCCCCACACAATCCCTCTCTCTCACACACACACCCGCCTCCCACAATCCCCCCCACACACACACACACCTACCACATATCCTCCTCCAACACACACAAATTCATGTGGGTGGGGGGAGATCTTTACCGCAGGATTAGTCATGACCCCCCCCTCCACCCCACACACATTCCCTCCCATATACACCCTCCAAACACACGAACCAAACTGGTCGTGCAGTGGACCAGCAGAGGAGATTGCTACTGCTGAACTGGTCACCCGCCCCACTACGTACACCCTTCCCACAGTTGTGCTGAGGGAAAGGTGATCATCACTGTGGGACTCATTACCCCTGCTACACACACACACCTCACTGATAGTCAGTGGTAGAAAGAGAAAGTAGCTTCATGTTCATGAACATCAACACCTCAAAGGACCTATTCTGGGCCAAATACATTGATGCAATCAGGAAGAAAGCACGCCAGCAGCTGTAATTCATTAGGAGTTTGAAGAGATTTGGTATGTCAACAAAAACACTCAAAAACTTCTATAGATGCACCGTGGAGAGCATTCAGACAGGCTGAGTACCGTCTAGTATGCAGAACCAAAAGCAGCTGCAGAGGGTCGTAAATTTAGATAGCTCCATCTTGGGTACTAGCCTACAAAATACCTGGGATATCTTCAAGGAGCAGTGTTTCAGAAAGGCACTGTCCATTATTAAGGACCTCCAGCACCCAGGGCATGCCCTTTTCTTTATATCAAGACTATAAAAAGTTTATTTGCAACACATATATACAAAACGTACAGAAAAACAATATTTACAAGACAGTAGATATACTCAAATTACAATATGGTTACTACTGTCTAAAAAGTCTACACCATGGAGGACCACCGCTCACGGAAATCCCCCAATGCGCCCACCGAGACCACATGCTCCCTCTTCAAGCACAGCTGGGCATGAACGTATCCTCGGAACAGCGTCAGGCGGTCGACCCAGGTAGCGCCCTCCACCTTCCGTCGCCTAGACCTCTCAATGGTCATCTTGGCCAGGCCCAGGACCGAGCCCACCAGGAGAACCTCCCCATCGCCCACACCCTTCCAAACTGGGTGCCCGTAGATGAGGAGCACAGGGGTAAAGTGCAGCCAGAACCTCAGCAGCAGCTCTCTGAGAAACTAAAACGGGGCTGCATGCCCTTTTCTCACTGTTACCATCAGGACGGAGGTGCAGAAGCCTGAAGGCACACACTCAGCAATTCAGGAACAGCTTCTTCCCCTCTGTCATGTGATTTCTAAATGCACATTGAACCTGAGAACACTACTTCACTTCTTTAATAAATATTATTTCCGTTTTTGCATGATTTTTAATCTATTCAATACACATATACTGTAATCGATTACTTATTTACCATTCTTCTATATTATGTATTGCATTTTACTGCTGCTACTAAGTTAGCAAATTTCACGACACATAAACCTGATTCTGATTGACTGCATCACTGCTGGGAGCGAATGCTCCAACAGGCAGGATCGAAGGAAGCCGCAAAGGGTTGTAGATTCTGCCAGCTCCATCACGGGCACAACCCTCCGCACCATCGCTGACATCTTCACGAGGTGATGCCTCAAGAAGGCAGCGTCCATCACTAAAGACCTTCACCACACGGGACATGTCCACTGGCATTATTACCATGGGGGGGGGGGGGGAGTACAGGAGTTTGCAGACCCACACTCAATGTTTTAGAAACAGTTTCTTCCCCTGACATTAGATCTCTGAATGGCCCACAGACCCACGAACACCGCACTGTTGTTCGTCTTTTGCACTCTTAATGTTTCTAATTCACTGTATAGCTGACACAAAACAGATTTCACAACCTACGTCAGTGATAATAAACCCGATTCTGATGAGGTTGTACGTAGCCACTCTCAGGCAGCTATGGACTCGGACCCCATCTCTTTGCACATCAACACGAGGATCCTGCAGACTCTTTACATTTGATCTCCCAAACAGTAACACCTCACACTTGGCTGGATTAAACTTCACTTTCCATTTCTCCACCCATATCTGCAACCGATCTATATCCCACTGTATCCTTTGCCAGTCTTCTACGCCATCCACAACGCCACCAGTCTTTGTATCGTTTACAAACTTACTAACCTCTCATACACTCAACGATTCAGGAACAGTTTCTTTCCCTCTGCCATCCCATTCCCAAATAGACATTGAACCCACGAACAGATCACTACTTTTTTAAAATTTGTTTTTGCACTGATTATTTTAATATTTAATACACACACTCATAAATGCATACACATATACAGTCACAAATATTACTTACTGTAATTCATTTTCTCTGTATTTATCATGTATTGTATTGTACTGCTGCCGCAAAGTTAACAAATTTCACAATGTGCTGATGATATTAAAACTGATTCTGAACCTACCCACTTAATTATATTACAAACATATCGTCGCCAGGCACCACTAGTCACGGACCTCTGGCCAGAACAAGTCCCTGCTATTGGCAGGCCAATTCTGCAGGTCACTGCAGATCCCACGCACGTTAATCTTCTGGATGAGCTGCCCCTGAGGGACCCTGTCACACACCGTGCTGACCATATCCATGGCTCCACCTTCATCAATCACCTCAGTCAGCTCCTCGAAAAAGATGCGGCTTGCCCCATGTATCAAATTTCTGAATAGTCCACGAATCAATGAGCATTACTTTATCGTTTTGCCTGCACTAGTTTGTACTTTTTCTGTCTACATACAAATCAGAGACAATAAATCTGAATCTGACAAAGCCATGTTGACTCTCCCTAATTAGGCCACAGTTTTCCAAATGTTCATAAATCCTATCCGTAAGCATCCTCTCCAGTAACTTCCTACCACTGACGTGAGACTCAGTGACCTATAGTTTCCAGAATCATCCTCATTTCCTTTCTTGAATAATAGAACAACATTAGCTGCTTGCCAGTCCTCGAGGAACCTCGCCCACAGTTGGGAAAGACACAAAGGACTCGGTTAAGGCCCCAACAATCTCATCTCTTGCCTCCCTCTCTCAACAATCTTGGCTAAGCTGCACAAGTTCAAAAGGCTTCTCAGTTTTTCCGTGCACGGACAAGGGCTGCTGTGCTTGTCGAGGAGATTTGAATGGAATAGGACAGTGTGTGTATCCGTGAACACCTACTCTGACCTTATGATGAAGAGGTCACTGATAGAACAGCCGAATGACAAACCACCTCGCTTTGTGTGGGCTGTGAACACAGCCTCAGCCACGGAGAGCTCTCCCCTTGATGCCCACGGATTTCAGATTTCCCAGGGCTCTCTGACCCCACCCTTAATATTGAGGGTCGTGACTCTCATCCCTGCAGTTTGGTCCTTGGTCCCTTTGGACCCCAAAGATGTGCCGGCCTACTCCACAATCCATCCAATCCTTCCCTCCTACAAGCTCAAAACTCTCCACTTTCTTTTAGTCATGTACTTAGAAGTCTCTTACATGTCCCTAATGTATTAGCCACTACCACCACCTCAGTGCATTCCACATAAAAAATAATACCTGCCTCTGACATCCCTCCCTAAATTTTCCTCCAATCACCTTAAAAGGATATCCTTTGGTGGTATCCATCTCCGACAGGAATAAATCTCCGGCTGCCCATTCTATCCATGTCTCTCCTGATCTTGTACACCTCTAACAAGTCGCCTTTCATCCTCATTTGCTCCAAAGAAAAGCCTTAGCTCACTCAACTTTTCCTCATACAATATCCAGGTAGCATCCTGGTAAGTCTCCTCTGCACCCTCTCTAAAGCTTCCGTGCCCTTCCTATAATGAGGCCAGAACTCCAGGTGAGGTCTAACCAGAGTTTTACAGAGTTGCAACATTACCTTGTGATCTTTGAATTCAATCACCGAAGTAATTAATACAACACACCCTGTCAACTCATGCAGCAACTTTGAGGAATCTATGGATTTCGATGCCAAGATCCCCGTTTCTCCACACTAAGAATCCTGCCTTTACTGATGAAGTGGCTGAAGGTGCTTGTGCCCAGGGCACTGCTCTGAGCATATCCCAGTGATGTCCCAGGACTGGGAATGACTAACCACCACCATTTATGTGGGTTGCAAACACAACCAAACCATGGGGAGCTCCCCCCCTTGATGCCCACGGACTTCAGATTTCCCAGTGCTCTCTGATGCCACTGCCCAAGTTGAGGGTAGTCACTCTTGCCTCATCCCTGGAGTTCAGCCCTTGGGTACACGTTTGGAGCGGGGCTGGAGCAGAGTGGTTCCAATAAGACCCCGGCTGAACACCAGTCACAGGTTATTGGTGAGGCAGTTCTATTTTATAGCACTCCTGAGCTACCTTATCAATTCCTTTGAGCACAGTGGAGGTTGAACGAAATTGAGTCAGAAACCTCTCTCACCTGTGACATCCATCGGCCGTCGCCCTGGACATCCTGGGGAATGGCAGGAATGGCAGCTGGGTTATCGCCTCGCTCACTCATTCCGTTCATGGGAATTGAGCTCTGGAGATCCGGCTACAGCAGAACACAGACCTGATTCAGAGCAGGGGGAAGGGGAGACTGTGAACATCCTTAGGGTCACACCACGTCCACTGATGGTCAAAGGGATGCAGGACGGAAAATATTCAGGAAACCGCACAGAGGGAAGCGAAGAGGAGTGAAGGAAGCCAGTGGGAAGGGTTGGGGAAGAGAGGGGAGGGAGGAGAGCTGGGAGACGGTGGGGAGGGGGGATTTGGGTCGGATAGGCAGAATGGGGAGGCATGGAGGGCGGGACCGGGAGAATGGAGGAAGGAACAGGGTTACAGCGAGAAGAGGCTTGGGAAAGGGTGTTAGAGTGAGAGGCGGTTGAGAGGAGGGGATATGGGGAAAGGGAGAGATGGAAAGTTCAGGGAGGGGTCAGAGATTATTTCCGTTGCCAAGCAACCTGTTGCACTAACGCCTCCCACACAGCCACCCTCTGACTCCCTCCCCTCGACACCTTCATCCCTCTCCTCTCCTCGCCTCCACTCCTCTTCTTCTCCTCCTCCTCCTCCTCCCCTCTCCCCCAGCTATCTCCCTCTCCCCACCTCCATCCCTTTCCCTCTTACACTCGCTCCCTCCTCCAGCCTCTCAACAGGACGTTCCACGAACTTCCGGTCATGCGCACATCGCGAGCGCAAACTGGGGAAAAAAACATCGCTGTCAATCAAGGAGAGGAAGCCGAAGAGAGCGCGGGGAGGGGCGGGGCCAACTGTGCGCTGCCGGACTGACAGAGAGGGGCGTGGCCGGGGGTGGGGGAGAGGGTAAAGGCGGCTGCCTGGTGGACAGGCGGCGCGGCCAATGGCGGGGCGGGGCAGGAGTGAGGGGGCGGGGCTAGTGTCGTTGTGGTGGGGGGGGTCGAGTGGCGACCGTTATCCGGTGGGACGTCGTTGGCGTGGTGAGTGACAACGGTTAAAAGGATAAAGGGAGTGTTGGAATAGAGAGAGAGTGAGTGTGGGAAGGGAAGGATGAAAGGTGGGAGAGTTGGAACGGAATGGGATGGAGAGGGGGATGCTGTTTGGTCCTAGTGTGGACAGTAACGGTGCACACAAACAGGCCCTTCTGCCCATCGAACTCCCATTCGCCATGGAGAGAGACTACGTCAAGTCAAGCCGCTCTTATTGTCATTTCAACCATCACTGCTGGTACAGTACACAGTAAAAACGAAACAACAATCCTCCAGGACCATGGTGCTACCTGAAACAACACAAAACTACACTAGACTACCTGAAACAACACAAAACTGCATTAGACTTCAGGCCTACACGGGACTACATAAAGTGCACAAAACAGTGCAAGACAATACAATAATTAATAAATAGGACAATGACCCGGTAAAGGACAAATTACAATATAATTATAAATGATGTAAATGTAAGCAATGTTTTAGCAGCAATTGAGCAAAGATTGCAAAAGGGAGTGGAGTGGTGTTCAGTTGTGTGTGTGTGTGTGTGTGTGTGTATGGGTTGGTGTCAGACTAGACTCTGGGAATTGAGGAGTCTAATGGCTCGGGGGAAGAAACCGTTACACAGTCTGGTCGTTAGAGCCCGAATGCTTTGGTACCTTTTGCCAGCTGGCAGGAGGGAGAAGAGTTTGTATGAGGGGTGCGTGGGGTCCTTCACAATGCTGTTATCTGAATCTGAAGCAACACGCAATCTGTTGGAGGAACTCAGCAGGTTGCGCAACATCTGTGGAAGGAAACAACTTTTTGATGTTTTGGGTGGAAACCAGCGTGTCCTGTCTTTACTCTCTCTTCCTATCTTGCTCCATCCGTTGTTCCCTCCCCTCGGTTTTTGCCTACCCCCATCTATCAATAACCTGCCACTCTCTCAATTCGACTGCGACTCACTTTCCCCTATCGGGCACTGCCTGCTTGTCCCGTTACACCCACCCCCTCCTCGGTCCACCAATCACCTCGGAATCCTTTCTTGCTGCATCCCTCCTCCTCCTGTCTGTGCTGGCCTCCTCACCTTTCCGGCCCCAGTGCCAATGCAGGGCCTGGATCTGAAACGTCGACAATTCCTTTCCTCCCGCAGATGCTATCATCTCGCCGAGTTCCTCCAGCAGTTTTTCGCCTTCACTCGTTTACACTACTCCTGCATTAATACATATTTTTTAAATTCTCTCCACAGATGATTGAAAGGGGTTATAAATGAAATGAGTGACGGAGCATGCGAGGGGGTGGGAGGGACGGTCGGTTAGAAAAAGAGCGAGGTGGAGGGCATGCAGAAATGAAGAATAGAGGGAGTGCGGAATGGTGAGGGAAGAGAGTTCATTTTGTGAAAATAACATACCATAGCACTCGCCCAGAAAGTGTTCAACCCAATACCATACACTAAGACTTCTCCAATGTCTGCTAAATTGCACATTTTTAGGTCCCTTTTCTCTCTCCTCCTCATCTACCCAGTTCTTCCTGCATCTACCCCATCCGTATCACCCTGTTCAAACCTGATCTAAGGTGCTGCCAGTGCAAAGCTTGTACATTCTTCTAGATCTTCCTCGGATCTTGGAAATGTGCCGGTAAGTTAACGTAAACACGAGGAATTCTGCAGATGCTGGAAATTCAAGCAACACACATCAAAGTTGCTGGTGAACGCAGCAGGCCAGGCAGCAACTTTGATGTGTGTTGCCGGTAGGTTATTTTACCCGCTCTACATTGCCACCTGGTGTTGGCTAATGGCAAATTACTCTAAGGAGGGCTAACTACCGTCAATAGAAAAACCAGTGGAAAAACTTTGTTTTGCGTGCCATCCACATCAGTGCATTAAGCAAGTACAAGAGAAAATAATAACAGATGCAGAATAAAGTGTTACAGTTACAGAGAAAGTGCAGCACGGGTTGACAATAAGATCCTGAACTCGAGGGCACAGCCTCAAAATTGAGGGGTGACCTTTTAGAACAGAGGTAAGGAGGAATTTTTTTTTAGCCAGATAGAGGTGAATCTGTGGAATGCTCTGCCAAGTCCGTGGGTATATTTAAGGCGGAAGTTGATCACTTCCCGATCGGTCAGGGCATCAACTGATATGGTGAGAAGGCAGGTGTATGGGGTTGAGCGGGATCCGGGATCAGCCGTGATGGAATGGCAGAGCAGACTCGATGGGCTGAATGGCCTAATTTCTGTTTCTATGCTTTGTGGTCTAAGATGCAAGGCCATAACAAAGTAGATCACGAGGTCAAGAGTCCGCCTTATCGTACTCGGGAGCTGTTGAATAGAAGCTGTCTTTGAGCCTGGTGGTGTATGCTTTCAGGTCTTAGAATCTTCTGCCAGATGAAAGAGAGGAGAAGAGAGAATGTCCGGGGCGGGTGAGGTCTTTGATTATGCTGGCTGCTTTACTGAGGCAGCAAGAAGTGCAGACAGAGTTAATGGAGAGGATACGCTCCAGTTTCTTGTCCCAGGTAGAGCTGTGAGAGAGAATGAAGTTGTAGAGATACAGAGTAATAGGAGAGTGGGATGGGACTGATGAAGTTGCTCCCCTGGGAACAAACGTGGAACCAAAAGGGTAAGTTGCCTGCTTCTGTTTTGTACTGTATTGATTCCCATAGGAAACACTGGTAGATGATGACAAGCTTGTTCCTAAGTTGCAGACCAGCACCATAAACATCTCTGACTTCATTACAACATTTAGGAAATTGTGATAAGTACATGAATAAGAAAGGTTCAGAAAGGTATAGGCCAAGTGGGACTAGCCTAGGTGGATACCTGGGTTGGCATGATAAATTGGGCCAAATGGCCTGTTTACTCAGCGAGCTTTCTTATTCAAGCAAAGATGAAGTTCCCACCTTCTTCGTTCTTTCACCTGGGCAACTCATTTTAGCACTCTCTGGGTTTTCCCAGAATCATTCTTGACTTTCACTCTTTCCAGTCTCCCACTGCTAGGATTTGAGGAAGGACATTCTAGATATTGAGGGAGTGCAGCGAAGGTTCACGAGGTTAATTCCCGGGATGGTGGGACTGTCATATGTTGAAAGATTGGAGCGACTGGGGTTGTATACACTGTAATTTAGAAGAATGAGAGGGGATCTGATTGAAACATATAAGATTATTGGGGGACTGGACAAGCTAGAGGCAGGAAACATGTCTCCGATGTTGGGGAAGTCCAGAACCAGAGGCCACAGTTTAAGAATAAGGGGTAGACAATTTAGAACGGAGTTAAGGAAAATATTTTTCACACAGAGGATTGTGGATCTGTGGAATGCTCTGCCTCAGAAGGCAGTGGAGGCCAATTCTCTGGATTCTTTCAAAGAAGAGTTAGATAGAACTCTTAAAGATAGCGGAGTGAAGGGATATGGGGAGAAGGCAGGAAAAGGGTACTGATTGTAGGTGATCAGCCATGATCACAGTGAATTGTGGTGCTGGCTTGAAGGGCTGAATGGCCTACTCCTGCACCTATTGTCTATTGATTCTCATTGAATCACAGTGGACAGACTTCCTAATACAAATACTCAGGAACACTGAAACCAAGGGGTGTGAATGCATATCAGTGAGACAGAGTGAGAAAACAGCTAACCAGATATGTAGAACAGTACAGCACTAAAGAGACCATTCAGTCCTTGATATTGTACGGATCTTAATGACAATTATAGCCTCCTCCAATATCCCACCATTCTCCTCATAAGCAGGTGTCTATTTAAAAACCCCAAACTCCACTAGTCCTGATGTCTTGAGAAACACACACAAAATACTGGAGGAACTCAGCCTGTCAGGCAGCAACTGTAGAGGCAAATAAACAGTTGATGTTTTGGGCTGAGACCCTTCATCGGGACTAATAGAGTTTGAGGTTTTGAAATGTAATCTCTTGTATCTCTGTTAAACTCCACTAAACTGCCTGCCTCCACTACTACCCCTGGAAGTCCATTCCAAGTACCTACCACACATTGTATTAAAAAGTTTGCCCCGCTGACCTTAAAAGCATGTCCTCTAGTGTTTGACATTTCTTCCCTGAGGAAAAGATTCTGACTTTCTACCCTATTTATGTTTCGCTGTAATTTTTTAAAAAACTTCTATCAGGTCTCCTCTCAGCCCCTGATGCTCCAGGGAGCTTGGTTCTTTCATCTGCCTGACTTGCATTAATAAATAAAGGTTAAGGTTAATTAATGAGTCCCCTCTTGAGAGTTGTGGGTAATTCAGGTCGGCCCATGAAAGGAAGGATGTGGAGGCTTTGGAGAAGGTACAATGGAGGTTCACCAGCCGGATGTCACTAGATTAAAGAGTTTGAGCTACAAGGTTGGACAAACTCAGATTGTTTTCTCCCAATCAGTGGAGGCTGGGGGAAGAACTGATAGATGTATATAAAATTATGAGAGGCATAGATAGGGTACATGGTCAGAGTCTGTTTTCCCCAGGGTTGAAATCTCAAATACTAGACAACATGCATTCAAGATGAAGGTTTAAGGGGAACGTGTGCAGCAGTTTCTTTTTACGCAGAGAGATGGGTGCCTGGAATGATCTGCCAAAAGAGGTGATGGTGGAAGCAGATGTAGCCCCCGGTAAGCCTCAGACTCGCTCAACTCACTTCCGTCTAGGGGGAGCAGCCTTCGGCCCAGCCAATCTGGGTAATCAAGTTTGTGTGGATGCTGTGTGATGTACCCCACCCTGTCAAATTACAGACAATACATCATATGCGATTAAATGATTACACTTTATAGATCTTACTGGAACGATGTAATTAATAGAGATAAAACATAAAAGGAAAATAAAAAGCACCAATCTTATCAAAGTTCAACCATTTTGTGCACAACAGTTGGAGCTCAATTAATGGAGTCTTCTTTCCACCATTTGATCCTCTCCGACCCCCTCGACCCACTGCCTGGGACCAACCATGGTGGTCGACGAGATACTCCACACGAGTCTGCCTTCGTCTCCTCTTCTTGCCGAAGACCCTGGGCCTCGGACTCCCGCTTGGGGTCGGTCCCACCACCCAGGGTCACAGCATCGCATCGCCTCTCTCTGTCCCCATCACGCCTTCTGTGCCAAAGCCCGTGAAACACAATAGCTTACAGACACACAAGAAAGAATAACATCTATCCCAACTGGTTAGCAAATGAATACAATTCTCTTTATAACCCAAACAAGCTGCTAGAGAGAGAACTTCCTCAGCAGTTATTATTACAGAAAAGCCATTTTAATTATAACATAACAAAGAAGCCATTTTGTTAGCCTTCGCAGTAACATAAAAGAAGAAACTCCTTACACAGATACAATCGAGACACTTTAAAAGGGTTTCAGATAGACACATGTCTGTTCAGGGAATGGCGAGATATCGATCATGTACAGACAGAAAAGATTTTGTTTAATATGACATGATGTTAGAAAGTCAGCAGCTTTAAATTCCTGTGTGTTAACATACCAGACAACCTGTTCTGGGCCCAACACATGCAGTGCTTATAAAGAGTATTCACCCCCCCCCCAGAAGTTTTCATGTTTTATTGCAGGGGTTGGCAACCTTTTTGCCTCTGTGAGCCGGATCGCGTATTAATGAGCAGACAGTGGGCAAGATAAATGCGATAAAAAACTTAAAATATGGGAATTATCCATTTAAATATATCTAGTTAAGTTTTGCCTCAAATTAATGAATAATGCATGCTAGAAAATCATTTGTGCTTAAGGTTGCCTACCCCTGTTTTATTGTTTTACAACATTGAAGCATATTGGCTTTGGCTTTTTTAACACTGGTCAACAGAAAAAGACTCGTTCGTATCAAAGTGAAAACATCTCTGCAAAGTGATCTAAATTAATTACAAATATAAAACACAAAATAATTAACTGCGTAAGTATTCACTCCCTTTAATATGACACACCGAATCATCACTGGTGCAGCCAATTGGTTTTAGAAGTCACATAATTAGTTAAATGGTGATCACCTGTAGCAGTCAAGGTGTTTCGATTGATTGTAGTAAAAATACATCTGTATCTGGAAGGTCTGACTACTGGTCAGGGTTGGATGTTGTGAGTAGGAGAGTGGGAGTCGATTGTGGAGCTCACTGGAAAATAGCAGAGAGAGAGAGCATCAAGGAAAGAGCCAAGCTGTTGAAGGAAGTTTTTGGCGAGAGTGGGAAGTGAACTAGAGATGGAGGTCGGCGGGAAAGAGGAAGAAAAGAAAGCAGAGGTACAGGATATCAAACTCTGAGGAATCAGCGGATGATCAAAACAGGACATCAAAACAATGGAAAGAAGATGAGATTACAGCAATTATAAAACTAAGTGAAGATGGGGCGTTATTTGGTGATTGGAACCCGATTCGTTTGATAAAAATGCTCAACAAAATTATAGGCGAGATTAAAGGAGCAAAGATTTTACGAAATGGATTGCTATTAGTGATTTGTCGGGATAGTGCTCAGCAAGGCAAAGTGATAAGATGATGTAAAATAGACGGCAAAGAAGCACAATGCTCAATACCCAACAATAGAAAGTGGATTAGAGGAGTTATTTCAGGGATAGCAACAAAAGTTACTATGGATGAGATTAAACAGAACATAAAAGGAGCAAAAATTATTGAGGCCAAACGTTTGAAAGTTGGGAAAAAGTGTGATAGTTTATCGGTAATGATTTACTTTGATGAAGAGAGATTGCCGACTAACGTTTACTTAGGGTATATGTGTTCTGCGGTTAGAATATATATACCGCCGTCTTTAAAATGCTATAAATGTCAGAAATTCGGGCACATTGCGGCGGTCTGCAGAGGAAAACACAGGTGTGGGAGATGTGCGGAGAACATGAATATGGGAAATGTGAAGCGGGAGCTAGGCTGAAATGCTGCAATTGTGGCGAGGAACACAGCGCAGCCTATCGAGGGTGCATTTATAGCAAGAAGGTAGCTGAGACACAATATGTAAAAGTAACTCAAGGAATCAGTTATGCGGAGGCAGTAAAAGAAGTTGATGAAAAAAGGCTGTCAAGCAAACAGATACAGGGAATAATAAACTGGTGAATTGTGAGAGCTGTAATATGAAAAATAAGGATACACTGTTAATGAGTAGAAAGGATTTCGTGCTTTTTATGGTGGATGCAATTAATTGTTCAGTGCAAACAAACAAAAGAACTGAGAGAAATAAAATTATCATCAAGTCTGCAGAAAAGTATCTTGGTATTAAAGGGATTAGGTGGGAAGAAGTCAAAGAAATGCTGAATGGAGGATCCAACAGTTCACAGGCAGGGGAGATGGAATCTCAATGGCAGTATACTTATCGCAAATGGTCAAGAATTTCAGAAATGTTTCAGAACTTAAAGAAAATCCTCAGATTTTATGGTTGAAGCCCAGGGTAAATGTGTAGAACTCCAACAACAAATAGAAGTACCCGACAAGAACAACGGTGAGTTGGAAAGAGATCGGAAAATGGAGGAAATTATTACAAGAATACAAAAGGAAAAGGAATTTGTTGCAATGTGAATTATCTACATTCAGATTATAAAATGAAAACATGGAAGCAAATGAAGAAGAACTCCAAGGTCTCAGTAAACAACTGCAGGCTACGATCCAAGAAAAGGCAAACCTGAAAAAGCAGATAGACTTGGAAAAACAGCAATTTTAAAAGTATAATGTGCGATAATTACTATTCTTTAACAAGACGATTTTAGTCTTACAAGTGATGTAGATGAAATCAATGTAATTGAGGTAATGCAACTACACGAAAACGTGACAAAATGAGGGAAGAATGGCAGTTTGCAGCATTATCTAATGAGCACATTAAGCATTCACAAGGAACTGCAACTACAGAGTGATGCTAATAGAGAACTGCAGGCTGAACTGGATTGTCTAAAGTAGAGAACGCCAGGACATATTTGGTTGGAACACCACAAGTCTGGCAGGTGGCGGTAATGCACTGAAAACTGGTTGCCAACCACCATAAAACAAACGAGAAGAAGAAGAAGGTCCAACTGCTGGTGAGTCAGTATCCTGTCAAAAACTACACCATGAAGACAAAAGAACACTCCAAGCAACTTTGGAAAAAAAATTGTTGAAAAGCACAAGTCAGGAGATAGATACAAGAAAAAAAATCCAAGTCACCGAATTCCCTTGGAGTACAATTAAGGCAGTCATCAAGAAATGGAAAGAATATGGCACGCCTGTAAATTGATATAGAGCAGGCTGTCCTCAAAAACTGAGTGACTGTGCATTAAGGGGACTACTGAGGGAGGCCACAAGAGACCTATGAAAACTTTGGAGGAGTTAAAAGTTTCAGTGGCTGAGATGAGAGAGACTGTTGCCTGGGTGCTTCACCAGTTGCAGCTTTATGGGAGAGTGGCAAAGGGAAAACCACTGTTGGAAAAAAACTCAGAAATCTCAACTAGAGTTTGCCAGAGGCATGTGGGAGACTCTGAAGTCAGCTGGAAGAAAGTTCTATGATCATATGAAACCAAAACTGAGCTTTTTGGCCATCAAACTAAACGCTATGTTTGGTGTAAGCCATCATGAAAAGCACACAATCTCTACCTTGGTGGTGGCTGCATCATGCTGTGGGGATGATTCATTGCAGCAGGCCCTGGAAGGCTTGTGAAGGTAGAGGGTAAAATGAATGTAGCAAAATACAGGGGAATCCTGATGTAGTCTGCAAGAGAACTGCAACTTTGAAAAACAAGCCATTCTTGTTTTCCAGCAGGACAATGACCCCAAGCATAAAGACAAAGCTAGACAGGAATGGCTTAGAAGCAACAAAGTTAATGTCTGGAAGTGACCAAGTCAGAGTCCAGCCCTCAATCCAATTTGTGGCTGGACTTGAAAGTGGCTGCTCATTCACGATCCCTACACAATCTGACAGAGCTTGTGTAGTTTTGTAAAGAAGAATAGGGAAAAATTACAGTGTCCAAATGTGCAAAACTGGTAGAGACCTACCCACTCAGACTCAAGGCTGTAATTGCTGCCAAAGGTGCATCTACTAAATACTGACTTGAAGGGGGTGAGTAATTGTGCAATCAATTACTTTCTGTTTAATAACTGTAATAAATTTTGACCAGTTTGTAGACATTTGTTTTTATTTTGACATAGTCTTTTTCTGTTGATCAGTGTCAAAAGACTCATGTCAACTCCACTGTGATTCAATGTTATAAACATGAAAACTTCGAAGGGGTGAATACTTTTCAAAGGCACTGTAGATGCAACCACAAGGAGGTTTACCAGTGTCTTTACTTTCTTCGGAGGTTAGGAATGTTTGGCTTGTCACCAATCACTGACAAACTTCTACTGTTGGGAGTGTTATGTCTGGCTGCATTGTGCTCTGGAGCAGCAATTCAAATGTGCGAGCAGAAACTGCAGAGAGCCTTTGACTCTGCACTATACATGACAGGCACATCTCTCCCCACCATCAGCAGTAACTACAGGTTGCACCACCTCAAGCAGGCAACTTCCATTATCAAAGATTCCCACCAGCTTCCCACAGCTCCCATCGGGCAGAGGGTACTCAAGCCTGAAGTCCCCACCATCAGGTTGAGGAATAGCTACCTACCTTTAGCTATACGTGTGCAGAAAATGAGTGGAGATGGACATTGTGTAGGCACAAGGGATTAGTTTAGTTGGCCATTGATCACTAATTTATTGGGTTTGGCAGAACATTGTGGCTGAAGAGCCTGTTCCTGTTGCCGTGCTGTACTGTGTGTTCTATACAGTTTTTGAACCAACCAGCAAAACCCTAATCACTAGAGTTCAGCAACACTGATCACTTTGCACTAAAATAACTTTTGCTAATTATGTTCTGTCTTGAAAAAATTTGTGTAAGATTTAAATTTAATTTTTTTTGTTTCTCTTGTTAATATTGGGATGCTATGTGAATGTTGGGATGCTATGTGTCTGTGATGCTGCAGTAGGTAATTTTCTCATTACACTGTCCTCACCTGTCCTTGTGTATGACAATAAACTTGACTTTGATGTCTAACAGACATTGTAGGCTGAAGGGTCTACTTCTGTGCTTCTAATGAACTGAACAGCTTCATGAAGTTGCCAGGGTGGGTCTGATGGGTTATGGAGCCCATTCCTATAAGACGTTATACTCTGCTACTTACTATAAATATGTTATTTCAGGTGATGAGACAGTGATGGTGATCATGAATCACCAGTGTAAATTGAAGAGGAGCAGAACGAAGATTCTCAGCTACTTCCAGACTGTACAGGGTGGACCAAAGGAAAGGAATTGTCCCCTCCCCACAGCCATGAACTCGCAAGTCACACAGGACACCCTGAAGACAGCTGAAGCTCATAAGACAGTTATTAAAATTAAGCGCAAAAAGACCAGGAGGGAGCTGAATCGTGCAAAGTTCGGCAAAGCGGTTGTTGAAAAGCTGTTTAAATGCAAAGCAGGCCGCCCATTTCAGGACATGCCTCCAGCTGAGAAGTGTCACTGTCAATGTGTCGTCAGCTCTTGGGCAGCTGAGACCTCCATTGCTAAACCATCTCCAAACCCCAGCTGGATTATTACACAAGGCAGACTCACCCATCACCTGGGGATATTCAATAAGGAGGTCAAATCTATCAATGTTGAGAGGCTTTTGGATGGGGAGCAGACAAAAGACTGTTGTCCAGCCATCACCAAGGAGTCTACCACTGCTAAATTGGCAGAGGAGGCAATGGAGGTCACGAGCTGTACCCCAGTTCCAAAAGAGGCAGCAGTTCCTGTCCAGCAACCACACTCCTTAACACCCAAACTACAGCCCAACGTGGAGGATGCTCACATCACCTTGGCTTCTCCCACCCAGGCCACAGAGAGCAAATCCCAATGTCACCATGACGTCAAAGAGTGTGTAGTCCCCACCACTGAACTAGCTGAGAAGCTCATCAAAACCTTAAATACCCACCAGGTGTTTCCAGGAGAAAACCTGGTGCACAGCATGCAACAAGAGCTCCTGAATATTCTGATAGAACGGCATGGAAAGGAGGCAGGTCTCTGGCTCCCAGCGCTCTCAACAAAGCAAGAATCAGGTGCTTCTCCCCCCACAGGTGAGAGAATCGGCAGAGGAGTGGATGAGGGGAATGTAAATAGATAAATGGCAGAAGGAAATGTGTGACTCTACTTACTACCCACTGTCCCTCAGTCGGTCTTCCTGGTGGCAGTTCCCAAGCACGGAATGAGGATAAGTAAGTATCTGAGAAAACAGTAAAGAGCAGTGGAAGCTTTCCAAAGTGGGAGCACCTGGGGCAAACCCAATCTGGTTCCATAAATGCAGCTCAGGAACTGGAAAAATGGGAATGAGGGATGAATAAGAAAATCTCCAGGGGTCTAGTGGTAGATGTCTTTGTAAATGCAGAGGAGTAAGTTAATGTCATGGAGGAAGGGAAATAATGGAATGGGTGATTGCATAAGTTGGTATAGGTCAAGGGGTGGATGGGATGCATCCAAGATTCTTGGAGTGTCCGCATGTTCTAGCAAGGTCTTTTCAGTCCCACTTGGATGTGGGAGCAAAGAATGTTCCTCTAACTGGTGAGGGAACTGATGGACCTGATGTCCTGACATGGGACTTAATGCATTTGACAGCCAGCGTGAAGTAATTTGGGGATAATTACTTCGAAGTCATAATAGCAACACATACAAAATGCTGGAGATTTTCAGCAGGTCAGGCAGCATCTATCGAAATGGAAGTGAATCAACAGTCGACATTTCAGGCAGAGATTTATTATTGAAGTATATACATATCATCTTGTACAACACGGAGATTCATTTTCTTATGGGCATTCACAGTAAGTACAAAAAAACACAATAGAATCAATGAAAGACAACACACAACAGGACAAACAACCAATGTGCAAAAGACAACAGACTGTGCAAATACAAAAGAAAGAACAAAAAGGTAATAATTTTAATAATAAGCAATAAATATTGAGAACATGAGATGATAAGGCCTCAAGTGTGAGTCCATTGGCGTAGGACATTTCAATGCTGGGGCAAGTGAAGCTGAGTGAAGTTTTCCCCTTTGGTTAAAGGGCCTGATGGTTGAGGGGTAATAACTGTTCCTGAACCTGGTGATGTGAGTCCTGGGGTTCCTGTACCATACTGCTGATGGCAACAGTAAGAAGAGAGCATGGCTTGGTTGGTGAGAGTCCTTGATGATGGATGATGCTTTCCTGCAACTTTGCTCCATGTAGATGTGCTCAGTGGTGGGGAGGGTTTTACCTGTGATGGTCTGGGCTGTATCCACTATGTTTTGTAGGCTTTTTTTTGTTTAAGGGCATTGGTGTTCCCATACCAGGCCATGATGCATCCCCTTTCCCCTACCTGGTTGTCACCCAGTCTCCTGTGTCCTATATCTTGGGTGTAGCTACCTCTCTATATGACCTATATATCAACCCTTCAGCCTCCAGAATGATCTGGAGTTCATCCAGTTCCATCTCCAACTCCTAAATACAGAATGTTAGAAGCTGCAGCTAGATGCACTTCTTACAGTTGTAAGTGTCAGGGACACTGGAGGTCTCCCTGCTTTCCCAGATTGTGGAACAGGAGCCTGCCTGGCATCTCTGCTGTTCTAATTGCTCAAATGTAAAGGGGGGAGGGGAATCTCTACCTGCAGTTTCTTTTTGCCTTCTCTGACTGAAGCCTTGAACAGCTGAAGCTTCAAAATCTCCACGCTGTCCGCTCCACTTGCCCTGCCTTGCTTTCATTTGTTCTTGCTAATCAATCCTAAATGCCGATTGATCGCTGGTCAACATCCAAAAAAACTGCCACAAGTTGCTGCTTTTTATACTCGGTCAGTGAACCTGAGTGAAATTCCGTCCTCTTAAGCATCTGGTCTCCTGAGTCACATTGATGTTGTATAAATGAGGTTCAAAAAGGATTTTGAATCATGTAACACACTAAAGACTGGCTCTAAAGGTAGAAGAAGAGTATTAAAGGGGTGTTTGCATTTCATTGGGTGTATGTGGATACATATGTCCTCAAGTGCTGTTAAGACCATTTGTGGCCCAAGCACTCAAGGACTCGCCAGGAATGAAGGAAAGATGTTGTGGACAGAAAAGTAGTTAGCATCTTCTGGATGGAGTACATATAAGAGCTGTTTGTGTGAGGCTCTGTCTTTGAAGCAAGAACCCTCAATGCCATTTTATAGCATGCCACAATCCTGACCTACCCTAGCTTGAAGACAGGTTTAAAAGAATTTTAAGAAAGCTACTGATGTTAACAAGGATGCCTATCACACAGTATCTCAGTATTTTGCATATTCACAATAAGGCAGACCAATCAACTTAGCAGTATATGCAATTGTGATAGTGGAAATATAGCTTGCAGGGTTCACCAAGGATGGAAAGTGAACATCCAGGGTATTCAATATTTGGTAAGGATGAGCAAAAAGGGAAAGGAGGTGAAAGCAACACACTCAAAATGATGGAGGAACTCAGCAGGTCAGGCAGCATCTATGGAGATGAATAAACAGTCAACGTTTAAGCCCAAGATCCTTTGAGGACTGGAAAAGAAGGGGGAAGATGCCAGAATATGAAGGTGGGGGGAAGGGAAAGAGGACAAGTTAAAAAGTGACAGGTGAAGCTAGGTGGGTGGGGGAGGGGTGGATGAAGTAAGAGGCTGGGAGGTGATAGGTGGAAGAGGTAGAGGACTGGAGAAGGAAATCTGAGAAGAGAGGGAAGTGGATCAAGGGAGAAAGGGAAGGAGGAGGGGCACTGGGGTGAGGTGATAGGCAGGTGAGAAGAAGAGTAAGATGCCAGAGACCAGAAGTTGGAGAAATCAATACACGTGCCATCAGGTTGGAGACTACCTAGACAGAATGTGATGTGTTGCTCCTCCAGCCTGACAGTGGCCTCATTGTGGCAGAAGAAGAGGCCGTGGACTGATGTCAGAACACAAATGGGAATAGGAATTGGAATGGTTCGCCACCGGGAGCTTCTGCTTTTTGCCAATGGAGCTGAGGTGCTCGATAAAGCAGTCCCCTAATCTATGTCAGGTCTTACCAGTGTAGAAGACACCACATTGGGAGCACTGGGTCTCAACAGATTTGCAGGTGAAGTGTTGTCTTACCTGGAAGGACTGTTTGAGGCTGTGAATGGAGATGAGGGAGGAGGTGAAAGGGCAGGTGTAGTACTTCTGCCACTTGCAGGAAGATTAGTGGGGAGGGACAAATAGACAAGGGAATCATGGCAAGTGTGATCCCTTCAGAAAGCAGAGACTGTGGAGTAGGTAAAGGTGTGTTTGGTGGTAGGGTGCGGTTGAAAATGGCAGAAGTTGCAGTGAATGGTATGTTGGATGCGGAGGCTCATGGGATGGTAGGCGAGGGCAAGAGGAACTCTATACCTGTTAAGGTGGTGGGAAGATGAAGTGAGTGTGGATGTCCAGGAAATGGAGGGGATGCAGTTGAGGGCAGCATCAGTGGTGGAGGAAGGGAAACCCCCGTTCCTTAAAGAAGGATGACATCTCTGAAGTTCTGGAAAGGAAAACTTCATCCTGGCAACAGATGAGGCGGAGACCAAAGAAATAAGAAAAAAGAATAGCATTTTACAGGAGACAGGGTGGGAAAAGGTATAGTCAAAATTGCCGTGGGAATTGGTAGGTTTATAAAAGATATCGGCAGACAGTTTGCCTGCAGTGATAGGTACAGAGAGATCAAGAAAGGGGAGAGAGGAGACAGAAATGGACCAAGTGAACTTAAGGGGCAGGGTGGAAGTTGGAGATAAAGTTGATGAAATTGACGAGCTCAGCATGAGTGTATGAAGCAGCACAATACAGTCATCAACGTAGCACAGAAAGAGTTGGAGAGTATTACCAGGGAAGGCTGGAACAGGGACTGTTCTATGTAGCCAACAAAAAGGCAGGCAGGTACCCATGGACACACCTGAGTTTGGAGAAAGTGGGAGAAGCAAAAAGAGAAATTGTTGAGGGTGAGGACCAATTCCACCAGATGGAGGAGGGTGTTGAGAATTGAAAGTGTTATGGAGATCAAGAGCATGTGAAGTATCATAGATGTAGGTAGGAAAGGACTGAACCAAGGGGGATAAAATGGAGTCAAGGTACACAAACACGAATTCACTGAAGCAGGAGCAGAAGGGCATGGTGAGGTATAAAAGAAATAAACCCATTAGTGAAGAAGGGTAATCCTCTTTGGGAATACGTATGAAAAACTATTGGTGTAGGTTGTGCATAGAACCCCAAACTGCACGGTGCTAAGTGGGAAATGTGGAATGTACGCTGTAAGAATACAAGTGCATTTGTATTTAGATTGGGCAAAGCAAATTGGCCATAATGCCATAAAGGATGAGCTGGAATGTGTTCTTGGTGGTTTTTTGGACCAATATGTTGAGGAATCAGTTGAGCAAACCATTAGAGACTGGGTGAGGGGTAGTGAGCAAGGATTAATCAACAATCTGGTGGTGCAGGTCCTTGATGTTGGAAGCCACTTTCCTGAAACACCACTCTTTGAAGATGTCTTGGATACCACGGAGGCTGGTGCCCATGATGAAGGTGACTAATTTTACAATGTCCTAAGCAGTAGCCTCCACACCTCCCCCGCCCCATATCAGATGGCAATATAGCCAGTCAGAATGCTCTCCACGGTACATCTGTAGAAGTTTTTAAGTGTTTTAGGTGACAAACCAAATCTCCTCAAACTCCTAATGAAATATAGCTGCTGTCTTGACTTCTTTACAGCTGCATCAAAATGTTGGGACCAGGATAGATCCTCAGAGATCTTGACACCCAAGAACTTGAAATTGCTCACTCTCTCCACTTCTGATCCCTCTGAGGATTGGTTTGTTTTCCCTCGACTTACCCTTTCTAAAGGCCACAATCAGCTCTTTGGATACACTGACGTTGAGTGCAAGGTTGTTGATGCGAAAATACTCAACTAGCTGGTATATCTCACTCCTGTACACCCGCTCGTCTCCATCTGAGATTCTGTCAACAATGGTTGTATCATCAGCAAATTTATAGATGGCATTTGTGCTATGCCAAGCCACACAGTCATTGGTATTGATAGAGTAGAGCAGTGGACTAAGCACACATCCCTGAGGTGTGCCAGTGTTAACTATCAGTGAGGTGGAGATGTTACTACCAGTCAGCACAGACTGTGGTCTTCTGGTTAAGAAGTCATGGATCCAGTTACAAAGGAAGGTATAGAGGCCCAGGTTCTGTATCTTTACGATCAGAACTGTGGGAATGATGGTGTTAAACACGGAGCTATAGTCAATGAACAGCATCCTGACATAGGTATTTGTATTGTCCAAGTGATACAGTTCCAACTGCTACAGTTTCCTAGCTCAGAGATCTTCAGTTTTATTTACCAGAGACTGTACATTTGCCAGCAAGATAGTCCACATTGGGAGTCAAAAACCTTGTTTTTTTAAATAAACAATTAGCCCACTGCGACGTCCTCACTTCCACCAACGTTTTACGGGATCAGTTCGCTGACCACAGTCCGATCTATTTCAGTTGATCCTAAGCAGCGATAGATCATTTAATCACATTAAAGCGTCATTACTAACTATACAGACCTAAGATGCAGTTGTGGTTCTCAGCCTTAGCAGGCTGAAACGGGAATACATGATCGTTTCCATCAAGCTGCCACTTCGAGTTGCCTTAATTAGTGCCCCAGAAGTAAAATATGGATGTGGAGGCTTTAGAGAGGGTGCAGAGGTGATTTATCAGGATGTCTTATGAGGATAGGTTGAGCGAGCTAGGGCATTTCACTTTTCTATTTGGAGAGAAGGAGGATGAGAGGTGCCTTGATAGAGGTGTACAAGATGATAAGAGGCATAGATCGAGACTTTTCCTAGGGCATAATTTTAAGGTGTTTGGAGGAAAGTATAGGTGGAATGTCAGAAGTAGATTTTTTTTAACAGAGAGTGGTAGGTGTGTAAAATGTGGTGCCAGAGGTGGTGCTAGAGGCAGATACATTAGGGCCATATAAGAGACTCTTGGATAGGCACATGGATGAAAGAGGAATAGAGGCATATGTCCAAAGGAATGGTTAGATTAAAAGGCTGGCACAATATCAGGGCCTGGACTGTGCTGTATGCTCTATGTATTGCCAGAGGAAACTGTCCCGAATGCAATTGACAAATCCATCCCATCTAAGCTCCTAACAATATGGCATTTCTGGGCTATGTTAGGAAAGTTAAATTTCCTTATTATGAAAATCATTTTATTCTTGCAAATCACGATCTCGCTGCATATGTGTTCCTCTAATTCCTGTTGACTATTTGGAGGCCAAAAGTATAACCCCAACAATTCCCTCCTTATTTCTCAGCTTCATCCATAAGACCTCGCTGGATTATCCTCCGGTGATTTCATCTCTCACTCCTACCCTGATGTTCCCCTTAATCTAAAATGCCCCTCACCCTCCTCTTTCCTTCACCTCTGTCCTGTGTATAGCACCTGTACTCTCTAACATTAAGTCCTTTCCCTCCTTTGGCCATGTTCCTATTACGACTGTAATATTCCAGTCCCACTGAGTTCAGGGCATGGACAACCATGAAAATGCTAGACTTCATGATAAAGGACGTAAAAGCAGTTTTTTTTTTGAGGATATAACTGGTAGAACAGAAAGAACATGGAACCGTACAGCATAGGAATAAGACCTTCAGACCACAATGTTGTGTCAAACTAATTAAATTAATCCCTCCTGCCTACACAATGTCCATATCCCTTCACTCATTGTCAACAAGACCAAGGAATTAATTATGGACTTGAAGAAAGGGAAGTTGGGAGAACACACACAAGTCCTCATTGAGGGGTCAGCAGTGGAAAGGGCAAACAGCTTCAAGTTCCTGGGTCTCAGGTCTATTGAGCACAACACATTGATGCAATTCCACTTCATCAGGAGTTTGAGGAGATTTGTCACCAAAGGCTCCAGCAAATGTATACAGTTGTGTGGTGGAGAATATTCTGACTAGTTGCATCACTGCATCACTGCCTGATTCCGGTGCACACGATCACAAGAGGCTGCAGAGGATTGTACAGTACATTGCTCAGCCAGCTCCATCACCGTTACAACCCTCCCCACTGTCAAGGACATCTTCAAAAGGCTGTGCTTCATTAAGGACCTTCACCATCTGGGACATGCCCTCTTCTCATCACTACCATCAGGGAGGAGATACAGGAACCTGAAGACCCACGCTGAATGTTTTAGGAGCAGCTTCTTCCCCTCTGCCTTCAGATTTCTGAATGATCCATGAACCCATGAATACTGCCTCATTATTCCCCTTTTGCACTGTGTACTGTATTAGTTTGTAACTAGTAGTAATTGTTATGTCTTGCCACAAAACAACAAGCTTTACAAAATGTAATAAACCTGATTCTGATGATGATTATGAGGTGACGAAGGTCATTGTTGAAGGTAGAATGTGGATGTTGTCTGCATGGAATTTGGTAAGGCATTTGACAAGGTTCCTCATGGAGATTAAGACTAAAGTGAACCAGAGTGCCATGGCAGTTTGCATTCAGAATTGGCTTGCCATGGAAGACAATGGGACTTATTCCAGCTGGAGTTCTGTGACAAATGGTGTTACACAGAGAGCCGTATTGGGACTCTTGCTGTTTTGCAACTTATAGAAACGGTGTGGATGAGTGATGATGCAAGGATTGCTGACATTGTGGATAATGTATAAAATTGCCAAATGATACAGTGGGATATAGAACAGCAGTGGATATGGGCAGAGAAATAGCAGAGGTTGTTTAACCTGGCCAAGTGTGTGGTATTGCAATGTGGGAGGTCAACAGTACATTGTTAACGGCAAGGCCTAAACAATTTTGGTGTACAGATGGATCTTGGGACCCATGTCCATAGCTCCCTGAAAGTGGCTGATCGGACGGTATGCATGCTTACCTTTATTAGCTGAGGCACTGAGTTCAAGATCAGAAAGTTATGTTGCGGCTTTATGAAACTCTGGTTCAGCTCCCTCTGGAGTTTTGCATTCAGTTCCGGTCACTCGCTTATGAGAGGACGTCAAGGCATTGGAGAGGGTACAGAAGCAGTTTGCCAGGATGCTGCCTGGATTAAAGAGCATGTAATATAAGGAGAGTTTAGAGAAACTTGAGTTGTTTTCTCTGGAACGGCAGAAGGTGAGGGGAGAGATCTGATTATGACAGGCATAGCTGGAGTAGACAGCTGGTGTCTTTCTCTCCCAGGGTCGAAATGTTTGACACTAGAGGGTATATTGAAGGTAAGAGGGTGTGATGTACAGAGCAAGTCTTTTTTACACAGAAAATAGTGGGTGCCTGGAATGCACTACAAGGGGTGGTAGTGGAGGCAGATATGATAGAGGGATTTTGGAGGCTCTTAGAAAGGTATACTAGTGTGCAGAGAATAGAGGGAGAGGAACTGCAGCTCATTTTATAGAGGTTTCTGTTTACCTCAGCTCTTAATGATAGTGCTCTTAGCCTGAAATATATTACCTTGCAGATCGAGCTCAAGTTTAGTCTGAAAAACAAAACATACCTGATATTTCAAATGTATTACCTCCATTGCCCTTTCACTTCATCCAAGATCTCCAACAACTTGAAGATCAAAAAAATTGCAGATGCTGGAAATTTGGAACATGAAGTACTGGAAACGTGACTCTTTCCAGGGAGCGCATGGATAAGTTGGGCCGAAGAGCCTGTTTCCATGCAATAAAAGACCATAAGATATAGGAGCAGAAGTAGGCCATTCAGCCCATTGCGTCTGCTCCGCCATTCATCATGAGCTCATCCAATTCTTCCAGTCATCCCCACTCCTCTGCCTTCTCCCCATACCCTTTGATGCCCTGGCTAATGAAGAACCTATCTCTGCCTTAAATACACCCAATGATTTGGCCTCCACAGCCTCATATGACTCTGACTAAAACTGTATTTTAGTTATGATCTGGAAAAGAATGATTAATGGAACAGAGTCATAAAGCAATACAGGTTCTTCAGCCCAACCTGTCCATGCCAACCACAACGCTCACCCAGCTAGTCCCAATTTCCAGCTTTCGGCCAATATCCTTCCAAGCCCTGCCCATTCAGGTGCTTCTTAAATAATGCAAATATACCTGCCTCATTCGTGCTCTCTGCATGAAAATGTTGCCCCTCAGGTCAGTGCAACCACAGCTTTCTAAAGGGGTGCCTGGTGAGTTATTAAGTGGAGCAAATGCGAGCAGTAAGGTAGGTGGAAGAGGGGAGAACTAATTAGCCAAAGAGCCAAACACCACATGATTTGCATCTGTGCTGTAGGTCATCCTGAGGGTTTGTGCCCTTGAGGCTGTGCACTTAATGTCGCTGGGTGGCTGACTTCAGCTTCTGAATTTATGCAGGGATGAGCAGACCTCCCAGATCCGGCTGCAGCCCACTTGATGAAAGCACCATTGTGAACAAATCCTTGTCGCCAAAAGATCAACAGATTGAAGATTCGTTCTTGATTCAGAATGATGGTTCGGTTTGTGGAGCTCTTTCCAGCACACATTCAACTGTGGTAAACTAATCCTTCCTTGTAGACCAAGCAGACATTAGAACATAAGAAACCGCAGCCCCTCGAGTCTGTTCCATCATCCATGGCCTCAACAACCCTTTCACTCCCTTGACACCACCCCCCCAATGCGTAGTTTAAATTTGCATTAGTTATAGTGTAGTACAACACAGAATCAAGCCCTTCCACCTAACTCATCCAACCAACCAGGATGCTCATCTAAACTTGTCACACTTGCCCACATTTGGCCCATATGCCTCTGAATCATTCCTATCCATGTGCCTGTTCAAATATCCTGTAAATGTTATTATTTTACCCGCTTCAACCACTTCCTAGGGCACCTACCACCCAATGCATGAAAAGTAGCTCCTTGATCCAGGTTAAATACTTCCCGTCTCACCTTAAACCTGAACCCTCTGGTTATTGACTCCATTCCCCTTGGGGAAAAAACTGTGTGCATTTACCCTATCTCTGACCCTCATGATTTTACACACCTCTACGGTCCCCCCTCCATCTTGTGCATTCCGAGGAATAACGTCCTCAGCTGAGCAAGCTCTCCCTATCACTCGGGCCCTCGAATCTTGGCAACATTCTCCTAAACCTTCTTTGCATTCTTCCAAGCTCAATGAAGTATTTTCTCTAACAGGGTGACTAAAAGTGTACACAGTTCACCTCCTCTTTCTAAACTCCCTTGATAATAGTCCCAAGCCACTCAACCTTTCTTAGTATGTCAACCCATCCAACCCAGGAATTGACCCAGTGAACCTTCTCTGCACTACCTCCAAAGCCAGTTTATTTCTCCTTAAACAGAGGGCAAAACTGTATGTCTGAAAAGGTGATCCAAAGCTCTTACAATAATGGGGTACTGCAGCAATGTAGTGCGCCACTATTACAGCCCGGGGTATTGGAGCTCAGTTCAATTCCGCCACTGTCTGTGAGAGTTTGTATGTCGTTCCCATGAGTGTGTGGATTTCCTCCAGATGCTCTGGTTTCCTCTCACATTCCAAAGACATCCTGGTTAGTTGGCTGTTTGGTCATTATAAGTTGTCCTGTGATAAGGCTAGGGTTAAATAGTGGGTTGTTGGGTGGTGTGGCTCATTGGGCATTAAAGGCCTGTTCCACCCTGCCTCTCTAAACAAACCAAAAGCCATAAGCCTTCCTGATTACTCACTACACCTGCATGCTAATCTCTGTTAGCAGGTAAAGGTCGCTTGGCTAGTGGTGGATGTTACAAGTAAGATAGGAAGAGTTCAGAGCCAACATGTTCCTGTTAGAGTGAAGAGCAAGGCTGGTTTGATTTGGGAACAAGCAAGTTCCTTGAGTTTAAAAAATGTAGGGGCACACTTAAGGAAATTAAGGAGGGCAAAAAGGGAAAACCAGATATCCTTCGCAGATAAGGTAAAGGAGAATCCTATGAGATATAACCACTACGTATGGTAGCATAGCTTTACATTCCAGCGACCCAGGTTCAATTCCCACAGCTGCCTATAAGGAGTTTATACATTCTCTCCGTGATCATGTGGGTTTCCTCTGGGTGCTCTGGTTTCCTCCCACAGTCTAAAGACGTACTGGTTGGTCAGTTAATTGGTCCTTGTAAATTGTCCTGTGATTAGACTAGGTTTAAGTCGGGGGGTTACTGGGCTGCACGGTTCAAAGGACCAGAAAGGCCAATTCCATGTTGTATGTCAATAAATGAATAAATATTGAGAAAGGGTATCTAGGGAGACAATAGGTCCCATTAAGGATCAGTGTGATTGTCTATGTGTGCGGCCACGGGAGACAGACAAGATTTGAGATGAATGCTTCACGTCCCTATTTACTGTGGAGAAGGTCATGCAAGCTGGGGAATTCAGGAAAGAGAACAGTGATATCCTGAAACATAACAGCATATTGGTGGATAAATTCCTGGGGCCTGACCAGGTGTATCCAAGGATGTTAAGGGGAGAAATTGCTGGGGTCCTGGAAAAAAATGTATCTTTTTCAGCTATGGGTGAGGTGCTGGCTAACACTGTGCCTTTATTTAAAAAAGGCTGCAAGGGTAAGCCAGGAAGCCAGACACCAGTGGTGGGAAAGTTTCAGGAGGGAGTTCTGAGGGACAAGATCTACCAACATTTGGAAAAGCAAGGACACGTTAGAGATAGTCAGCATGGCTTTGTGCATGGCAAATTGTGTCTGACAGATCTGATTGGGTTTTTTGAAGATGATAATGAGGATTGAAGAGAAAAGGATGGCGACCATTGTCTGTACGGACTTTAGCAAGGCCTTTGACAAGGTCCCATATGGTAGACTGGTCCAAAGGTGATGTCACGTGGAATCCAGTTGAATATTTAATTGGCTTGGTGAAAAGAGACGGGGGTCTGTGGTGGTAGTGCCTTGTTTTTCAGACTACAGGCCCATGACCAGTAATGTGCTACAGGGATTGGTACTGGGTTCAATTGTTTGTCGTATATATTAATGATTTGAATGAGAATGTAGGTGACATGATTCTGAAGTCTATAGATAACACCAGATTTTGTGGTGTGGTGGATAGTGAAGAAGTTGTCTAAGCCTATAAAAGGATTTGGTTAAACTGAGAAAATGAGCGAAGGAATAGTTGGTGAAATTTAAATCGGTCATGTGTGAAGTGATGCAGTTGGAAAGATAAACCAGGACAGTGGGGAGAGTTATAGAATAAAGAGACCTCAAGGTACAAGTACGTAGTTCCCTGAAGGTGGTAACAGAGGCAGACAGGGTGGTACATTTGGCACACTGACCTTCATGGGGCAGGGCCCTGAGTACAAGAGTTGGGGGTCATGTTACAGCTGTGAGCATTCTCCTGAAGTATTATGTGCAGTTCTGGTCACAATACTGTACTTGGTGTTAAAGGATCTGTTGGGTACATTTTTCACAGAGTGGTTGGCGTCTGGAATGAGCTTCCAGAGGAGGTGGTGCAGACAGCGTTTAATAGGCAGCTAGATGGGTACCTGAATGAGTCGGGTATATATACATTGATGTGGAGTTAATGTGGGCAAGTGGGATTAGTACAGGCATGATGGTTGGCATAGACATGATGGGCCAAAGGGCCTGTTTCTATGTCCCACAGCTCTGTGACTCAACGATTCTTTGCCTCTGAGCTATTGGTTGGCCATCCTGCCAACCACAAAAGTGACAAATGATTTGACTGGTTGTACCGTTTAAGATGAGCTTAACCACACCTTTCTCAGCTGTACACAGTACTCCAAGCCTGAGCTGTGTTGTTTTTGACCAGGGAAGCCACCTGTGGTGCCCGAAGCTGGACAGCAGTGGTTTTACTGGAGAGAAGATCTTCGGGATATCTTTGAGTGGCGTTCCAGGACACTCAGGCTTCAGCCCACCGAAGGTGCCTGCCTCTCTTCCTGGACCGCAGGTGGGTAGCTCTGCAGGGAACCAGGCAGACGAGGAGCATGCCCTCAGCACTTCTGCTCGCCAACGCCTGTGGCTGTGGAGAAACGCCGGCAGTTTACAGAGAACCAAGGCTGCCCCAGGAATTCCCCAAAGTCCTGTTGTGAGCAGGGATTTCCCCTTCACCAAATGGGAGCTCAGCCCGGAAACAGCAGACCTGGGCCAGACATCAGCTGCTCAGAAACGGGTGCGGCCATCCAGTGCCTCCCCGCCATTCTCTAGCCGCAGCCCTCACCAGCGGATGCCAAAAGCCAACAGCTCGCTGGCACGGATTCTGGAGGCTTACCGCGATACCCCAGGCAGGGGACGGTGGAGCCCACTGAGCCCAAATCCAGGGAAGGGGGCCAGGGCTCAGGGAAGTTGGGGGTGCGGGCTAGGGACCACTGGCCATGGCAGAAGCTGGAAGGAGGAGGACGAAGACACCACCTTCAGAAGCACAGGTGGGAGGCACCCAGTGAGAAACAAGAGACCTCTGCCAGAGGGCGGGCACACAACAGAGATGCCCCCCCTCCCATTGCACCCTCACTCATTGGCAAAGGGTCGGGCTTGGCCTCAAGCTAGAGCAGGCCAGCCCTCCTCTCCCCAGTGGCTTGGCATCCCCCCCTGGCACCCCACACAAGAGCCAAGCCCAGAGAGAGCGCTCCATGCCTCTGTGTTGGAGCCACCACCCTCACCGCTGTGTGGCAGGGCAGTGGCCAGAGCAGGTCCATACCACATCCGGGAGCCGTCAGCCTCAGGGAAGGGGGCTCAATCCCACTATGGGCTAATCCATGGCTCCTGGGACGGGAAAGGCTCCAGCGAGGGTCCACTGGGGGACTCACGTGGCAGGGCTTACTTGAACTGGAATGGGACGCAGGCATGCCAGCTGGTTTCAGGAGACGGACTCAGGTGCAGAGTGGAGCCCCTGCCCCTCTCCTTGTGTTACCCACCGTCAGACTGCCTGGAATGGAGTGATTTGCCACTGCCCACTGTCCTCCCAAAGAATGACTGGGGCAGCAGCAGTCCAGAGCCCTGGCTGTACCCCAGGATGAAACTCTACTGAGCCGGCAATGAGTACCGGGCAAGTGTGGGGCAGGGCAGGGCAGGGGGCCACGCAGCCTTGCCAAGACTGCCCTGGAGTGAGGATGGGGATGGAGTCCACCCAGGGACAACTGGTGGCAGTGCAGCAGAATCCCAGGCATGGGGCAGTATGAGGTCCCAGAGGTTAGGCTATGAGGAGATGGGCAGCACCTCCGCTGGAAGCCAGACCACTCTATGGGAGCCGCCAAGCACATTGTCAGCAGAATCCGACACCCTTGGGTGGGACAGAGTTCAGCTAAGATGTCACTGCAGTACCTGGGGTCAGAGTGCCGGGAAAGGAGGGAGCACAAGACTGTGTGGTGTGCTGGCAAGGGGGAAGGTGGAATGGAGTCATGGGGTAGGAGAGATTGTGCAGAGGAATGGAAGGGGTGTGCAGGGAAGGGGACAGAGGGGAGTATAGTGTCAGGGGAGTGTAGAGGAGCAGGGCTGTGTATAGGAGGGAGGTGGAGGAGAGGGCAACACGGGATTGGAGAGGAAGGGTGTGTATAGGAAGGAGTTACAGTGCAAGGGTGTGTAGAGGAGAGTGGTGGCTGGAGACCAAAATGCCAGATACCCTATTTACTGATCCTGGATGTACATGGGGATTTGACCCCAGGGTCCCTGTACTTGCTACACTGACCCTGGGTGTGGGAGTGGAATTGACTCCAGGGTCCTTTGTTTTGTATAATGAGCCTAGGTGGCAGTGGAGTCTGATCCAGGGACTGTGTGGCTGATCTTGAGTCCTCTAGCCTCTATTAGATCTGTGCTCCTCCCTCCCTCTTGTGGTTCCACACCATAGCTTGTGTCTCCTGTGATCCCTGAGGCCGACTCACTGGCCACAGCTCAGCCTAATGTTTCCACAGGAGATACGGCTTCACTCTCAGGCATGCTCTAACTGCAACTCCCTACGGTGTTCGGAGAATTCCTGGACTGCTTTCCCCCATTCTGTGTTGTTGGGAGTGGGTTTGGATTGGCAAGGTGCACCGATGTCACGGCCCTTCCGTTGAACTCGTGACCAGCCGATGTCTGACTTAATTCCCTGTTGACTGAAAGTGACCTTGCTGCATGATGCACCCCTTGCAA
Organism: Mobula hypostoma; assembly: GCF_963921235.1. Taxonomy (NCBI): domain Eukaryota; kingdom Metazoa; phylum Chordata; class Chondrichthyes; order Myliobatiformes; family Myliobatidae; genus Mobula; species Mobula hypostoma. The sequence goes on from NC_086104.1 coordinate 126,986,514, forward strand.
GCTGGACAATGAATAGTTGGCATTGACAGAGGGCCCCCAGCATTGCTCGAGTCTCACTGGACTGTGTACAAGCAAAAGTGATGATACTGCATCTCAGTTGACCTGGAGAAAATAAAAGCTAACAGTGTCTTATTACTGAAATGTCTCTGCTTTCCTTGGCTCTGTGTTCCCTGCCCACCCCCACTGCCCAGTGGCAGCGTTTCCTGCCCACCTCTCACTGCCCAATGGCAGCGTTTCCTGCCCACCCCTCACTGCCCAATGGCAGCGTTCCCTGCCCACCCCTCACTGCCCAATGGCAGCATTCTCTGCCCACTTCTCACTGCTCAATGGCAGCGTTCTCTGCCCACTCCTCACTGCCCAATGGCAGCATTCCCTGCCCACCCCTCACTGCCCAATGGCAGCGTTCCCTGCCCACCCCTCACTGCCCAATGGCAGCGTTCCCTCCGCACCCCTCACTGCCCAATGGCAGCGTTCCCTGCCCACCCCTCACTGCCCAATGGCAGCGTTCCTTCTCCACCCCTCACTGCCCAATGGCAGCGTTCCCTGCCCACCCCTCACTGCCCAATGGCAGCGTTCCCTGCCCACCCCCACTGCCCAATGGCAGCGTTCTCTGCCCACTCCTCACTGCCCAATGGCAGCGTTCCCTGCCCACCCCTCACTGCCTTCCTTCCTGAATCCCTGCAGTGCCTGTTGTGGAGGAATTCGCACAGCGCCGTTAAGCTGGGGATTCGACAGTAAAGAACCAATGACTGTGAAGGACCATGGATGTTAGGATGTCATGGTCCTTGGCGAGGAAGCTGCAGGAGACGCTGGTTCTCTGCTGCCTCTATCCTCCTCAGTGGTAGAGGCAGTGGGTTTGCACAGTGTGTTCTTGCCGAGTAACTGCCGGGCAATTTAACAGTTTGCCAACGTGCGCTAGTGGGTGAAGGGAATGGGCATTTAGGTCAGTGGTGAGGTGTTCATCTGGTGGGCTGCTTCATCCTGGATGATGCTAAGTTTCCGAGAGCTGTTGGAGCTACATTCATCCAAGCAAACAGAGATTATCCATCACACTCTTGACTTGCGTCTTTTTGAGGATGGGAAGGCCTTGGTGAGTCAAGAGTTGGGTCACCAACTACAGGATCCCCAGAACTTTAAGTCATAGTCGTACAGCAAGCAAGTAGGCCCATGAGCACAACATGTAAGTGTAGATTGTGTTTCCCAGCAAGCTACTCCCATCTCCTCATGCTTGACCCACAGCCCTCTAAACCTCTCCCATCCATGGACTTCTAGTGCCTATAAAACATATTCACTCCCTTGGGAGTTTTACTGTTTTATTGTTTTACAGCATTGAATCACAGTGAATTTAATTTAGCTCTTTTTGTCACTGATCAACAGAAAAGATTCTTTTGTGTCAAAGTGAGAACATCTCTACAAAGTGATCCAAATTAACTACAAATATAAAACACAAAATAATTGATAGCGTAAGTATTCACCCCCTTTAATATGACACACCAAATCATCACTGGTGTAGCCAATTAGTTTTAAAAGTCACATAATTAGTTAAATAAAGTTCTGTTTGTGGAGAACTGTGTGCATTCACGGTGTTTCAATTGATTGTAGTACAAACTGTAAAAATACACCTGTATTTGGTAGGTTCAACTGCTGGTCAATATCCTGGCAAAAACTACACCATGAGGCCAAAATAGCACTCCAAGTGACTCCACAAAAAGACTATTGAAAAGCACAAGTCAGGAGATGGATGTAAGGATATTTCCAAGTCACTGAATATCACCTAGAGTACAGTTAAGTCAATCATCAAGAAATGGAAAGAATAAGGCACAATTATTAAATCTCCCTAGAGCCGGCAGTCCTCAAAAACTGGATGACTGTGCAAGAAGGGGACCAGTGAGGGAGGCCACCAGGAGACCCACGGCAACTCCGGAGGATTTACAAGCTTCAGTAGCTGAGTGGGGAGAGACAACTGCTGCCCGGGTGTTTCAACGGTTGCAGCTTTATGGGAGAAAAAGCCACTGTTGAAAGAGACTCTCATGGAATCTCGGCTGGAGTTTGCCAGAAGGCATGTGGGAGACTCTGAAGACAGCTGGAAGAAGGTTCTATGATCTGATGAAACCAAAATTGAGCTTTTGGGCCATCAGAGTGAACGCTGTTTGGCATAAGCCAAACACCACTCGTCATTACCCACACCATCTCTATGATGAAGCGTGGTCGGTAGTGGCTGCATCACGCTGTGGGGATGTTTCACTGCAGCAGGCCCTGGAAGGCTTGTGAATGTAGAGGGTAAAATGAATGTAGCAAAAATACAGGGAAATTTTGATGCAGTCTGCAAGAGAACTGCAATTTGGGAGAACATTTGTTTTCTAGCAAGGCAATACTGTATACCAGTTCCTAAAGTGAATGTGGTAATCTGTCTAAATGACCTATCATCCAGTAGCACTTACATCCACAGTGATAAAGTGTTTTGAGAGGTTGGTAATGAAACATAACTCCTGATTGAGAAGTGACTGGGATCCAATCCAATTTACCTATCACAGCAACAGATCCACAGCAGATGCCACCAGCTGTGTGGCTCTTCACTCAACCCTGGAATATCTGGACAGCAAAGATGCATACATCAGGATGCTCTTTATTGACTACAGCTCAGCATTCAATGACATCATCCCCTCAAAACTAATCATTAAGCTCCAAGACCTGGGCCTCAGTACCTCTTTGTGCAATTGGATCCTTGATTTCCCTCACTTGCAGACCCCAGTTCAGATTAGTAACAGCATCTCCATGACCACCAGCAGCATAGGAGCACCACAAGCCTGTGTGCTTAGTCTCCTGCTCTACTCACTTTACACCTATGACTGTGTGGCTAAGCACAGCTCTAACATCATATTGAAGTTTGCTGATGACATCTCTGCTGTAGGCCGAATCAAAGTTGGTGATGAATCAACATATAAAAGGGAGGTTGAAAATCTGGCTGAGTGGCAGCATAACAATAACTTCTTACTCAATTTCAGCAAGACTAAAGAGCTGTTTATTGACCTCAGGAGAAGGAAACCAGAGGTCCATGAGACAGTCCTCACTGAAGGATCAGAGGTAGAGAGGGTCAGCCACTTTAAATTCCTGGGTGTTGTTATCTTGGAGGACCTGTCCTGGGCACAACACATAAGCACAAATACAAAGAAAGCATGGCAACACCTCTACTTCTTTAGGAGTTTGCAAAGACTGAGCTAGACTTTGACAAACGTCTATTGATGTGTAGTGGAGAATATATTGACTGGCTGCATCACGGCCTGGTATGGAAACACCAATGCCTTTGAACGGAAAATCGAACAAATAGTAGTGGATATGGCCCAGTCCATGATGAGTGAGCACATCTACTCGAAATGATGTCACAGGAAAGCAGCATCCATCATCAGGGACCCCCACCACCCAGGCCAAGCTCTCTTCTCACAGCTGCCTTCAGGAAGAGGATACAGGAGCCTCAGGACTCACACCACCAGGTTCAGGAACAGTTATTAACCCCTCAACCATCAGGCTCTTGAACCAACTTCACTTGCCCCATCATTGAAATGTTCCCACAATCTATAGAGTCACTTTCAAGGCCTCGTCTTCTCATGTTCTCAATATTTATTGCTTATTTTCATTATTTTCTTTTTTCTTTCTTTTTGTATTTGCAGTTTGTTGTCTTTTGCATTTTGGTTGTCCTGTTGAGTATTGTCTTTCACTGATCCTGTTTTTTGTACTTACTGTGAATGCCCACAAGGAAATGAATCTCAGGGTTGTACATGGTGACATTTATTACTTTGATAATAAATTTACTTTAAACTGTGGCATAACATCATGAGGGACACAGATAAGGTGAAAGCACATTATCTTTTTCTGAGGGAGAGCTGCTGAAAACAAGAGGGCGTAGGTTTAAGATCAGAGGATGGAAAGTTAAAAGGGAATTCAGAGGCAGTTTCTTCACGCAAAAGGTGATGCATACATGTAACGAGCTGCCAGAAATAGTGGTTGAGGAGGAAAAATTAGCAATGTTTAAAATCCATCCACGTACATTCCTGGGTAGGAAAAGTTTAGAGGCCAAACACAGGTAGATGGGAAGAGTGTCTGTGTTGTTTGACTCTGACTTTGTGCAGACAGATGGGAGAGTACAGACATCATGGGTCAAAGGGCCTCTCCCTACACGGCACTCTGCCGCTCCATGCACTAGTTTTGTGTTTTGTGACCTCTTTCCCCCCACCCCCACCTATAGCACAGATACACTCACCTTGGACACTTGTGTAGGTCACCAGAGATCTTCATACAGCATAGAGACAAGTCCACCATGTCTGTACTGACCACTAAGTATGCATCTGTAGTCCACTCTGATCTTCAAATGGACCAATTCTGTCTCTTGCTATCTTGTGCTCTTGATATATCTGAGAAGCCCTGTGGATTCTCCTTCACCCTGTTTGCCAGAGCAACCTCATGGCCATTTTCAACCCTCCTGATTTCTCTTACATTCCTTCTACTCCTCAAGCACCTCACTTGAACCTGCCATGCACCTACTTCTGTTAGGGCCTCAATACCCCTCGTAAACCAATGTACCCTAGACCGGTTAGCCTTACCTTTTATTCTCAAAGCAACATGCAAACTCTGTACTCTCAATATTTCACTTCTGAAGGCCTCCTACTTGCCAGGATACAACCTATCCCAGTCCACACTTGCCAGAAGTCTCCTGGTGCCATTAAATTAGATATTATGAGACCATAAGATATAGGAGCAGAATTAAGTCATTTGGCCCATTGAGTCTGCTGCACAATTTTATCATGGCAGATCCATTTTCCCTCTCAGGACCAATCTCCAGGCCTTCCCCCCCCATATCCCTTCATGTCCTGATTAATCAAGAATCTAATAAGAGATTTTAAATATCCAATTTAAAATCTCAAACCAAGGACCAGTCCTATTCTTCTCCTTATTTTGAAATTCCACTGAATTATGATCACTCAATACAAAGTGCTCCCTTACACACACACACTGCCACCTGCCCTGTCTCCTTCCCTAATAGGAGATCCAGTATAACCCCTTGCCGGCTTGGACCTCTTTAAGGAAACTTTCCTGAACACAGTTGGCAATCTCTGTCCCATTCAGCCTTTTACGGCTCTGAAGTTTCAGTCAATATGTGGAAAGTTAAAATCACCTATTATCACAACCTTATTTTCCTTGCAACTGTCTGCTGTCTCTCTATAACCTGCTGCTCTAAATCCCGCTGTCTATTGGAAGGTCTATATTCACTTATGAACATTGTCATCCTCTCCTTTTTCCTCACTTCCTTCCTTCACACAGTGTGTCCTCTCAGCACTGCAGTGACAATGTCCATGATGAGTAATGCCACCCCTCCTCCTTTAAAACATCACCCCCTGTATCATGTCTATAACACAGTACCCTCAGACATTGAGCTGCCAGTTCTGCCCTTCACATAACTAAACGTCACTAATGGCTACAAGTTCATGCTCTAAGTTCATCTGCCTGACTTAGCATTGGAATAAGTACAACTCAGATCATCAGTCCCACCATGCTCAGGCTTTTGATTCCGGTCTTTACATGGAGCCTTACCGTCTACTTTCCCCACAACCTCCCCACCTGCTGACCTGCCACCCTGGTTCCCACCTGCTGACCTGCCACTCGCAAACCTCCCTGCAAGGACGTAGATCCTCCTCCAGTTCAAGTGCAGACCTGAACTGTTTGTACAGTTCCTGCCTTCGCTCGATGAGAGCCCAGTGGCGGAGACATCTGAAGCATCCCGCCCGCACCATCTCCTTAGCCACGTGTTAAACTGCATTATCTTTCGATTTCTGGCCTCACTAATCTGAGATATGCGTAGCAGCTAGATATGCTCATCACGCTGGAGGTCCTCTCCTTTAACTTGGCACCTAACTCCCGGAACTCATTCTGCAGGATTTTGTCTACCCCCCTGCCTCTGTCATTGGTACCATTGCGGACCAGGATCTCTGGCTATTTACCTTCCATCCTGAAGAATGCTATGGACTCAATCAGAGATGTCTCTGACCCTGGGACCCGCGAGGCAACATGCCGTCTGGGAGTCTTGTTCTCGTCCACAGAATCTCCTCTCCGTCCCCCTATCGCTCCCAATGAATCCCCTATCACTACAGCTCTACTGTTCTCCCCCCACTTCCCTCCTGAACCACAGAACCAGACTCAGTGCCAGAGGTCTGACTGCTGTGGCGTTCTCTGCTAGGTCATCCTCCCACCCCCAGCAGTGTCCATTATTGAGGGGAATGTCATAGAGGGGTACCCTGCTCTGGCTACCAATCCTCTTTCCCTCTCCTGATGTTCACCCAGTAACCTACGTCCCGCACATGAAGCATATCTCCTGTCAGTCAAACCCTCCATCTCCCGAATGAGCCAGCTCCCGCTTGAGTTCCTTAATGTAGTTTGTAGGAAGCTGCAGCCAGATGTACTTCACACAGCTGTAGTCATCAGAAACATTGGAGGTCACCCTGACTTCCCTGACTGTAAGAAGAGCACAGCACTGGCCTGACTGCAATTCCCTCTGCTCTACCTATGTAATAAAAGAGAAAGAGAATTTAACCGGTAACTCACTTTAGCTTCGTGTTCTTCTTGCCAAAGCCTCAGCTCCCTGCTCTAACCCTGCCCAATCCAATTATGGTTGCTCCCTCAAAGGCCAGTCCACTCCAATGTAACTTATTTTTATTTGTACTCCAATTACCAAATTATCCAAACAATTTACAGTGAACAGATCATGGTGGTGCCTCTTTTAGGCTCCTGGTACCTGAAAACTGAAGAGAAAGTCCCAATAGGCACCACGTTTTAAAATATCCTACTTCGTGTGATAACCTTGGCTCTAACTTCTCAAGCTTGAGTTGTATGTTCAAATAAATGTTGTGATTTTTCAGGGTGTTCCGGTATCATGAAATACATAAAATAAAGAGGTCACTGCATAGTTGTATTGTAGCAGGTGACTTTGTAATGAATTTATGCAATCTGCTTCAAAAACACTGATTTAACCAATTTGAAGTTCAACATTCAAAGCAAAATTTATTATCAGGGTATATACATATCACCATATACAACTCTGAGATTCTTTTTCCGCAGGCATACTTAGCAAATCTATAGAACAGTAACTGTGAACAGGGTCTGTAAACAGGAAACATCAGAAACTGCAAACAAACTTTAAACCAAGCTTCCTCATTTCTTGTTGAAATGCTAACACAAGGCTGAGAGGTTACAGTAAACACCCACACTACAAGCTGGATCTGGTGTATGATGTGAAAACTACAGATGCTGGATTTTCAAAATAAAACCAAACAAAGAGAAGTAAAAACTTTGGAAATACACAACGGGTCAGGTTGCATCTGTGGTAAGGTGCAAGTTCTAGGTTATTGTCATCTTGTCATGGTCCGGTCCATGAAGCCTGCATTCCAGTTCACGGTCCTGTCCGTGGACTCAGGACTCCGGGTCTTCCAGCTGTCCCTTATTTCAGTTGGGTTAATCATAGGCACCTGATTCCCATCTTGGGGCTTGGAATATAAGTAGCCTTGGGGTCGAATGTGGGCTGCTGGTTTGTCTTGTCAAGATCCCCTAGCAGCAACCTGTTGGTGGAAGGCTAGAGTGGCCACTTGCCATCTTTAGGCCGCATTGGAGAACCATCACTTCATGGAGCCTTGCTGTCGGTAGTCGGAGCTGTCTTTGTGGTATGGATTCGGCCATATCCCGGGCCAGCCAAATGGCTGCCAGCAACTCTGAGCTAGGTAGGGATCCGGCTGTTTCCGTAGCCAGCCGAGGTTGCTGGCTGTAACTGTGACTCGGAGCAACCCCATGCAGAGATGGAACTGTCTGTTGTTCTTCAGTGTTTGTCTCTTCTTGTCCTGTCCTCCATGGGGTAAGTCAGGCTGTTCTGCCATTGCCCTGTGGGGGGATCTGTCTTGTCTTGTTCTTGCCTCTGTGGGGTAAGTCAGGTCATTCTGCCATTACCCTACGGTTGGATCTGTCCCCTCTTGTCCTCGCCTCTGTGGGGTAAGTCAGGCTGTTCTGTCGTTGCCCTGCGGGGGGGATCTGTCTTGTCTTGTCTTGTCTTTGCCTCTGTTGGGTAAGTCCAACCATTCTGCCGTTACCGACGGATGAACCTGTCCCACCTTGGTGTGGAGATAAAGTTGAGTCCCAGCTTGTCTAAAGATGAGTCCCGGCTCTGTGTCTATGTACTGTCCAGTCTCATGTTAGTGTCGTGTTAAAGATGAGTCCCAGCTTTTCGAAGGATAAGTCCCGTCTCTATGTTGATGTACAGTTCCCAATCTGTCTCGGAGCTCCAGTCTCTGAGTCACCAGCCTCAAGACCCCAGCCATGTCCAGTCCTGTAGCCATGTCATGTCCTTGCCTAGTTCTGGGGTCCGATCCCAAGGCAAGACCCAGGTTCTGGGTCTTTGTCCAGTCTCTGGCTTGGAGTCCAAGCCCAGGCTCCTAGTTCATAGTTCCTTGTCCGGGTTCCCTATTTCTTGTCCATGTCCTAGCCCAGGTCCTGCATCCTAGTCCTGTTCCTAGTACTTCAGTGTCTGTGTCTTGCATTTGGGTCCATTCCCAACCCCCACCCTCATTGTGACACATCTGACTGTGCATATATACAACCAAACCAAACAATGTTCCTCCAGACCACAGTGCACCCACTAAACATATTATGCACAAAACACAAAACAAAATATTGCCATCAATGAGTTAATAAAATATCATTCAAAATGTGTGCAATGCGCACCACAGGTAAACAGTAGGCAGCTCGCTGTCCTGGTGACGAGACCTCGGTGGTGCCAGGGTAATCATTCGCCTCACAGCCTGAGGGAAGAAGCTGTTCCCCAGTCTAGCAGTCCTAGTCCTGATGCGCCTGTGCCTCCTTCCTGATGGTAGTGGGTTGAAGAGACTGTGGGATGGGTGGTAGGGTTCTTCGACAATGCCCTGTGCCCTCCGCATACAATGCTCCTGGTAAACATCACATACGGCGGTGGGTGGAGGGGGAGAAGGTGCTGGCGATCCACTCAGTGGTTTTGACCATCCTCTGTAGAGTTGTAGTCTGATGCCTTGCAGCTTCCTTACTGATGCAGCCAGACAGGACACTCCTGACGGTGCTCCTGTAGAAAGCTGTTTGAATGAGGGTGGGGAACGTTGCACATCTCAATCTCCCCGGAAAGTGTAGACGCTGCTGTGCCTTCTAGACTAATGGAGAGGTGCTGTGGGTCCAGGATAGGTCATCAGTTATGTGCACACTAAGGGACTTTGTGCTGTCCACTCTCTCCACGCCACAGCCATTCATGTGCAACCTGCATCCACAATCATCTCTTTTGTCTTGCCCATGTTGTTGTTCTAGCACCATTTCGCAAGCCTCTCCACTGCCTCTCATCATCGTTCCTGAAGTGGCCAGCCACTGTTGTGTCAGCAGCAAATTTCATCTTCTGGTTTAAGATGGCACTTGTGAAGCTTGGCGACTACTTGCTGGTGGCAAATAAATCAAAGAAAACAACTTTATTAATCACACTTCCTCTGCTAAACGATCACTGCAAACAACACAGACTGTGACTTCCCTGTCAGAGTTGAGTTTTTGAACTGCCTGTACGGCCTGGTGTGAGGGGGAGTCTCGAAGGTGGCGGGCTCCGGACTGGAGAGCAGGGAATGAGCCGATGTCTGGCTATTGCTGGAGCGGACTTGGAGGCAATTTGAAGCAGCGGCGCCGAGGTGAGGCGAGCGAGTGCGGACCCGAGCACGAGGGAAGACCAGGGGTTTGATCGATTCAAGCACCCAGCCGAATTGGAAGGATCGGGTACAGGCTGACTCGGGGTGGTGGGGCTTGGGCCCGAGTCCCGGTCCGAGAGCAAGGACTGAACCAACAATGTAAGCCCTGGGCCAGATTGAGAAGGTCAGGGTGTCGGGGCCAGGGAGGGTCGAATCAGTGCAGCTCACTGCTCCTGTACTGAACTGAGGCTGTGGCCTGAACAATGAATCGACTCGAGTGATAGCTGATCCACTTCCGGGAACTTCAGTTCCGAATACCATTTGCTCGCTTCTATTGTTTGCACAATTAGTTTTTCTCTCAGCACTTTGGGTGTCTGATGGATTTCTTTTGTTTTAATGGGTTCTGTTGGGTTTCTTTGTTTTGTGGCTGCTTGTAAGGAGACGAACCTCAAGGTTGAATAGATACTTTGAAACTTGGTGATGCAGTCTAATTATCATCAGAAGAGAAGCAGAGTCGATGTCTCGGGAACAGAGGGTGGTGCTAATCTGGAGTGGGCTGCCAGGGGCTGACATAGCGGCAGATTCAATTCTGATATTTGAAAGGTATTTGGGCAGGAGCTTGGATATGGAAGCCATGGAGGGAGATGCACATACTCCAGGTCAATTGGACATTGACAAATATGGCGGCTGGCATGGGTGAGGAGAAATAAGGACACGTTTCTATGCTGTGCCGTTTTGCACTCCCATGACCCTTTGCCAGAAATGGGAAGAAGGGAAAAATAAATTCATTAAGCCGCAGGGAAGGTGGGGCAGGGAGGTGTCTCAGAAAGGGGTGTACCCAGATTGACCATGTGTGTGACGAGGTTATCCAAAGTCACAGACAGGTGTCTGATACAGACTGAGAAATCAATTAAGCTGATATTATAAGACTCAATGCAGAGCCCAGAAGTCTGCCACGTTCTCTGACTGAAAGTGAGAAAGTTCCTCAGCTTCCCTCCAGTCTCATTGTAATAATGCAGGAATCCACAGACTGAGAAAACCCTTCGTTTCTTGAACCAAACAGCAAAGCCCTAAGCACTACAGTTCAGCAATACTATGACCACTTTGCATTAAAGTGTCCCTTTTTTTTTGTTCTAATTGTGTGGTCCTGTAAAACTCGTGGGTATTCATGTTTAATTTTTGTCCATCTTGTGAGTGTTGCTTATCTGATGCTCTGCACCTGTGGCACCGCTGCAAGAAAGTTTTTCATTCATACACTCATAAATGACCGTGACCTTTGGTGGGATAGGGGATTAAAGCAGCTGCCACTAAGAGGCTCGGGGTTACTCCTGCTGAAACAGAGGGTGTAGACACAGCCAGCTCCATCATGGGCACTGGCTTCCCCACCACAGAGGACAGCTTCAAAAGGCAATGCCTCAAAAAGGTGGCGGCCATCATTAAGGACCCCATCACCCAGGACATGCCCTCTCATTGCTACCATCAGGGAGGAGGTACGGGAGCCTAAAGAAATGCAGCCATCAGATTTCTGAATGGACAATGAACCCATGAACTTCACTGAACATACCTCACTATTTCTTCCTTTCTCTCTCTTCTTGCATTACTTACTTAATTATATATATACACACACACACACACACACACGCACACAGACACACACACACACACACACACACAGATAAACACACACACACACACACAGATAAACACAGACACACACATACACACAGACACACACACACACACACACACACACACACACACACAGATAAACACACACACACACACACACAAACACACGCACACACACACCGCACACACAGATCAACACACACACACACACACACACCGCACACACACACACACACACACACACACACACACACACACACACACACACACACACACACACACAGATCAACACACACACACGCACACAGATAGACACACACACACACAGATAAACACATATGCGCACACACACGCACACACAGATCAACACACACACGCGCACACACAGATGAACACACACACACACACACACACACATATACATATATATATCTCATTTGTTACTATAATTTACAGTTTTTTTATTATGTCTTGCAGTGGCCTGCTACCACAAAACAATACATTTCACGACGTAAGCCAGTGATATTACATCTGATTCTGATTCTGACCTTTGTGGTCTGAACACGGTATCTCCACTGAACAGGTCACCCAATCCACATTTATTTTCTCCAGGGTAGAAGAAACTACGTTGTTAACATTGACTGTAATTGACTCAATTGGAAGGAAAGTCTGGTTAGACCACACTTAGAGTATTGTCACGAACAAGAGAAAATCTGCAGATGCTAGAAATCAAAGTAATACACACAAAATGCTGGAGGAACTCAGCAGGCCAGGCAGCGTCTATGCAAAAGAGCAAACAGTCACCGTTTCAGGCAGAGACCCTTCATCAGGACTGGAGTATTGTGTTCAGTTCTGGTCGCCTCATTTTAGGAAAAACAAGGAAGTTTTAGAGAGGGTGCAGAGGAGATTTACCAGGATGCTGCCTGGATTAGAGAGCATGACTTATGAAGATAGGTTGAGCAAGTACATATCTATTTGGAGAGTAACAATCTGGAAGAAGGAACTGAGTGTAGTGTATCTAAATCTGCTGATGATACTAAATTGAGTGCAAAAGTAAATTGTACAGAGAATACTGAGATTCTGCGGAGAGATATAGATAGGTTAAGTCAGTGGGCAAGGGTCTGGCAGATGGAATACAATGTTGGTAAATGTGAGGTCATCCACTTTGGAAGAGAAAATGGAAGATCAGATTATTATTTAAATGGTAAAAGATTGCAGCATGCTGCTCTGCAGAGGGACTTGGGAGTGTTTGTGCATGAATCACAGAAGGTTGGTTTGCAGATGCAGCAGGTTATCAAGAAGGCAAATGGAATGTTGACCGTCATTGCTAGAGGGACTGAATTTAAGAGCAGGGAGGTTATGCTGCAATTGTACAGGTTACTGGTGAGGCCGCACCTGGAGTACTGTGTGCAGTTCTGGTCTCCATACTTGAGGAAAGATATACTGGCTTTGGAGGTGGTGCGGGGGGGGGGGGGGCGGGGGTTCACCAGGTTGATTCCAAAGATGAAGGGGTTAACCTATGAGGAGAGATTGATTCACCTGGGACTGCACTCACCAGAATTCAGAAGGATGAGAAGAGATCGAATAGAAACTTATAAAATTATGAAAGGGATAGATAAGATAGAGGCAGGAAGTTTGTTCCCACTGGTAGGTTAGACTAGAACTTGGGGACATAGCGTCAAGATTTGGAGGAGTAAATTTAGGATGGAGTTGAGAATGAACTGCTTTTCCCAAAGAGAGGTGAATCTGTGGAATTCTCTGCCCAATGAAGCAGTGGAGGCTATCTCAGTAAATATATTTAAGACAAAGTTGGATAGATTTTTGCATAGTGGGGGAATTAAGGGTTACGGGGAAAAGGCAGGTAGGTGGAGATGAGTCCATGGCCAGATCAGCCGTGATCTTATTGAATGGCAGGACAGGCTCGACACACCAGATGGCCGACTCCTGCTCCTATTTCTTATGTTCTTATTTGGAGTGAAGGAGGCTGAGAAGTGACTTGACAGAGGTGTGTTGTATGATAAGAAGCATTAATAGAATGGACAGCCAGAGACTTTTTCCCGGGGCAGAAATGGCTAATTCAAGAGGCAGGATTTTAAGGTGATTGGAGGAAAGAGTGGGGAGACGTCAGAGGTAAGTTTTTTTTAAACACAGACAGTGATAAGTAAAAGGAACATGCTGCCAGTAGTAGTGGTCGAGGCTGGTCCATTAGAGGCATTTAAGGCTCGTGGATGAAAGCGGAATGGAGGGTTATGTGGGAGAGAAGTGTTAGATTGATCTCAGAGGTTGAAAGATCAGCACGTGCTGTGCCTAAGGTAGTCTACTGTACTGTTACGTGCTCTGTGTTCTCCACGGAAAGTAATTGCTGCCTCCTCAGGAAAGCCTTTCTGGGTGTCTGGGTGGGGAGAAGGAAGGGAAGCAATGAAAGGCCAGGTGATGCATCATCCGAGGCTCCAAGGGAAGCAGGGTGCACTCGGAGGGAGTGGAAGTGTGGACCAGATAGCCGTAAAGGATACACTTTCTCCAGACTGTTGAAATGGGAGGAGAGGGTGATGGCAGATATTTCAGAGGGTCATCTGTTGATGCAAGAGGCTATCGGGGTGAAGGTGAGGCCCGGAGGAACTCTATGCTTGTCGAGTTGTTGGGGTTGAGATCAGAGGGGCAGGAAGTGGGTGAGATCATGTCAAGGTAACAATGGTAGAGGGGAAGCCATGTTTCCAGTTGAAGGAGATTGGAGCACTAACTTGGTGGAGACTAAGGAAGTGAGACAATGGAACAGAGTCCTCACAGGGGTCAGGGTGAGACAAAGGGAAGCTGAGATTGTTGTGGGAATTAGGTTTGTAATTGATGTTAGTAGATGGTCTCTCTCTCTCTCCTGAGGTGCAGAAAGGAAGAGAAGGGTTAGAAAAGTGAGAGCTGAGCAGAAATTGGCAGCAACAAGTCATGAAATTGTTGCATTCACAACGAGCACAAAAGACAGCAGGTGAAGGAGTTGAGGGAGTGGGCAGAAGAATGACCAGAAATGAGACTTGCATCCCACAAAAAGAGAAGCATGGCTTCAAGCCATGAGGTGGCCATACCTGCACCTTGAACTGCAGAGAGATAATGGAGAAGACAGAGAAGTTACTCAACGTGAGAACAAGTTCAGCCATGAGAATGAGTGCGCCGATGGGAGTGGTTGTGGGGGGGGGGGTCGCTCTCAGCCAATTAGAGATGACACTCAGTCAATGAGAGGGCAGTATATTCTTGCTGCTCAGCCAATGAGCATGCAGTTTAGTGAGGCGCAGCACTGTGGAAGGGCCGGAACCACGGAGACGTATCAGCGAGTGGGAGTGCTGATGTCAGGAGATAGCGGAAGTTTTTTCCCCAGAGTGACTCAGGTTAGGAGCACAGCTCCCCTTGTAGGGGATGGAGCCCAACAATATGCGGTTAAGGTAGAAGGTAAGTTTACTGAAGACGTCAAAGTAGCTGGTATGGGTTTTCTAACATTGTAACAAGATCCAGATCAACCATCATATTGGATATGCCCTCTTCACCTTACTATCATGGGGGAGAAGGTATTCAGAGTCAGGTTTGTTATCACCGGCATGTGTCGTGAAATTTGTTAACTTAGCAGCAGCAGTTCAATGCAATGCATAAAATAGAAGAAAAAAATAAAATAATAATAAGTCGATCAATTACAGTATATGTGTATTGAATAGATTAAAAATCGTGCAAAAAACAGAAATAATACATATTTTAAAAAGTGAGGTAGTGTTCAAGGGTTCGAAGTCCATTTAGGAATCGGATGGCAGAGGGGAAGAAGCTGTTCCTGAATCGCTGAGTGTGTGCCTTCAGGCTTCTGTACCTCCTACCTGATGGCAACAGTGAGAAAAGGGCATGCCCTGGGTGATGGGGGTCCTTAGTAATGGACCCTGCCTTTCTGAGACACCGCTCCTTGAAGATGTCCTGGGTACCTTGTAGGCCAATGCCCAAGATGGAGCTGACTAGATTTACAACCCTCTGCAGATTCGTTTGGTCCTGTGCAGTAGCCCCTCCATACCAGACAGTGATGCAGCCTGTCAGAATGCTCTCCACAGTACAACTATAGAAGTTTGAGTATATTTGTTAACATGCCAAATCTCTTCAAACTCCTAATGAAGTATAGCCGCTGTCTTGCCTTCTTTATAACTAGGTTAGATTTCAGAGATCTTGACACCCAGGAACTGGAAGCTGCTCACTGTCTCCACCTCTGATCCCTCTATGAGTATTGGTTTGTGTTCCTTCATCTTACCCTTCCTGAAGTCCACAATCAGCTCTTTTGTCTTACTGACATTGAGTGCCAGGTTGTTGCTGTGACACCAGTCCACTAGTTGGCATATCTCACTCCTGTATGCCCTCTTGTCACCATCTGAGATTCTACCAACAATGGTTGTATCACCAGCAAATTTATAGATGGTATTTGAGCTATGCCTAGCTACACAGTCATGGGAATAGAGAAAGTAGAGCAGTGGGCTAAGCACACATTCCTGAGGTGCACCAGTGTTGATCGTCAGCAAGGAGGAGATATTATCACCAATCCACACAGACTGTGGCCTTTCAGTTAGGAAGTCGAGGATCCAGTTGCAGAGTGAGGCCCAGGTTCTGCAACTTCTCAATCAGGATTGTGGGAATGATGGTATTAAATGCTGAATGATAGTTGAACAGCATCCTGACATAGGTGTTTGTATTGTCCAGGAGGTCTAAAGCTGTGTGAAGTGCCATTGAGATTGTGTCTGCGATTGACCTATTGTGGTGACAGGCAAATTGTAACGGGTCCAGGACCTTGCTGAGGCAGGAGTTCAGTCTAGACATGACCAACCTCTCAAAACATTTCATCACTGTAGATGTGAGTGCTACCAGGCGATAGTTATTAAGGCAGCTCACATTATTTTTCTTAGGCACTAGTATAATTGTTGCCTTTTTGAAGCAAATGGGAACTTCCACCCGTAGCAGAGAGAGGTTGAAAATGTCCTTGAATACTCCTGCCAGTTGGTTGGCACAGGTTCTCAGAGCCTTACCAGGAACTCCATCGGGACCTTCTGCCTTGAGAGGGTTCACTATCTTTAAAGACAGCCTAACCTCGGCGTCTGAGACAGAAATCACAGGGTCATCAGGTGCAGTAGGAATTTTCACAGCTGTAGTTATATTCTCCCTTTCAAAGCGTGCATAGAAGGCGTTGAGTTTATCTGGTAGTGAAGCATCACTGCCAGTCATGCTATTGGGTTTCACTTTGTAGGAAGTAATGTCTTGCAAACCCTAACAGAGCTACCGTGCATCAGATATTGCCTCCAACCTCATTTGAGATTGTCTCTTCGCCCTTGAAATAGCCTTCTGCGGCCAAAAAGTTCTATTTTAACTTCATCAGTCCACAGGACTCATTTCCAGAGTACAACAGGCTTGTTTAAATGTTCCTTTGAACCTTTTGAATAGAACTTTTTGACCGCAATGAGCAAAGGTATGTTTGGAGAAAAAAAGGGTGCAGAATTTCATGAAAAGAACCCTTCTCCAGCTGTTAAGCTTGTGTTGCAGCCAGTGGCACGGGGAACATTTACTGGTAGAGGGAAGAATGAATTCAATTAAATACCAGCTAAATCTAGAAGCAAACATCACACCGTCTGTAAAAAAGCCGAAGATGAAAAGAGGATGACTTCTACAACAGGATAGTGAACCTAAACACACCTCAAAATCCACAATGGACTACCTCAAGAGGCACAAGCTGAAGGTTTTGCCATGGCCTTCACAGTCCCCCGACCTAAACATCATCGAGAATCTGTGGGTAGACCTCAAAAGAGCAGTGCATGCAAGATGGCCCAAGAATCTCACAGAACTAGAAGCCTTTTGCAAGGAAGAATGGGCGAAAATTCCCTAAACAAGAATTGCAAGACTCTTAGCTGGCTACAGAAAGCGTTTACAAGCTGTGATACTTGCCATAGGGGGTGTTACCATGTACTGACCATGCAGGGTGCCCAAACTTTTGCTTCAGGCCCTTTTCCTTTTTTGTTATTTTGAAACTGTAAAAGATGGAAATAAAAAGGTTTTCTTGCTTAAAACATTGAAGAAATGTGTCATCTTTAACTTCATGCCTTTTGGAAATCAGTTCATCTTTTACTCGCTTAGCTCTTCACAGTAACAGAAATTTTGACCCGGGTGCCCAAACTTTTGCATGCTCCTGTAGCCCTCAGCAGACGACATACCTCCTGGTTCATCCACGGCTTTTGGTTTGGGAATGTACAGTAAGTCTTTGTAGGCACACACTCATCCAAACAGGTTTTAATGAAGTTGGTAACAACTGCAGCACACTCATCCAGGTTCGAAGATGAATCTCTGAATACAGTCCAGTCCACCGATTCAAAGCAGTCCTGTAAGCGCCAGCTGTGTATTAGACCCATACCCAATGTTCAAGGAACTGTTTCTTCCCCTTTACCATCAGATTCCTGAACAGTCTGTGAATTCATGATGCACTGCTGATTAATTTTTGTAACTTTTTGTAATTGTTATGTCTTGCACTTACAGCCAGGGGATAAATCAGTTTCTGACACATTATATATGGAGTCAGAAGGAGTGGGAGAGGGTCTGAGGGGATACCAGCAATGCAGATTTGCAATTGAAGCCTGGAACAAAGGATTCCCATTACAGCTGCAACTGAGAGATACAGCTATATTAGCCATTCAACTCTAATTAACGGGAAGCTTTTGTAAAGAAGCCTTAATCTCATCAACCATGCAGATGAGTTTAACTATGCATCTCAGTTTTGGGTCTGCAGACTGCAGCATCTTTTCAGAGTATAGTGAGTTCAGGGAATAACTTCAATGTGAACAGTGAGAATAGGAATTGTATGGATTGAGTAAGCACTTAAACACAGCATTGAGATGTTCAGAGGTCATTGTCAAAAGTAAAATTAATTCAAGTGTGAAGTGTTAGTTTTATTCCTCAGTGCTCTGTATCCTTCCGGGTTCACTTATGATGGTTCCGCAAGACCACAAGATCCAGGAGCAGAAACCAAACATTCCATCATGGCTGATTTATTATCCCTCTCAACCCCATTCTCCTGCCTTCTCCCCGTGATCTTTGACTCCCTGATTAATCAAGAGCCTATCAACCTCTGCCTTAAATATCTCTAATTACTGGGCCTGCACAGCCGTCTGTGGCAAAAAAATTCCACAATCTACCATCCTTTGGCTAAAGACTGGTTTCCTCATCTCTGATCTAAATGGACGCCTCTCAATTCTGAGCCTGTGCCCTCTGGTCGCAGACTCTCCCACTGTAGGAAACGTATCTCTTCACCCACTCTATCCAGACCTTTCAACATCCAAAAGGTTCCAATGAGATCCCCCCCCCCACCCACTAATTCTTTAAAACTCTAGCAAGTAGCAGCCCAAAGCCATCAAACACTGCTCATATATTAACTGTTTCATTCCTGGGATCATTCTCGCAAACCTCCTCTGGGCCCTCTCCAGTGCCAGCACATCCCTTCTTAGATAGGGGGCCCAAAACTGCTCACAGTATTCCGTGTACCCTAACCAATACCTTATAATGTCTCAGCATTACATCCTTGTTTTTATATTCTAGTCCTCTCAAAGTGAATGCTAAAAGCATTTTTTAGATTAGATTAGATTATGAGGACACTCAGTCCTCGTTTATTGTCATTTAGAAATGCATGCATTAAAAAATGATACAATGTTCCTCCGGTGTGATATCACAGAAACACAGGACAAACCAAGACTAAAACTGACAAAAAACAAATAGTTATAACATATAGTTACAACAGTGCAAAGCAATACTGTAATTTGATAAGAACAGACCATGGGCACAGTAAAAAAAGAAGTCTCAAAGTTCCGATAGCCCATCATCTCACGCAGACAGTAAAAGGGAGAAACTCTCCCTGCCATAAGCTTCCAGTGCCGCAAACTTGCCGATGCAGCATCCTGGAAGCACCCGACCGCAGTCCGACTCTGAGTCCGTCCGAAAACTTCGAGCCTCCGACCAGCCCTCCAGCACCGAGCACCATCTCTGCCGAGCGCTTTGACCCCGACCCCGGCCGCCAAGCAACAGGCAAAGCCGAGGATTCGGGGCCTTCCCCTCCGGAGCTTTCAGATTACACAGTAGCAGCGAAACAGGCATTTCAGAAGTTTCACCAGATGTTCCTCCGTGCTCTCACGTCTGCCTCCATCAAATCAGAATTGTGCACGGCATCCTACTTAACAAATTACAGATATTCATCACCGGAGAGGCCACACGCACTGCGTCACATCGCCATCTTCTCCTCCCACCTTCCTTACCAATGACTCACCTCCAAGTTAACCTTTAGGAAGTCCTGCACTCATACCCCCAAGTCCCTTTGAACCTCTGATTTTTGAATTTTCTCTCCATTTAAAAAATAGTCTATAGCTCTGTTTCTTCTACCAAAGTGCATGACTATACACTTCCTGAAACTGTATTCCATCTGCCAGTTCTTTGCCCATTCTCCCAGTCCATCTAAGTCCTGCAGAAATCCTGCTTCCCCAGCATTACCTGCCGCTCCACCTACCTTCATATCGTCTGCAAACTTGGTCACAAAGCCACCAATTCCACCAGCCAAATCATTGATATATAACGTGAAAGGAAGTGCTCCCAACGCCAACCACTGCGGTGCACCACTAGTCACTGGCACCAACCAGAAAAGACCCCCTTATTCCCATTTCTTGCCTCCTGCCAGTCAGCCAAACTCCTATCCATTCTTGTACCTTTCCTGTAATACCACGGGCTCTTACCTTGTCCAGCAGCCTCATGTGTGGCACCTTGTCAAAGGCCTTCTGAAGATCCAAATAAACAACACCCACTGACTCTCCTTTGTCCATCCTACCTGTTATTTCTCCAAAGAATTCCAACAAATTTGTCAAGCAAGATTTCCCCTTCAGAAAACCATGTTGACTTTGGCCTTTTTTAATCATGTGCCTCCAAGTACCGTGAACCCTCACCCTTAATACTGGACTCCAACATCTTCCCAACTACTGAGGGCAGGCTAATTGGCCTATAATTTAATCACAAACAAGAGAAAATCTGCAGGAGCTGGAAATCCAGGCAACGCACACAAAATGCTGGAGGAGCACAGCAGGCCAGGCAGCATCTATGGAAAAAGTACAAGTGACATTTTGTGCGAGACCCTTTGGCAGCCCTGCAGCTCCTTGTGTGTGTTGCTTGGCCTATAATTTCCTTTCTTCTGCTTCCTTCACTTCCTAAAGAGTGGAGTGACACTTGCAATTTTCCAGACCTCAGGAGCCATTCCAGAAATCTCACGATTCTTGAAAGATTAATACTAATGCCACCACAATCTCTGCAGCTACCTCTTGCGAACTCTGGGGTGTAGTCCATCTGATCCAGGTGACCTAACTACCTTCAGACTTTCAGCTTCCCAAGCACCTTTTCCTTAATAATAGCAACGACACTCACTTCTGCTCCCTGATACTCTCACATCTCTGGCATTCTGCTAGTGTCTTCCACAGTGAAGGCTGATGCAAAATACTTATTAAGTTTGTCTGCCAATTCCTTGTGCCCTGTTACTATCTCTCCAGCATCATTTTCAGTGGACCATTATCCACACTCGTCTCTCTTTTACTCCTTATATATCCGAAAAAAATTTTGTATTTTGTATATTATTGGCTAGCTTACCTTCATATTTCATCTTTTCTTTCTTTATAGCCTTTGATTGGTTTTTAAAAGCTTCTCAATCCTCCACCTTCCCACTAATTTTTGCTATATTATATGCCCTCTCTTCTGCTTTTAGCTGTCTTTGACTTCCCTTGTCAGCCACGGGTTGCCTCATCCTCCCTTTAGAATACTTCTTCATAGAAACATAGAAACCCTACAGCATAATACAGGCCCTTCGGCCCACAATACTGTGCCGAACATGTACTTACTTTAGAAATTACCGGGGGTTACCCATATCCCTCTATTTTGCTAAGCTCCATGTAACTATCAAGGAGTCACTTAAAAGACCCTATCATCCGCCTCCATCACTGTCGCCGGCAGCCCATTCTACGCACTCACCACTCTCTGCGTACAAAACCTACCCCTGACATTCCCTCTGTACCTACTTCCAAGCACCTTAAACCTATGCCCTTTCATGCTAGCCATTTCAGCCCTGGGAAAAAGCCTCTGACTATTCACACGATCAATGCCTCTCATCATTGGAATGCATCTTCATCTCTGGGATGTATCTATTTTGCGCCTTTCGAATTGCCCTCTTGCGCCACGATGAGGTCACCATCAGAGTGAGGGATCAATAACTTATATTCCGTCTGGGTAGCCCCCCAACCTGATGGCATAAACATCGAATTCTCCTTCCGGTAAGAAAATTCTCCCCTCTTCCTCTATTCCCCAACTCTGGCCCCTTATCTCCTCTCACCTGCCCATCACCGCCCGCTGGGTTGTCTCCTCCTTCCCTTTCTCCTGTGGTCTACTCTCCTCCCCTATCAGATTCCTTCTTCTCCAGCCCTTTACCTTTCCCACCATCCTAGCTTCACCTATCACTGAGTTATCCTCCTTTCCCTCCTCCCACCTTTTAATTCTGCTGTCTCCCCCCCCCCACTTCTTTTCCAGTCCTGAAGAAAGGTTTCAGTCTGAAATATTGACTGTTTATTCACATCCAGTGTTGCTGTCTGGCCTGCTGAATTCCTCCAGCATTTTCTGTGTGTGCACAGTATTCCAGCAGTAAGCAAAACTATTCCCACACGTTGATGGATTTGAACATTTGACCCCAGTTCCAAAACTCACTCAAAAATCTGAGTCTCTCGATGACCAGCTTACAGCCAAGTGAGGAATCGGTGGCAACTCAGAAACAACATGGTCCCACAGATATTCTTCTGTATCAGAGCCTTGGGTTTTGTGGTTCTCCTTCAGTACTGTACTGACTTTTGGCCGAGACAAACTTCATCCTCCAATGCCAGATCTAAAGTCAGGCTCCCAATTGCAACTTTGTGACTTTCCAAAGGGCACCATTTCCAATCCTTGGTATAACTTGAGGCCCCTGTTGCCATGTAATTTGTGTGTCCCACCAATGCATTTTGCAAGGAGGACTGATTATTCACAGGAAAAATAAACAAACAATTTTCATAAGTAGTGAAACCACAATTTGTAAGTTTCCGTCTTGTCATTTCTTCTGGGCAAGACCAGTGGCCTCCCCTTTGATGACATCTTGATAAATCTCTCCCTTTCCCAGTACCATTCATGACACGTTGGTGGGCTACTGATGCATACACAAGCCTTCTCCTGATATTGACGCACATCGTGAACCTTTCTCAGGACTTCCCCCCGCACAATGTCCTCCTTTGTACAGCTAATAATGGTCGAAGAATCCTATGGAAAATATTTGGTTGTAACTGCTCCAAATAGATGCATCTCATGTGAATCACTGCCCACTCATATTCACACGAGTGTGATCCCACAGAACTGCAATCTTACCACAGCCATTATTACCTGAAGGTTGCTGAAGAATTGGACTTAGAAGCTGACTAAATATTATTCCATCTTCATGGCATCTGCTCTCAGGATGAGGCTTTTCATTCCAGAATTAATGTGATGTTCTTCCTTCTTCTTCAAAGAAAGGGGCTTTACTTCCTCCACCATCAAAACTGCCGTCACCCACATTTCTCTTCTGTTTCCTACACGTCTGCTCTCACCCCATCCTCCTGCCTCCCCACCAGTGATAGGGTTTCTCTTGCCCTCACCTACCACCCCTGGAGCCTCCATGCCCAGCACATAATTCTCCATAACTTCTGCCATCTCCAACGAGATCCCACTACCAAGCTCACTTTTCCCTGCCCCACACTTTCCACTTTCCGCAGGGATCGCTCCCTACGCGACTCCCTTGTCCGTTCGTCCCTCCCCACTGACCTCCCTCCTGGCACTCCCTACACCTCTCACCTCACTACCACTCAGGGCTCAAACAGTCTTTCCAGGTGAGGCAACACTTCACTTGTGAGTCTGTTGGGTTCCTCTACTGTATCCGGTGCTCCAGGTGTGGCCTCCATTATATCAGTGCGACTCGACGTAGATTGGGAGACCGCTTTGCTGAGCACCCATGCTCTGCTCACCAGAAAAAGCGGCATCTCCCGGTGGCCACCCAGTTCAATTCTTCTTCCCATTCCCATTCCAACATCTCAGTCCATGGTCTCCTCCACTGTACTGATGAGGCCACACTCAGGTTGGAGGAGCAACACCTTATATTCCATATGGGTTGCCTCCAACCTGATGGCATGAACATCGATTTCTCAAACTTCTGGTAATTGCCCCCCCCCGCCCTTTAACCATATCCCATTCCCTTTTCCCTCTCTCACCTTATCTCCTTACCTGCCCATCACCTCCCTCTGGTGCTCCTCCTCCTTACCTTTCTTCCATGGTCTTCTGTCCTCTCCTATCAGATTCCCCCTTCTCCAGCCTTTTCTCTTTCACCAATCAACCTCCCAGCTCTTTACTTCACATCTCCCCTGACCCCTCAGTTTCACCTATCACCTACCACTTTGTACTTCTTCCTCCCCTCCCTCCCATCTTCTTGTTCTAACTTCTCATCTTTCTTTCCAGTCCTGATGAAGGGTCTCGGCCTGAAACGTCAACTGTTTACACTTTTCCATAGATGCTGCCTGGCCTGCTGAGTTCCTCCAGCATTTTGTGTGTGTTGTCTGAATTTCCAGCACCTGCAGATTTATTTTGTAATTATTATTCCCTGTCAGATGATTGATAATGTCACTTTCAGCATTTTATATAAGAACTTAACCTTCTGGGATCCCTAAGATTTTGTCCGTGCACGTCAGACCATCCACCCCAGCATGGTACAAATTCAAGCCTCTATTCCTCCTTTGTTAGCCTCGCAATACTCAAATCCATTGAGAAAACTTGCTTTTGATCACCGAGCCTTCTCCAAGTAAAAACATCACCGTTGTCTCACTTGCCCACTGTGATGGTTCTGGGGCAAGACCAACCATGGCCCCACTCATTTTAATTCCATTGCCACAAAATATACTTTCACTTCGTCTTGGGTTAAATGAGATCTTGTGTTTAAAGATTTACACTTTCCTTTATGCTTTCTGGGGCACCTACTGCTCCCTGGTATCCCTATAGGTCATGGCTTCAGTAGGCTGTTTGGTCTTGTTTCCCCTCTGCGACCACACGTTTCACATAAGACCACTCACTCTTTGGTAAGCACTCCCTTGTGCTCTTTGTAAGTCTCTGGCTCTGCTTCTTCTATCAATTAATCATAATTAGATTAGATTAATTCTGTTTTTTTTCACTTTTCACCTTTAAAATCCATAATCTTACTCTGTTATTCCTTCCTCCTTTCGATCTCCCCAGTCTGCGGCTGCCAGTCCTGCCCACCTAAAGCTGCTTGCTTTGCTAAGGTATTTGGATAGACGGGGCCTGATTACGGATAGTCAGCATGGCTTTGCGTGTAGTAGGTCGTGTCCAACCAATCTTATAGAGTTTTTCAAGGAGGATACCAGGGAAGTTGATAAAGGGAAGGCAGTGTCTATTTGACTTTTAGCAAGGCCTTTGACAGAGCACACATGGGAGACCGGCCCAGAGGGTTCAGTCACTTGGCAAGCATTAAATTAGTCTTAACGTTGGCTTAGCGGGAGAAGCCAGAAAATGGTAGTAGACGGTTGCCTCTCCGAATGGAGACCTGTGACTGGTGACGTGCTACAGTGACTGGTGCTGGGTCCCTCGCTGCTTGGCATACATTTTAAAGATCTGGATGATAACGTGGTTAACTGGATCAGTAAATTTGTGGATGACAGCAAAACTGAGGAAGTAGTGGACGGCGAGGAAGGCTGTCAAAGCTTGCGGTGGGATCTGGACCAAATGGAACGTTGGGCTGAAAAATGACAGATGGAATTTAATGTAGACAAGTGTGAGGGGTTGAACTTTGGGAGGGTAGGACTTACACAGTGAATGGTAGGTCATTGAGGAGTGCAGTAGAACAGAGGGATCCAGGAATACAGGTCCATAATGCGTTGAAAGTGGCATCACAGGTAGATAGACCGGTAAAGAGAGCTTTTGGCACATTGGCCTTCATAATTCAAAGTATTGATTACAGGAGTTGGGACGTTATGTTGAAACTGTATAGGTCATTGCTGAGGCCTAATTTGGAGCATCGTCTGCAGTTCTGGTCATCTACCTATAGGAAAAAATATCAATAATAATGAAAGGGTGCAGAAAAAAAATTACAAGGATGTTGCCAGGATTTGGGGAACTGAGTTATAAGGAAAGGTTAGGATTTTATTCCCTGGAGTGCAGAAGATTGAGGGGAGAGTTGAATTATGAGGGGTACAGACAGGGTAAATGCAAGCAGACTTTTCCCGTAGAGGTTGGTTGAGGCTAGAACCAGAGGTCATTGACTAAGAGTAAAAGTTGAAATATTTAAGGGGAACATCTTGTTGAGAGTGTGGAACGAGCTGCCGGCTCACGCGGTGGATGCAAGTGCATTTACAACATTTGCAACCAGTTGTTTCCACTGGTAGGTGAGACTAGAACTAGGGGATTCGGGGAAGCAGATTTAGGATGGAGATGAGGAGAAACTGCTTTTCCCAGAGAGTGGTGAATCTGTGGAATTCTCTGCCCAATGAAGCAGTGAAGGCTACCTCGGTAAATATATTTAAGATAATGTTGGATAGATTTTAGCATAGTAGGGAATTAAGGGTTATGGGGAAAAGGCAGGTAGATGGAGATTATTGAATGGTGGAGCAGCCTCAATGGGCCAGATGGCCTACTCCTGCTCCTATTTCTTTCTTTCTTTTCAAATCTTTTTATTGTTATATTATACAAAAGAAATAACAGGAGTACATTGAAGTAACAACACTTACAATGTCTCAAAAAAGACATTATCTTAAAGATTGAAAAAAAATTTGTGATAACAAAAAAAAACCTACTAAGCAGAAAAAGTGAGAAAAAAAAAGAACCCATTAGGTGTACAACCCCGGAGCCATGCGTCATACGAAAAGCTTCTAAAAATAAACATCAAACTGCCAGCAAGAAAAGAAAATATACTAAAAAATTTACAATTAGATCGTGGATAAAATCTATCAATTAGCTGAAATGATAATAAAGAGCAAATGAGCCCCATCTTTTCTCACTGCTCCTATTTCTTACGTTACGAGAAGTTGGATGAATACATGGGTGGGAGGGGTATAGAGGACTACGGGCCAGATGTGGGTCGATGGCACGAGGCGGAAAATCGATTTGGCGTGCAGTAGGTAGGCTGACGGGCTTCTGTTCTGTATTGTTGTACAACTCAAAGGTAGGGTGAGGACGACTCAGGTTGGCTCAGGAACCCAACGGCAGAGGTAGGGTGAGGACGACTCAGGTTGGCTCAGGAACCCAACGGCAGAGGTAGGGTGAGGACGACTCAGGTTGGCTCAGGAACCCAATGGCAGTGAGGAGAAGCTGCGGTTGAACCTTTCCGTGTGAGTCCAGATTGAGAAGGTCAGGGTGTTGGGGCTGGAGGAGAGGGGTGGGCCAGCGTTCAGCTCACTGCTCAGTGAGGTTTGCTTGTCTCTGCACCGAACTAAGGATGTGGCCTGCAAGTAACGGGCTCCTGGATCGGCTCCAGTAACGACTGGCTCCATGGCTGAGGACTCACTTCCATCAATTTCAGTTCTGACTGTTATTTGCCTGATTTGGGGTTCTTTCCTGCACATTGGGTGTTTGTCAGTCTTCGCTATTTTAATGGGTCTACTTAGTTTCTTTTTTTTGTAGCTGCCTGTAAGGGATGAATCTCAAAGTTGTGTATTGTATACATACTTTGATAATGAGTATACTTTGAACTTTGAACTTTCAGCCCTGTATTTTCATCTTGATGGCAACATGCATCAGAGGGTGCGGCCCACATACATGTTGGAACGGGAACGGGAATTGGAATTAAAGCTTTGGCCACCCTGGGAAGTTCTGCTTTTGGCGGATGGAGTAGAAGTGCTCGACGAAGTGGTCCCCCAATTCACGACGGGCTCGCCAACGTACCACCAGCACCGGACACAATTGACAGCCCACTGCATTGCTCCTCCACCCTGACAGCTGCATTGGTGCTGCTTCGTGCACCCATGCAGAGTCTGTCAATTTCACCAACTTTATCTCCCACATCCACCTCGCCCTCTCTCCCTCTTTCTCTGTCTGTCTCTCCCCCCACCTTTCTGTCAGTCTCTCTCTCTCTTTTCCCTCTCTCTCTGTCTGTCTCTCTCCCTCTGTCTGTCTGTCTTCCTCCCCACCTCTCTCTATCTCCCTTTCTCTGTCAGACTGTCTGTCTGTCTCTCTTTCTTTCCCCCCTCACCTTCCCCTCCCTCTCCCTCTTCTACTTCCCCCCTCCCCTTCTCTCTCTCCCCTTTCTTTCTCTCTCCCCCTCTCTCTCCCTCCCTCTCCCCCGCCTCTCTCCCTCTCTCTCTGTCTCTCTCCCTCTCTCTCTCTCTGTCTCTTTCTCCCCATCACCTTCTCCCTCACCCCCTCTCTCCTTCTCCCAGTCCTTTTCCCACACCCTCTCCCTCTCTCCCCCCGCCTCTTTCTCTCTCCCTCCGCCCCACCTTATCTCTCTCTTTCTCTCTGTCTCTCTTCTCTTTCTTTCTTTCATTCTCCCTCTCTCCCCCCCTCTCTTTCTCTCTCTCCCTCTGCCCCACTCCTCTCTCTCACCTTATCAGCCCCGAGACACAGTCATGCAGCTGTCTGTCTGGGTGGAGGTCTGGATGCCTGAGGTTTTGGCTGGGAAGAGAGTTGTTTAAGTGCGTGTGAGTGTGGGGCTGGTCTGATAGGTTCCAGACTCTGAGCTTCTTGCTGCCTCCGGGCTTTCAGTGTACCTTTTCCCTCACCTGTTCTCTTGTTGCTGGCCCTCTAACCCCGCGCAGAAGGAGCTCCACAGCCCTGGGTGGAGACGAGATTGGACAGGTGGGGGTGCAGAGTGAGGCACTGAGGATCAGCAGCAAGTCCATGCCGGAAGATTCTGGAGCGGAGGCAGCCAGTGAGGACCCTCTGAACCTTGGCCTGGAGGGAGAAGGGAGACCAGGCCGGGATCTCCCACCAGCGGCCTCCAGCTGATCTCCCTGGCAATGCCACCAGCCCAACATTGGTCTGAGCTGGAGCTGGGCCGAGGCCTGGAGGGTGGGCCTCCTCCTCAACTGGAACCGATCCAGCAGAAGCTGCAGAGGATGTTGTCATGGAAACGGGGATGGGATACCTGGGCCCAGCATGGTGGGCTCCCATATCCCACTGGGCTCCACCTGCGGTGTTCCCTCCTCTCAGCCAGGCCCCTGGCACACTCCCAGCCTGGGCTGGGGGAAATCCGGGAACCTTTGACCACCAACAGCAGCTCACACACAAAGGTAAGTCTCAGGGAGTGGAGGA
This sequence comes from Mobula hypostoma, assembly GCF_963921235.1. Taxonomy (NCBI): domain Eukaryota; kingdom Metazoa; phylum Chordata; class Chondrichthyes; order Myliobatiformes; family Myliobatidae; genus Mobula; species Mobula hypostoma. The sequence continues at coordinate 127,015,241 of NC_086104.1, forward strand.
AGAGCATACTGGGACAGCTGGGGAGTCGAAACAGTGAGAGAAACACAATGCATTAAGACACAGGAGTGGACACACATGTGGAGACTGGGACACCATCACTGCTGTCTGACTGGAGTTTGCACGTTCTCCCTTTGACCACGTAGGTTCCCCGCGCCCCCCCCCCGGGATGCTCCCATGTCCCAAAGGCATGTGGGGTCGATGTCTGCTGAGAATTGTCCTCTAGCGTGTGGGGGAGGATTGAAATCTGGGGGGAGGTCAATGGAGGCACCAGATGCTCAAATCTGGACCAACACATAATCAGGCAGCCTCTATTGGGGCGGGGGGAGACACCAAGAGTTCCTCCCCCCCACCCCCACGCACACAGATACTTCTCAGTTCCCCGCGTTCATCCAGCAGATGGCATGGGAAAGAAATGGGTGTTAATTTGAGATCAGTGGTCAGTACACACTTGATGGGCTGAAGGGCCTGTTTTATGACTGTACTAAAGTTCCAGTGAGGGACAATCACAACACCTTCCCTTTGCCACTGTCCATGAGGTCACTTGCTGACAATTCCCCTCCCTGACTGACTGGTGACCCACCCCCCCCGCCACAAAGGGCCCCAGAGTGCAGAGTGACCCCCTCACTCTCACTCCCTCCTGATCCGTAGGACCCGGCTGGTCCCCTCGGAATAGCTGCACATTCCCAGTTGCCACCGGCCGCCCTCAGCCTGTACCCTACCTGCTGGAACGGAATGTGACAGGAATGCTATCTAATCTCACCTGGGAGGAGTTTCCTGAGAGCGTCTGTTAGCAGGCACATCGTCTCAGCTGGGAGACATCTCAGGAATCTGTCCAGGACAGCTTTCTGCATTCCGAAGCCCCAGGGTCAGTCCATCAGCTATAGGGTGGGGGTGTGTGTGTGTGTGTGTGTGTGTGTGTGTGTGTGTGTGTGTGAGAGAGAGAGAGTGTGTTTGTGTGTATGTGTGAGCACATGAATTTGTTTGTATGTTTAAGTATGTGAGAGTGTGAGCACGTGTGCGTGTGTGAGTGTATCTGTTTATGTGAGTGTGTGTGTGTGTGAGTGAGCATGTGTGTATGTGTGAGTGTGTGTGCGTATGTGAGTGTGTGTGTATGTATGTGTGAGTGTGTGTGTGGCTGTATGTGTGAGTGTGAGTGTGTATTTGTGTCTGTGCATGTGTGTTGAGTATGTGTGAGTGTGTGTGTGAGGGTGTGTGTGTGTATGTGTGTGATTTTGAGTGTGTGTGAGTGTATCTGTGTATGTGAGCGTGTGTGTGAGAGAATGTGTGTATGTACAGTGTGTGTGTGTGTGTGTGTGTGTGTGTGTGTGTGTTTCAAGCCCCCTGGGTCAGTCCATCAGCTTCAGGGTGTGTGTGTGTTTGTATGTGTGTGTATGTGTGAGTGTGTGTGTGTGTGGGGGTGTGTGTGTGTGTGTGTGTGTGAGAGAATGTGTGTCTGTACAGTGTGTGTGTGTGTGTGTGTGTGTGTGTGTGTTTCAAGCCCCCTGGGTCAGTCCATCAGCTTCAGGGTGTGTGTGTGTTTGTATGTGTGTGTATGTGTGAGTGTGTGTGTGTGTGGGGGTGTGTGTGTGTGTGTGTGTGAGAGAATGTGTGTCTGTACAGTATGTGTGAGTGTGTGAGTGTGTGTGTGTGTGTGTGTATGTGTGAGTGTGTGTGTGTGTGTGTGTGTGTGTGTGTGTGTGTTTCAAGCCCCCTGGGTCAGTCCATCAGCTTCAGGGTGTGTGTGTGTTTGTATGTGTGTGTATGTGTGAGTGTGTGTGTGTGTGGGGGTGTGTGTGTATGTGTGTGTGTGTGTGAGAGAATGTGTGTCTGTACAGTATGTGTGAGTGTGTGAGTGTGTGTGTGTGTGTGTGTATGTGTGAGTGTGTGTGTGTGGGTGTATGTGTGTATGTGTGTGTGTGTGTGAGAGAATGTGTGTCTGTACAGTATGTGTGAGTGTGTGAGTGTGTGTGTGTGTGTGTGTGTGTGTGTGGCGAGTCATTGTATGCATCACAGGCCTTGAGGCCCTGAAGACATGTTCTCGGGGCACTGGTGGTGAAGGAGTTAACTCCCGCCCAAGGTCCCCCAGCGAGGCACATTCCGACCCCTCTGCCCAACTCTCTCTGCATTCCTTTGTTCAAGGGGAGAGGGCGGGAGCCAAAAGCCAGCAAATCAGGCCTCAGGTACCTGGAGCAGGTCTGTCGGCGACTGAACGAGATCACAGACCTTCAGGAATGCATCGCTGTGTGGAGATGGAGGAGCAGCTCGGAGAAACACGGAGCGGACAGGTAGGAAAGGTAGAAGATATCACCTCAGGCCAGCCTCTGCAAATGGCTGAGGCCTTGAACAACTATTTTGTATCAGTCTTCACAGTGGAAGGCATGCCCATCATGCCAAAGAGAGGTGTTATGGATGCGATGGGTGGTGAGGTGGTGAGGAGCTCGATACAATCACTGGCACTAAGGTGGTAGTGATTAACAAACTATTGGACCCGTCTTCTGGTCCTGATGAGATGTATCCTAGGACAGTGGAAGAAATGGCAGAAATTATAGCAGGCACGTTTGTGATAATTTACCAAATTTCTGTGGACTCTGGGCCAACGTTCCCTCTAATTTGTAATGACCAGTGTGCACAAATATCCTTTACTGTGCAATTTTTTACCCAGTGACAGCAACATGTACTCACTGAATTTTACAGAGAGGTATTCATTATAACAGCCAGCAAAACACTGTCAATAAGAACTTTGATCTCCTCTGGGTTTGATCGTTTTCGCTCTCGTTCTTCTGCCCTCTCACAAAACATACATAACAGGCCTGTAGTGGGTAATGAAGGATTTTCTCACTGGAGCTTTGTAACACCAACCATATGTGATTGGCTTGCTAAATGCCACTTTAAAAAGTCAAGTTTCCAAATACCACTCAACTTCTTCCCACTTGCAACTTCTCCAGCAACTTTTGCATCGCGACAGTACAGGTAGGTAACACCAGTTTCTGTACCATACATAAACATTTCTCGTAGCTGCATGTTCCTGACCTCATGAGCTTTTGGCATAGAGGTTTCTATCATTTCATTAAGCCATTCCGCTTTAAATGAACTAGCAGTTCTTTTTGTGCTTCACGGCCACAATTTGACATAGTGACTCAACAATTTCTTCAATAAAAACAGTATAAATAAGCTAGTTCTAAACTCTGCAGACAAATCATTGCCAACTCCACGTTGTCAACACCGTCCACGTCAAAAACCGGAAAAGGAAATGCAATTGTGTACGATCATTAAATATACTTACCATGCCAACAAGGTAGAGTGTGCCAACATCTTGTGTGCAGTTTAAATTCCCTTGTGCTCTAGTAGCAAAAGACGTGTGTGAGTGCACACCTTAGAGAGAACATTGCTCTGGGCAAGTCCCAGCGGACTGGAAGTCACAGGAAGGGATGCAAGCAAAAGGCAGGTAACTATAGACCAGTTACCTTTGAAAAAGCCTTTACTATCCATTTTGATATTGTTTGCTAACTTGCTTTCATATTTCATCTTTTCCCTCCTAATGATTCTTTTAGTCGCTCTCTGTAGGGGTTTAAAGGCTTCCCAGTCCTCTGTCTTCCCACTAATTTTCGTTTTGTTGTATGCCCTCTCTTTGGCTTTTACAGTAGCTTTGACTTCACTGGTCAGGCACGGTTGTACTATTTTGCTATTTGAGTACTTCTTCGTTTTTGGAATATATCTATCCTGCACCTTCCTCATTTTGCCCAGAAATGCACGCCATCGCAGCTCTGTTGACATCCCTGCCAGCAGCTCCTTCCAATTTACTTTGGCCCTCTCCTCTCTCAAAGCACTGTAATTTCCCTTACTCCACTGAAATACCGCTACGTCAGACTGTACTTTCTCCCTATCAAATTTCAAGTTGAACTCAATCATATTGTGATCACTGCCTCCTAAGGGTTCTTTTACCTTCAGCTCCCTAATCATCTCCGGTTCATTACATAACACCCAATCCAGTATAACTGATCCCCTTGTAGACCCAACAACAAGTTGCTCTAAAATGCCATCTCATAGGTATTCAACAAACTCACTCTCTTTAGATCCATTACCAACCAAATTTTCCCAACCGACCTGTATCTTGAAATCTCCCATGACCATCACAACATTGCCCTTTTGACATGCCTTTTCTATTTCCTGTTGTAATCTGTGGTCCACATCTCAGCTACTATTGGGAGGCCTGTATATAACTGCTATTAGGGTCCTTTTATCCTCTCAGTTTCTTAACTCAACCTACAAGGATTCAACATCTTCCAATCCTGTGTCACAACTTTCTACTGATCTGATGCCATTCTTTACCAGCAGAACCACACCACCCCCTCTGCCTATCTTCCTGTCCCTCTGACACAACGTGTAACCTTGAACATTCAACTACAACTACAACCATCCTTCAGCCATAATTCAGTGCCAATCTCATACCTGACTGTCTGTAATAGCGCAACAAGATCATCTACCCCATTTCTTACACTCCGTGCATTGACATATAACACTTTTTTTTTAGATTATGAGGATACTTTGAGTACTCTATTTGCTATGCTTTTTGATTCTGTATCCCCAATCACTGATACCCACCCTGCTGGCTGCGGTTTGTCCCATCTGACAGTCTGACTGCATGCTATCTTTGCTTTTATACCATCCTGAGTCCCTTCACTCCAGTTCCCAACCCCCTGCCAAATTAGTTTAAACCCTCCCCAACAGCGCTAACAAACCTGCCCACGAGAATATTGGTGCCCCTCGGGTCCAGGAGCAACTCGCCACTTTTGAACAGGTCATACCTCCCCCAGAAGAGATCCCAATGATCCAAGAACCTGAAACCCAGCTTCTCAGCCACACATATATGCCAGATCATCCTGTTTCTACCCTCACTGGTGCGTGGCACAGGCAGCAATCCAGAAATTACTACTCTGGAGGTCCTGCTCCCCAGCTTTCTACCCAGCTCTCTAAATTCTCTTTTCATGACTTCTTTGCTTTTCCTCCCTATGTCATTGGTACCAAAATATACCAAGACATCTGGCCGCTCTCCCTCTCTCTCCAAAATGACGTGGACCCAATCCAAGACACCCCTGACCCGAGCATGTGGGAGGCAACGTAGCATTCGGGTGTCCTGTTCACATCGACAGAATCGCCTGGCTGTTCACTCGACTATTGAGTCCCTATCACTACGGCCCCCCGCTTCTCCCTCGTTCCCTTCTGCACCACAGACCTATGTTCAGTGCCAACGAGCCTAAACACCGGCAAAGCTCCCCTGTTTCAGGAAAGTTGTTCTCCACAGGTGAGTGAGACGAGAACTAGGGACATCGATTCGGAGGAATAGATTTAGGATGGAGATGAGGAGAAATTGCTCTTCCCAGACAGTGGTGAATCTGTGGGATTCTCTTCCCGGGGGAACTGTTGAGGCTATCTCATTGAATACATTGAAGACACAGTTAGATTTTTGCATAGCAGGGGAATTAAAAGATCTGGGGAAAAGGCGGGTAGGTGGAGCTGAGTTCATGGCCTGATCAGCCATGGTCGAATGAATGGTGGAGAAAGGCTCAACAGGTCAGGTGGCTTATTCCTGCTCTTAGTTCTTATGTCAGGGTGTGTGTGTCTGTCTGTCTGTGTGTGTGTCTGTGTGTGTGTGTCTGTGTCTGTCTGTGTGTGTGTGTGTGTGTGTGTCTGTGTGTGTGTGTGTGTGTGTGTGTGTGTGTGTCTGTGTCTGTGTGTCTGTGTGTGTGTCTGTGTGTTTGTGTGTGTGTGTGCGTGCGTGTGTGTGTGTGTGTGTGTCTGTGTATGTGTGTCTGTGTGTGTGTGTGTGTGTGTGTGTCTGTGTGTGTGTGTGTCTGTGTGTGTGTGTCTGTGTCTGTGTGTGTGTGTGTGTGTCTGTGTGTATGTGTGTGTGTGTGTGTGTGTGTGTGTCTGTGTGTATGTGTGTGTGTGTGTGTGTCTGTGTATGTGTGTGTCTGTCTGTCTGTGTGTGTGTGTGTGTGTGTGTGTGTGTGTGTCTGTGTCTGTGTGGGTGTGTCTGTGTCTGTGTGTCTGTGTATGTGTGTGTGTGTGTGTGTCTGTGTATGTGTGTGTGTGTGTGTGTGTGTGTGTGTGTGTGTGTGTGTGTGTGTGTGTGTGTGTCTGTGTCTGTGTGGGTGTGTCTGTGTCTGTGTGTCTGTGTATGTGTGTGTGTGTGTGTCTGTGTATGTGTGTGTCTGTGTGTGTGTGTGTGTGTCTGTCTGTCTGTCTCTGTGTGTGTGTGTGTTTGTGTGTGTGTGTGTGTCTGTGTATGTGTGTCTGTGTGTGTGTGTGTCTGTGTGTGTGTGTGTGTGTGTGTGTGTGTCTGTGTGTGTGTCTCTGTGTGTGTGTGTGTGTGTGTCTGTGTGTATGTGTGTGTGTGTGTGTGTGTGTGTGTGTGTGTGTCTGTGTGTGTGTGTGTATGTGTGTGTGTCTGTCTGTGTGTCTGTGTATGTGTGTGTCTGTGTGTCTGTGTGTGTGTGTGTCTGTCTGTCTCTGTGTGTGTGTGTGTTTGTGTGTGTGTGTGTCTGTGTGTGTGTGTCTGTGTGTGTCTGTGTATGTGTGTGTGTGTGTGTGTGTGTGTGTCTGTGTGTGTGTGTCTGTGTGTGTGTGTGTGTATGTGTGTGTGTCTGTGTGTGTGTGTGTGTGTGTGTCTGTGTCTGTGTCTGTGTGGGTGTGTCTGTGTCTGTGTGTCTGTGTATGTGTGTGTGTGTGTCTGTGTGTCTGTGTGTCTGTGTATGTGTGTGTCTGTGTGTCTGTGTGTGTGTGTGTGTGTTTGTGTGTGTGTGTGTGTGCGCGCGCGTGTGTGTGTGTGTGTCTGTGTATGTGTGTCTGTGTATGTGTGTGTCTGTGTGTGTGTGTGTCTGTGTCTGTGTGTGTGTGTCTGTGTGTGTGTCTGTGTGTGTGTGTGTGTGTCTGTGTGTGTCTGTGTGTGTGTGAGAGAGACCATCAGACCATAAGATATCGGAGCAGAATTAGGCCATTTGGCCCATCAGATTTGCTCCGTCATTTCACCACGGCTGATCCATTTTCCCTCTCAGCCCCAATCTCCTGCCTTCTCCCTGTATCCCTTCATACCCTGACTGATCAAGAATCTATTAACCTCTGCCTTAAATATATGTGGTAAACCATATATATGTTGTAACTGGGTTAACTGTCTGGACACGCCCCTCTGCCTGCCCCTGTGGCTCCTCCCACAGACCCCTGAATAAAGATGATTTCGCCTTGCCCCTCCCCCTCAGTCCAGGGGGCAGACACTCAGCATGGAAGTCATATTTTACTGCGAATAAAAGCCTTTCAGTATTTACCCTACTTCAGTCTTTTGGAGTTATTGAAGGTGCTTCAATATACCCAATGACTTGGACCCCACAGACGTGTGTGGCAATGAAATCCACAGATTCAACACTCTTTGGCTACAGATATTCCTCCTCATCCCCATTCCAAATGGACACTCCTCTATTCTTAGGCCGTGTCCGCTGGTCTTAGATTCCCCCATCATAGGAGACACCTCTCCACATCAAGTCTACCGAGGCTTTTCAACATTTGAAAGGTTTCAATAGGGTCACCCGTCATTCTTCTGAAGTCTAATAAATACAGGCCCAGAGCCATCAAACATGCTTCATACGACCAGCCTTTCAAACCTGGAATCATTTTTGTGAACCTCCTTTGAACCCTCTCCAATGCCAGCACATCCTTTCTCAGATAAGGGGCCTAAAACTGCTCACAATACTCCAGGCGAGGCCTCACCAGTGCTTTATAAAGCCTCAATATTACATCCTTGCTTTTATATTCTAGTCCCCTCTCGAAATGAATGCTAACATCACATTGGCCTAAATAAAAACAAGACAACTTATCCTTATCCTAGCTCCTTCCGCTCGGGTTATCACTAATTCTCATAATTCTAAAACCGTTTAAGCTTCAACGTGGCACTAGACAAGGCTATCCGTTGAGCCCTTTGCTTTTTGATCCGGCCTTAGAACCCTTAGCCATTGCCTTTCGAGAATCTAATGATATCACCAGTATTTTAAGGAGAGACACTATTCATAAAATCTCGCTGTACGCTGATGACCTGCTGCTATTTATTTCTAATGTTGAGACTTCATTACCCCATGTGCTTTCTTCATTCTCCTGTTTTAGCCAGTTCTCAGGTTATAAACTAAACATACATAAAAGTGAACTTTTCCCTTTGAACAATTTGATACCAACAAATTCTAACCTTCCTTTTAAAATTGTAAGAAACCAATTTACCTACTTACAAATTACAATCACTATTAGGTATTAAATTTACTAATTTACAATCACTAAAAACTATAAATGTCTATTTAAAGCAAATTTCCTTACCCTATTGAGTCATGTAAAAAGGACACTATTAAATTAGTCACCTCTTTCGTTATCGCTGATTGGTCGAATTAACTCTGTCAAAATGAATATATTACCTAAATTTATATATCTTTTTCAGGCAGTGCTGGTTTTTATTCCTAAATCCTTTTTTTGATTCTCTTGACTCTATTATATCTTATATATGGAATAATAAGCGTTCTAGATTAAATAAAATTCATCTTCAGAAGGATAAAAAGAATGGAGGATTAGCCTTACCAAACTTTAGGTTTTATTATTGGGCAGTTAATATAAGAAATCTTACATTTTGGTTATATCACGTTAATCGTGAGGATTGCCCAATGCTCACTCCCTTTGTCTCTGAGTAAGTTAACTGATAAGATCTGGTAGTTAGCACACTATGAGAATTTGGATACAATTCTGAAAATACTTTGGCTTATTGAGATTTTCTCTTTCAAGTCCCATTTTTTCTAATTATTTTTTTAAACCCTCTATAATTGATGTGGCTTTTAAAGAATGGGGTAGATTAGGTATTAAATGCTTTCAGGACTTGTTTGTAGAGGGAAGTCTCTTTTCGTTTGAACAACTGTCAACTAAATATAGTTTACCCAAAACTCATTTTTTTCGATGCCTACAAGTAAGAGATTTTTTACGGTCTCAAATAAGTACATTTCCTAAAAGTCCTGATAAGAATCTACTAGATGTCATTTTTAATTTGAAACCTTTTTATAATGGATCTATATCTAATATTTATAATATGCTGCTGGGAATGAGAAGTGTTCCTTTAGATAAATTTAAAAATCTTTGGGAACAAGATTTACAGACATCAATTTCTGAGGAAACTTGGAAGCAAATTTTTTAATTGGTTAACACTTCATCATTATGTGCCCGCCAACTCTCTCCTGTAATTTAAAGTGGTCCATAGGGCCCGTATGACCAAGGATAAGTCTGCCATTTCCTTGTTCCCCATTATTATTTCTCCAGCATCGTGGTCCAATATCTACTCTCGCCTCTCTTTTACACTTCATGTATCCGAAGAAACTTTTTGTATCCTCTTAAATTTTATTGGCTGGCTTACCTTCATATTCCATCTTTTTCTTCTTAATGATTGTTTAGTTCCCTTCTGTTAGTTTTTAAATACTCAATCCTCTAACTTCCCACCAATTTTTGTTCTATTATATGCCCTCCGAAAGAGGGTCTCACTGAAGTCCTCTCAAAGAGAAGACTTAAACTTCCTCAGGGTAGGCATCCCTCGAAGAGACCTCTCAGTGGAGTAGTAAATCACAAACACATGAGATCCTTCATCAGGACTAGATCCATCCTCCAATAACGACAGCAAATGCTGGAAACACTCAGCAGGTCAGTCAGCAGATATGGAGAGAGAAACTGTTCACGTTTCCGGTCAATGACTTTATGTCAGAACTGAGAACTTTCATAAGTTAGCATGAAGGATCAAGGACCAACTTTATTAACCATGTACGTACACTTACACATAGATTGCATCCGGTTAATTGGGACACATCAGGATGAGTATATTTTGACCCAATTAAGTGGCTGCCCCAATTAGCCGAAGGTTCATGGAAATAGTTAAAAAGGTATTAAAAAAAAGGCAAACTACCATTTAACTGAGTAACAATTTATGTATTTAAAGTAAATACAGAATAAACCGGAAGACTACCAATACTACTGGACATAAAACTGTGTATTTTAGCTATTGTCATCCAGAATATGTTGCACGTGTTCTTTTGATTGACTGAAATGAACAAAATCAGCGCAGACTACCGAGTGTGGATAATGGACTGCCTTCATATAATGCTTTCAGCAATTGCATCCTCCAAATCTTCACTTTCATCGTAACATTCAAGATGTTTGCCAATGCCTTCAAATTCGTTATAGTTCCTATCTTGTTCAAGTAGTGAAATTGTTTCGTTTTCACTTCTGTTGTTTCTCACATCTGAATGCTTGAAACTGCAGTGAGCAAAACCGTTCTAAATTGTATTACTGCTTATTTCTTGCCAACTATCAGTGCCAAATATCACTGCTTTTTGAACACAAACTCACACAACTGACACTATTTAAAAAATAGTTCACTCTAAGCACAGTACGGTGTCTGATGGTTTATTTTCCCTTCTCCTGCCTTCTCTCTGTATCCTTCGATGCCCTTAATAATCAAGAACCTATCAACCTCTGCTTTAAATATACCCACTGACTTGGCCTCCACAACCATCTGTGGTAATGAACTCCACAGATTCACCACCCTCTGGCTAAAGAAATTTCTCCTCATCTCTGTTCTAAAGGGACAAACTTGTATTCTGAGGCTGTGCCCTCTAGTCCTAGACTCCCCCACTACCGGAAAGATCCTCTCGATGTTCCCTCTGGAGATGAGAGGTCAAGGTGACAAAGATGGGGGAGTCTGACTGGAGAGGAAGATGGAGCATGGAACTGTGAGGGAGGTAGGGAGGACGGGTGGGAATATGGAAGCAGTGTGGGGTTAGCTGTGCCACCAAAAACTTCGGCAGACTTCCACCGATGCCCAGGGGAGAGTATCCTAACTTGTCACATCACGGCCTGGTATGAAAACAGCAGTGCCCAGGAATGGAAAAGTTTACAGGGAGTAGTGAATACAGCCCGGTCCATCACAGGCAAAGCCCTCCCCACCATGGAGCACATTTACATGGAGCACTACCACAAGGAAGCAGCATCCATCATCAGCAACCCCCACTATCCAACCCTCACTACTACCACCGTGCAGGGGATACAGGAGCCTTGGGTCCCACATCACCAGGTTCAGGAACAGTTAGTACCCTGCACCCATCAGACTCCTGAACCAGCGTGGGTAGCCTCACTCACCTCAACACTCAACTGATCCCACAACCTACAGACTCACCTCCCAGGATTCATGTTCTCAGTGTTATTTTTATCGGTACATTGGTTGTTTGTCAGTCTTTGCTTATAGAACATAGAACATAGGATAGTGCAGCACATTACAGGCCCTTCGGCCCACAATGTTGTGCCGACCATTAAACCCTGCCTGCCATATAACCCCCCACCTTAAATTCCTCCATATACCTGTCTAGTAGTCTCTTAAACTTCATGAGTGTATCTGCCTCCACCACTGACTCAGGCAGTGCATTCCACGCACCAACCACTCAATCAGTCAGTCAGTCAGCCAGTGGGTGCCGTCCCAAATCCAGGGTTGTGCACCTCCATCTTCTTCCATCTTGCAACAACACCGAGTACAGCCTCTCCTCCAGTTTGTTCTCACTGGCTGCCTTGGTACCGCCCTCCGCCGCCCCTGCTGAACTCGAGCCCGAGGCCGTGTCGGCCTCCAACCACGGCCGCTTCTTCAAGCTCGGCCCTTCCTTAGGTGGAGGCCTTGGGCAGGTCCAGGTACACGGTGCAGCGCCCAAGTTCATCATGTCTCTTCTAACTAGGTGCATAGCATACGATTCGTAGATACGTGGTGAGGCTTTAATCTCTTCCACGGAAGATGGCCATTGGCTCACAAGGAGCTCATCCGCCCTTTGTCAGGTCTTGTTTTTTTCAGTCCCGCTGGGTGTCCTCACACCCTCCTCACCAGACTAAGTCCGTTGGGGTAGCCGGCCAAGTCGCCAACCACTCAACCATGGCCCCCCGCCGAGCGCCGGGCACCTGTCCCCCGCCAAATCTCTCCGAGCATTCTGCACCCGACCGAAAACCATGGCTGAGCTCATTTGCTGACCAACCACTCTCTGAGTAAAAAACCTTCCTCTAATATCCCCCTTGAACTTCCCACCCCTTACCTTAAAGCCATGTCCTCTTGTACTGAGCAGTGGTGCCCTGGGGAAGAGACAGTGGCTATCCACTCTATCTATTCCTCTTAATATCTTGTACACCTCTATCATGTCTCCTCTCATCCTCCTTCTCTCCAGAGAGTAAAGTTTATGTATAGGTGTTCATAGATTCTGTTGTATTTTTATAATTCCTGTAAATGCCCGCAAGAAAATGAACCTCAGGATAGTATACTGTATGGTGACAGATACATACTTTGAACTTGGAGCTTCATCCAGTTTATGCACGGGAGGACAGGGTAGGAGAGTTGTGTGCCAGCTTATCCATGGGAGGACAAGGTAGGAGAGGCTAATTGTATTCAGATCTCCAGTTAATGGCTGGTTCTGTATTTCACCCCAGGCAATTCACCATCTGTCGGCGAGCGGGACTCCAGACCCGCTGGCACTGAGGACCTGCAGACAGACCGATGTTACACCGAGAATCGTGAGGTAAGTAATGGCTCCCGACGTGCAGCAGTTATCTGCCCCCCCCCCCCACACTGCTCTAAACCTTCACCCACTCCCTGGCCTCTCTCACAGTCTCTTTTGTGAACTACCAGACCGGACTGAGCTGCCCTGTTCTCCTGTTCCCTCTTGTACTCTCTTCCCTCTTACTCCCACTCTCTCTCCTTCTCTGTCCCTTTCACCCTCCCTCTCTCTCTCTCTCCTTCTTCCTCTCTTTTTCCATCTCTCTCTCTCTCACTCTCTCCCACTCTCTATCGATCTATTTTTTATACTTTATACTTTATTGTTGCCAAACAATTGATACTAGAACGTACAATCATCGCAGCGATATTTGATTCTGCGCTTCCCACTCCCTGGATTACAAATCGATAGTAAATATTAAAAAATTTAAATTATAAATCATAAATAGAAAATAGGAAAATGGGAAGTAAGGTAGTGCAAAAAAACCTAGAGGCAGGTCCGGATATTTGGAGGGTACGGCCCAGATCCGGGTCAGGATCCGTTCAGCAGTCTTATCACAGTTGGAAAGAAGCTGTTCCCAAATCTGGCCGTATGAGTCTTCAAGCTCTTGAGCCTTCTCCCGGAGGGAAGAGGGACGAAAAGTGTGTTGGCTGGGTGGGTCGTGTCCTTGATTATCCTGGCAGCACTGCCCCGACAGCGTGCGGTGTAAAGTGAGTCCAAGGACGGAAGATTGGTTTGTGTGATGTGCCGCGCCGTGTTCACGACCTTCTGCAGCTTCTTTTGGTCTTGGACAGGACAACTTCCATACCAGGTTGTGATGCACCCTAGAAGAATGCTTTCTACGGTGCATCTATAAAAATTAGTGAGGGTTTTAGGGGATCTCTCACTGTCTCTGTCTCTCTCTATATATCTTACCCTCTCTCTCTCCCACTCTCTATCAATCTATTTTTCATCTCTTTCTGTTTCTGTCTCTCTCTCTCTCTCCCCCCTCTCTCTCTCTCTCCCTACCCTTTCCCTCTCCTCATCTCTCTGTCTGTCTCTCTCTCCATCTTATTCTCTCTCTCTCCCACTCTGTTTGTCTGTCTGTCTCTCTCTCTATATCTCTCTGTTACTCTCTCATTCTCTCATTCTCTCTGTCTCTCCCACTCTTCATCTCTCTTGACCTCTTTCTCTGAACAGAAAATGGTGGAAACACGAGATGGAGGGAGGGAGGGGGGAGGGGGAGAGTTGCTTTCCCCATTTCAGGACAACTGACCTCACTGGGGCAGACTGAAGAACCTGGTCAGCCGACCGAAGCCTAGAGCCAGCAGATGTAGGAGTGAGCAGGTCATCGTCTGAGGTGATGGAGCAAATGTCAGGGGCAGGACCATTGTTGCCAGAGGTGAGGGCTCTCAATACTTCCTTCTGACAAATACAGAGACATTCAGCCCATCAAACCCATGCCAGCTCACAGTAAACCTCAATCACCCCGCGCCCACTGAGTTTCCCTGGAACCTCTTCTCCCCGTATTCCCCGGGTTTTCATAGTCTTCAGGCGATTTGCTGTGGCCAGTGAATCGTGGGGCTGGACGTTGAATACAACCAGGTTTGGGACTTGTGAGCCTATCGATGGTGGTGAGGAGGTTGGGGTTTTCCAGGGCAGGGGGTTAGGACTGGGGGCTGAACTTGGGGGAAAAGTGTCTAGCACCACATGAAATACCTCTGGGGAAAGGAGTCTGTGGGGCAGGTTGCGATAAGGCCTGAATTCACATCAACTAACAAGTCTTGTGATCAGAAACGGCAGAGGAACTCGGGCATTGAAATAGATTTTTAAAAGATTAGCTTTATTTGTCACACTTACGTCGGGCGATTGAAATACAAAGAGAAATGTGTCGTTTGCAGTGTGCTGGGGCAGCCCGCAAGAGTCGCCACACACTCCAGCAGCAACGTAGTGTTGAGACTGTGAACGAAGCAACTGGAGGGACACCGAAGTTGGTGATATGGAGTCTTTATTCAGCACAACGAGGAGGCATCATTCTCGAGATACTCTCTGTAGACGCTCACAAACCCACAGGTACAGTACATCACACTTTTATATCCTTAAGGTCAAAGGTTAGAGTAGCTGATACAATACAATAGTTACAATGGCAGAGTTTCCTTCAATACAATGCTTCCTTTGATTTACATATCTACAGTGACGGACACCTCTGAATGTCGAAACATCTTTGTAATTCACACGTAGTCTAAAAGCTTCTGGGGGCAGAAATCCCAGGCACCTAAAGTTAATGTTGTCAGGGCTGTCTCTAAGTACACAAATACAGTTGGCACACAAAAGTGATTGATTGCCTACACCTGTGATCGTGTTTGATAGGCTACAAGACAACATCCATCTGGTCTACACACACAAAATGCAGGAGGAACTCTGCAGGCCAGGCAGCATCTATGGAAAAGAGTACAGTCAACGTTTCGAGCCGAGACCCTTTGGCAGGACTGGAGGGAAAGCTGAGGAGTAGATTTGAAAAGCGGGGGGAGGAGCACCAGTGGGAGGCGATGGGTGGGCATGGAGGTAACATGAGAGAGGGACAAGGGGGTGGGAGATGGTAAAGGGGGGAGGGTGGAGGCATTACTGGAAGTTCAAGAAATTGATGTTCATACCAGCAGGAATATAAGGTGTTGTTCCTCCAGCCTAAGTGTGGCCTCATCACGACAGTGGAGGAGGCCATGATGGACATATCAGAACGGGAATGGGAAGTGGTATTAAAATGAGTGGCCTCTGGGAGATCCCGCTTGTTGTGGCGGATGGAACTTAGATGCTCAGCAAGGTTGTCTCCTAATCTATGTTGGATCTCGCTGATATACAAGAGGCCACACCGGGAGCACCGAATATGGTATATGACCCCCAAAAGTCTCTCAGGGAAGGACTCACCTCACCTGGAAGGACTGTTTGGGGCCTCGAATGGTAGTGAGGGAGGAGGTGTAGAGGCGGGCGAAGTACTTGTTTCGCTTGCAAGGATAAGTGCCAGGAGGGAGATCAGTGGGGGGGGGGACAAATGGACAAGGGAGACACGTAGGGAGCGATCCCTGAGGAAAGTGGAAAGTGGGGGTGGGATCCGATTGGAGGTGGGTGAAGTTTCAGAGAATTATGTGCTGGACGCAGAGGCTGGTGGGGTAGACGGTAAGGACAAGAGGAACCCTATCCCTAGTAGCATGGCGGGAGGATGGGGTGAGGGCAGACGTGCATGAAATGGAAGAGATGTGGTTGAGGGCTGTGTCGATGGTGGAGGAAGGGAAGCCCCTTTCTTTGAGGGGGACATCTTCGTTCTAGAATGAAAAGCCTCATCCTGAGGGCAGATGCGATGGAGACGGAGGAATTGAGAGAAGAGGGTGGCGTTTTTACAAGTAGCAGGGTGGGATGAGGTGTAGTCCAGGTAGCTGTGGTTACCTGTCCTTCCCTTCCCTTTCTCGATCTCACTGCCTCTATCTCTGGAGGCAGCTTATGCACCGATGGAAAAAAAACGCAGACTTTCTCTTGTTTGTGATCCACCCGGTCTGCCAGCTTGAACTCAAGTCACAATGGTGCAAATAACTTGGCCATGTTGCCTGGTTTCATGCAGGTCAATTCACACAACCCCATTGCTTTGACAATTGGCCTGTGTGTACAGTATGCAATGTCTTAGCTGGGTCTACCTGGGCAACAATGCCTAATGTTGAAAGACAGGAAACACCTGAAGACCCCGGGTTACGTCACTGATGATCAATGTTCCCTCTAATTTTTAGTAATCAGTGTGCGCAAAAATCTTATCTTGTGCAAATCTTTTTCCTGTGACAAAAGTATGTGTGCACTGAATGCACACGTGGCACAGTTTATGTAGGTTTACAAAATATTTGACATAAAAACTGCACAGAATAACAGCAAAATAACATACATATTTAAGTCACTCAGTTATTTTTTCTCTCTCCTGTCTTTGGCATTTACCCATTCTTTGTAAACTCTATCTAGACTAATAGAACTGCCATCCAATTGATAGCTTTTGATTCTCATTAACATATCCAACTGACATTCACCTAAAGGGTCTCTCAGCATGTCTTTGAGTTGATTCATTAGGCTAATACCTCGCTCACAGTCCGCACTAGATGCGAGAAAGGTTCCCCCAATGTCCATCAACTGTGCAAGGTCGCAAAACTGTTCATTTTGAAGTACAAATGCCACCATTTGAGCAAAGTTTGAAATCAGTTTGGATTTAATTTTTTCTTGCATGGAAAATTTGAAATCATTAAACTGTCTAACTATTACAGTATTTTCAGTGAGAAAATCATGATACTTTAGACATAAGGCATTAACTTGTTCATCGCCAAATGTGAAATCACAATCTGCAATTGCGGAGAAATCAAAAGCTGACTATTCTTGTAGCTCAACTTTGACTTCCTCTGGGTTTGATTGTTTTCGCTGTTGCTCATCTGCACTCAACCGTAACATGCGTAGCACTCCTGTAACGGGTAATGACGGGTTCTGTTGCCTGAGCTTTTGTACACCATCCAAATGCAATTTACTTGCCAAATGACGCTTCAAAAAGTCAAGTTTCCAAATATCATCCCATTTCTTTCCACTAGCAAATTCTCCAGCGACTTTCACATCACGATAATACAAACAGATAACTCCAGTTTCAGAATCATACATAAATATTTCTCATAGCTGAACGTTCATGACCTCATGAGCTTTCGGTGTAGCAGTTTCTACTATTTTGTTAAGCCATTCAACTTTAAACAAATTTGCAGTTCTTTTGCGCTTCACGCCCTTCGCTTCTTTTGAATTCAACATAGTGAATCAATATTTTTTCCAATAAAAACTTGATAAGCTATCTACAGGATTTGAAACAGATCTTTGTAAACTTTACGATATGAACACTGTCTGCCAAACCTGGCTGCGGCCGTGATGCAGCTGTACAAACCAGAACAGGAAAGGTGAGGTGACGTAAATTAGTGACGTGCATTGTGGTATTTGAAAAACCGACTAACTAGTTAACGGAAACAGTTAGCTAAAAGATTATTTTCAATAAGTATGTTTGTATAATTATTAATTACTACATTATTTTAGGTAACTAACCTTTTGTGCGCACATTAATTTCCTTTGTTCGCTGGTTGAAAAACGTGTGCGCACCCACACGCGCACAGCTTAGAGGGAACTATGCTGATGATGTGTCCCAGCGCATTTTGAGGTGTATCTCAGCATCGTCAGTCTGTGGAGCAGCCTGTGATTCAGTTTACTGCCTGCAATTTGAAGGCTAATTACGAGTTTCCTGAACTTGATTACACCTACAATACAACTGAAGCCTGGTTCTTGTTTGAATTAATATCTGCTGTAGTCACATAACTCCGCAATACTCCCCTAACACATAGCATGTGCACAACGCTCTGCAGGACAATGCAGAGCGCAATAAAACAGAACCTGTCAAACAACATAAACAGCAGCAGCAAAGCGAACACTGAAACATAGTGCAGTGTGACCACACTAAATGCTGGCCAGTCAGCATCTACTGCCGTTCCTTTCCACGCCTTGGGCAGCACTTTTGCCATTTCGTAGCATTTGACTGTTTATATGAGGTCAAGTTGCTATCTCAACGCTCGACCCAGCAAGGAGCCAGCTGGATTCGAACTTGGGACCATTTGCCTCGAAGTCTGGTGCTGGTGCCACTACCCCACCAGCCGGCTAGGCAGCATCTATGGAAAAGGGTAAACAGTCGATGTTTCGGGTTGAGACCCTTCGTCAGGACTGGTAATGGGTCTGGGTGAGCACACTGAATTGAATTGACTTTACTACTTAAATCTTTCACATACATGAGGAGTAAAAGTCTTTACGTTACATCTCCGTCTGAATATGCAATGTGCAATTTATAGTAATTTGTAATAAATAGTATGCACAACAGGACAGTCAATATAACACAGAAATACAGTTGTATCAGCGTGAGTTAATCAGTCTAATGGCCTGGTGGAAGAAGCTGTCCCGGAGCCTGTTGGTCCTGGCTTTTATGCTGCGGTACCATTTCCCAGATGGTAGCAGCTGGAACAGTTTGTGTTTGGGGTGACTCGGGTCCCCAATGATTCTTCAGGCCCTTTTTACACACCTGTCTTTGTAAATGTCCTGAATAGTGGGAAGTTCACATCTACGGATGCGCTGGGCTGTCCGCACCACTCTCTGCAGAGTCCTACGATTGAGGGAAGTACAGTTCCCATACCAGGCAGTGATGCAGCCAGTCATGATGCTCTCAATTGTGCCCCTGTAGAAAGCTCTTTGGATCTGGGGGTCCACACCAAACTTCTTCAACCGTCTGATGTGAAAGAGGCGCTATTGTGCCTTTTTCACCACACAGCCGGTATGTACAGACCACGTGAGATCCTCGATGATGTTTATGCCGAGGAATTTAAAGCTGTTCACCCCCTCAACCCCAGATCCATTGATGTCAAAAAGGATTAGCCTGTCTCCATTCCTCCTGTAGTCGACAACCAGCTCCTGTTTTTGCAACATTGAGGGAGAGGTTGTTTTCTTGACGCCACTGTGTCAGGGTGACGACTTCTTCTCTGTAGGCTGCCTTATTATTATTTGAGATTAGGCCAATCAATGTAGTATCCTCAGCAAATTTAATTAGCAGATTGGAGCTGTGGGTGGCGACAAAGAGAAAAGGAAGGGGCTTAGGACGCAGCCCAGAGGGGAACTTGTGTTGAGGATCAGAGGGGCAGAGGTGAGGGGGCCCACTCTTACAACCAGCTGGTGATCTGACAGGAAGTCCAGGATCCAGCTGCACAAGGCAGGGTCAGGGCCGAGGTCTCTGAGCTTCCTCTTGAGCCTGGAGAGAATTATGGTTTTGAACACTGAACTGTAGTCCAAGAACAACATTCTCACATAAACATCCTTCTTCTCCAGATGTGTAAGGACAGCCTGTAGAGCTGTGGCTATTGTGTCGTCTGTCGATCGTTTGTGTCAGTAGGCAAACAGTAGGGGGTCCCATGTGGGTGGTAGCAAGCTGCAGATGTGGTCCTTGACCAGCCTGTCAAAGCTTTTGCTTATTATTGAGGTGAGTGCGACAGGACGCCAGTCATTCAGACATGTTACCATGAGTTCTGATGAAGGGTCTCAGGCAGAAACGTCGACTATTTACTCTTTCCTTTTTGCCTGCTGAGTTCCTCCAGCATTTTTCTGAGTTACTTTGATTTCTTGCATCTGCAGATTTTCTCTTGTTTGTGAACTGCATTATTTGCATCAAATCAAATCAGCAAGGATCATGCACAGCAGCCCAGAAGTTCTGCCAGGTTTCTGGTGCCAATGTAGAATGCCCGCGATCTGCTGCCTGACCTGTGTGTGTGTGTTGTAGTGAGTTGCAAAACTTTTCTGGAAGAGGTGCAGTTCAGGAGAGAGAAACAAAATCAGAAAAAGAGACAGGAAAACAATAAATGCCGGAAATATGGGATTACAAAACTGGTATGGCTGGTTATCTGAAACTGTGGAATTTAGCGTTACGGTGTGAATGTGCCCGACTGATACACTTAGAGTCACCAAGATAGTGCCAGTGAACAATGATTTGTCAGGCGACATCTTTCAGAAAGTCAATGGTTTCACTTTGTCCTCTTGCTCTTTTTACCTTAATTGCGTTTCGGAAACTGTTGGAGCCTGTGACTTACAGCCTGGAGTTCAATCGAGGAATCTAGCGCTCTGCTGTCCCCAAGAAAATTCCAGGGCGGGGACTGCGAGCAGAAGTGCGGGGCCGCGATCGACTCCATTTCTCATCGATTGAAGCGTCGAGGAAGATTGAACCATCGAGGCAAACTCGGAGGATGCCCGGTCAGCAGTCACTCTCCACGGGAGGGAAGGCAAGCCGCCAACTGCTTTCCACAAAGGCCTCATCGGGCTGGGGGTCGGGTGGCCGCGGGGTGTCAGATGAAGGCTGTGTCGGCAGTCACTGCCCACAGAAGGACTGAGTTCGAGCTGTCGCTCTCCTCGAGGCTGATGGAGGATGTTTTTGGAATTCCGAGACGTGATTATTGGCGTGGGCTGTAGCTTATATTAGTCTCCTTCAGTTTCTTGTGTTTTCTTTCTTGTTGCCAATTGGCGGGTGGGTGATACGTTAATTTTTGGGCAAGGGGGGGTTGGGGATTTGGGATCCATGTGGGCGATCTGTTGGTTTTTTGCGTGGGAGGGGGTTAGGGGTTGATGTTTTAGCTGCCACTTTCTGGACGGGTGATCTTTGAGGGGGGAAGGGTTTTGTTTTCTTTTTCTTTCTGGTGCGGGGGGTTTGGTGTCTTTTCTTTCAATGATTTCCATGGGTTTTCTGATTTATGGCTATCTGGAGAAGATGAATCTCAGAGTTGTATTTTGCGTACGTACTTTGATAATGAAATGAAACTTTAACTTAAACATATGAGACACAGAAGCAGAATTAGGCCACTCAGCCATCGAGTCTACCCTGCCATTCCATCAAAGCTGATTTATTGTCCCTCTTAAGCCCTTTCTCCTCCTTCCTCTCCGTAACCTCTGACATCCCTACAAATCAAAGACCTATCAACCTCCGCTTTAAATATACAATGACTTGGCCTCCACAACCGTCTGTGGCAATGAATTCTACAGAATCACCACCCTCTGGCTAAAGAAATTCTCCCTCATTTCTGTTCCAAATTGGCGTCTTCCTAAGCCTGTGCCCTCTGGTCCTAGACGCTCCCACTTTTAGATATTTTTCTTTAAGCTTATGATGCAATTCAAGTTCAAAGTTATTGTGGGTACACACAGTAGATATCCAAAAGGGTTTCAGGCCAAAACCCTTCAGCAGGACTGGAGCAAAAAAGGCTGAGGAGTAGATTTAAAAGGCAGGGGCGTAGGGGAGAGAGAAACACCAGGTGATAGGTGAAACCTGGAGGGGGAGGGATGGAGTAAAGTTTAACTTTTCTTCAAATCAAAGACAGGTTTCACCTATCACCTGGTGTTTCTCTCTCCCCTTCCCCTACCTGTTAAATCTACTCCTCAGCCTTTTTGCTCCAGTCCTGGCGACGGGATTTGGCCCGAAACGTCGACTGTACTTTTTTCTATAGACGCGGCCTGACCTGCTGAGTTCCTCCAGCATTTTCTGTGAGTTGCTCGGATTTCTAGCATCTGCAGATTTTCTCTTGTTCGCTCACGGACATTATCGTTTTTCAGCAGAAACAGAGTACATTACAAGAAAAAAATAAATAAAAGGCTAACTTTATTTGTCAGATGTACATCAAAGCATGCAGTGAAATGCATAGGTAGCGCCCAATCAAATCTGCAAGGATTGCGCCGGGCAAGCGTCACCATGCTTCTGGTGCCAACACGGCTTTCACAACGTAGTAACTCTAACCGGTACATCTTTTACAAAGTGGGAGGAAACTGGAGCACGTGGAGGAAACCCACACGGTCTCGGAGAGAATGTACAACTCCTTACGGACGGAAATCGAACCTCCGACGGAGCGATGCACTAACCGCTATCAGTTGAGGACAAGCGTAAGTTAGACTTACCATAACTTACACAACTAAATAAACTTAACAATGTTATTGCAAATTGAGAGAAAAAGAAAGAAATATAGTCTGAGGGAGTGTTAGGGTTTTTCAGGACAGTTTAAGAATCTGCTGGAAGTGAAGTGTGTAGGAGATCAAAGACAAGAAGGTTTGGGTGACGGTGTGATGTGGAATCAGCTTGGAAACTTAGGATCACCTGCCCCTGATGGACACCCACCTTATCGAGTCATGGACTGGGCCATGTTCAAGGACTCATCTGTGAATCTGAATGAACACACCATGGTTGTCGTGGACTTCATTAAAACAGCTGTAGATAAGTCGCCACAAAATCATTCAGCGTCTTCCCCAATCAGAAGCCCTGGGTGAGCCATCAAACCCGCAATCTGCAGAGGGCCAGGTCAGAGGCGTTCAAGTCTGATGACCAAGAAAGTTACAAGAGGTCCAGGTACGATCTCCAGAAAGACGTCTCACGGCAAAGTGGCAATCCGGCCAGACTTGAATCAACGAAGGGTGCTCGACTGTTGTGGCAGGGCTTGAATACTATCACCTCTTGTAAAGTTAGATCAAGCTACATAGAAGACAGCAGGGCTTTGCTTCCAGATGAGCTCAATGTGTTCTATACTCACTTTGATGGAGGAACCATCACAAACTCCCTCAGCCCTCGATGATCTTATGATTTCAGCCCCTGAGGCCAATGTGTGAGCAGCCTTCAGGAGGGTGAACCCACGAGAAGCATCCGGCCCAGACAAGGTACCTGGCCAAGTACTAAAGACCTATGCTGATCAACTGGCTGGAGTGTTCACTGAGATCTTTAACCTGTTCCTTCAGCAGTCTGAGGTACCCACTGCTTCAAGCAGGCATCAATTATACCAGTTCCTATCAGAACAACAGGACCACAGAAGATGTCATCTCACTGGCTCTTCACTCAACCCTGGAACATCTGGACAGCAAAGATGCATACATCAGGATGCTCTTTATTGACTACACCTCAGCATTCAATACCATCAGCCCCTCAAAACTAATCAATAAGCTGCAAAACCTTGGTCTCAATATCTCCTTGTGCTGTTGGATCCTGGATTTCCTCACTTGCAGACCCCAGTCAGTTCAGATTGCCAACACCATCTCCTCCACAATCTCCATCAGCACAGGTCCACCACTAGGCTGTGTGCTTAGCCCCCTGCTCTACTCACTTTATACATATGACTGTGAGGCGAAGTACAACTCCAATGCCATGCTCAAGTTTGCTGATGACACCGCTGTTCTAGGCCAAATCAAAGGTGGTGATGAATCAGCAGAAAGGAGGGAGATCGAAAATCTGGTTGAGTGGTCTCATAGCAAGAACCTCTCACTCAATATCAGCAAGACCAAGGAGCTGATTATTGACTTCAGGAGGAGGAAACCAGAGGTCCATGAGCCAGTCCCCATCAGAGGATCAGATGCAGAGAGGGTCAGCCACTTTAAATTCCTTGGTGTTATCATTTCGGAGGAGCTGTCCCGGGGCCAGCACGTAAGTGCAATTACGAAGAAAGCACAGCAGTGCCTCTACTTCCTTAGAAGTTGGCAAAGATTTTGCATGACATTAAAAACTTTGACAAACTTCTATCGATGTGTAGCGGAGCATATATTGACTGGCTGCACCACAGGCTGGTATGGAAACACCAATGCTCTTGAACAGAAAACCCTACAGAAAGTTGTGGATACAGCCCAGTCCATCATGGGTAAAGCTCTCCCCGCCATTGAGCACATCTCCATGAAATGCTGTTGCAAGAAAGCAGCATCCATCATCAGGGACTCCCACCAACCAGGCCATGCTCTTTTCTCACTGCTGCCATCAGGAAGGAGGTACAGGAGCCTCAGGACTCATACCACCAGGTTCAGGATCAGTTATTACCCCTCAACCATCAGGTTCCTGAACCAAAGGGGATAACTTCACCTGTCATTGGAAATGGTCAAGATGGTCACCACTGAATTCCAGTCAAGATGGCACCAGCGTACAATGCTCCCTCGGTCGACATCTTCCAGATTGCTCACGAAAATGTCTATTTTACTTCTTTCACATCTGCTTTTCACCTTAAATGTGTTTCTGGGACAGTTATAGCCTGCAGTTTACAGTTTAGAGATCAACTGAGTGATCCAGCACTTTGCTGACTCCGAGAAGATTCCGGGAAGCGAGCATGTGCTCAGAGGGCCTTGATGTGAAGTAGCTTTGACACGGGGTACTAGCTGATGTTTGGCTCTATTTCGCTGGTTAAAGTGTCAAGGAAGATTGAGATGTCGAGGCGAATGAGGAAGGCGAGTTAGAGTTCAGCACCGACCGCCTTCCTTTCGATCGCTGCTGGAGAAGGGATCTGTGAGTGGCCTATCGCTGTGTGGCTCACTGTGGCAGGCGAGTAGGCCTCACCACCTCGTGTGGTGTCCCTCTCTTTCGATGAATGTCTGTGATATCGTAGGATGGTATCGTGGTTCTGCATTTATGGATGGACTATTGTGTTTATGGACTGTGGACTTTTTCAGACTTATGGTTTTTATATTCTCCGCTTTTTTAAATCACCTGTTCTTTTTCTGTTTTTTTGTGCGAGGGGAGGTTGTTTGGAGGTTGTTGTTGTGTTAGTTTCTTTGTGTGAGGGAGAGATTGTTTGATTGTTTTTTTTTGGGGGGGTTGATGTTCCTCTTCCATTTTGTGCGGGAGGAGGGGTTTTTGGGGGTTTGATGATCGGGATGCTGCTCTTTTTTGTATGGAGGGCTGGGTTTGATGTTTCTCTCTGAATGACTTTCATGTTCTGTCTTTGTTTTGTGGCTATCTGGAGAAGACAAGTGTCAGAGTTGGATATGGATACATGCTTTGATAATTAATGAACCTTTGAATTGTTTCCACAACCAATGGACTCACTTTCAAGGACTCCTCATCTCATGTTTACTGCTATTATTTCAGAGACTTACTAGCTCTTCCTTCAGTTAGTCCTGACGAAGGGTCTGGGCCTGAAACGTCGACTGCTGCCTGGCCTGCTGCGTTCACCAGCAACTCTGATGTGTGTTGCTTCACTTTCTGTACAACGTATTTACTTTTAAACATTGTTATGCCTTGCGCTGCCGCAAAACAACAAATGTTCGCGCAATACGGTACGTCCATGACAACTGCTCACTGACTACACAGCTGGATAACTTGTACTCTCAGACCCAGTCCTTTGTTGGTGAGGTTGGAACGGCTGCAAGTCAGCCAGGGGCCGCACGGTGGAGGTGTTGGTGGAGGCTCCCATTGCCATTGTATCTCCCAGCTGGCGGGTGGCGCGTTTGCGCCGGGTTTCGCTTGGCGCAGCACACGCTCCTCGGCCTTGGCGTAGTCCTCCAGGCGGGTGGACGCGGCGACGACTTGGTCACGGTAGGTAGGCCGCGGCAGTGGATCCACGCTCTGGCCCGAAATCGGGGAGAAATTCGGTGGCGGGACCCGGGGACACGACAGGGGTGTGTGGTGCGAGGGCGGAAGGCGAGCCGGCTGCATCCATCGGGCCTGCCGCTCGGGCTCGCCCTGGGAGGCAGCGCGGGAATGGGCCTGGGCCTAAGATGAAGGCTTCGGGCCTTCACCCCGACTTCGCTTCCCCCACCTCCGGCGTGTGGCGTCTACCCGGCCATGCGGATATCTCCGCTCTGCCCCACACGGCGTCCTCCCCCTCCCCACTGGCGGTGTGGAGTCCCCCCCTGACATGGCGGTTCCCCCACACGGCGGTTTCGCCTCCCACACGCCGGCCCCTGTTGTTCAGAGCCGTTGTGAGGATCGCTGCGGTTCGATTTTCGCCGTTTCTCTTGTGTAGATCTCTTCTTACTTCCGCACGGTTTTCTTGTTTCATTATCTCGCTCGTTCTCTCTGCTACAGCCTCATTATTTTTCGCGCGCTCCATTTTTCTATCTTAGCTGCAGCTCTGTCTTCCAAATCTCTCTCTCTCTTTCTCTGCTACAGTCTCTCCTCTTAAATTCAGGGGATTTTGCTTCAAAGACCGGAACAATCTTTTGTGTTTTTCCCCTCCACGTCTATGCTGCACTGCTACCAACTTCTTCGGCACATTTATTGAATATAGTCGCTCTATTCCTTTCTAATACCATTCCTCCGATCTCACTTCTCTTTAACATGATCTCCCATTTTCATTTTGTGTTATGCCTGATACAATAATCTTAGTTCTTTGAATGAATCATTTTTTTTCCCTCTTGCATTTAAGCAATGTCTTGGGTGTTGATGTGTGGGATAATTTGTGTTCATCTTTTAGTGCTGAAAAATATATCATCCATCTCATTGTGTTAGGGACTGAAGTCGCAGTACTGTTACTCAGTTGTTTTTCTTGATTTTTATTTCCTGAATGCCCTGTCTAAAGTGGTTTCCCATTTCCCCTCCCATTAGTTTTATTATTTTCCCTTTTTTAAAATTTTTACACAATTTGTCTTTTGCTTGTCAGTCTTTGTTTATATATAGTTTTTCCCTCATAAATTATTTTCTTTATTTTCCTGTGGGTGCCTGAAGCTAGATTAAATTTTGAGTAGTTAATTTGATTTTGACTTTATTCATGCAGTTAGCTACCACATTGCTAACTGAACATCCATTTCTGGCCTAAAGTTTCTGACTTCCTGATTTGCCAAACTCCTTCTCACTTCATCTCTTAGCTGGGTTATTGTGACTCCTTCAGCTGCACGGGTTCATTTCTCTCTCAGCAATAACGGGGATTGGTTTGGCAAATGTTTTAACATTGTCCTTCCATCCAAGATCAGCAAAGATGCTCCAAGCCTTTTCCCTTGGCAGAGAAGATTAGGACAATACAATGTAGGCCCTTCAGCCCACAATGGTGTGCTGGCTCTTTAGCCTAATCCAAGATCAATTGAGCCCTTCCCTCCGTGTGCCTATAAGAGTTTCTGAAATGTCCCAAATGTATCTGTCTCTACCACCACCTTCGGCATGGTGTTCCACACACCCTCCACACTGTACAGAACTTGCATCTGATACCCTCCCCATACTTTTCCTCCAATCACCTTAAGTTATGCCCCTTCATATTAGCCCTTCCCGGCCTGGAGAAAAGCCTCTTGACTGTCCAGTTGATATACACCTCTCTTCATCTTGTACATCTTATTCAGGTCGCCTCTCATTCTCCTCTCCAGAGAAAAGCCCTAGCTCGCTCAGTCAAAGGAGATTCCTGTGGCTGCCTGTAAGACAAATGTCAAGGTTGTACACACAGTACATGCACTTTGATAATAAGTGTACTCACTAACTATATGAGTGTGATAGGTTTTGCCTGTAAAGCGAATCTGGACACTTTAAGACTATGATGTGATTTTCTTCTGTCTCACATGGTAGGTTCAAGGCAGATTCCACTTTTCCAAGCCAGAGGAGTTTCTCTAGTATTTTCTAATTCCCCTGTTGGAATAGCAAGGTGTCTGGGATATCCCTCAGTCTGAAGGTCTGTAATAGAAACATAGAAAATAGGTGCAGGAGTAGGCCATTCAGCCCTTCGACCCTGCACCGCCATTTATTATGATCATGGCTGATCATCCAACTCAGAACCCCGCCCCAGCCTTCCCTCCATACCCCCTGATCCCCGTAGCTACAAGGGCCATATCTAACTCCCTCTGTAATGTCGGTGGTAGGTCCAGCACATGTCACTGGAACAAAAACTGATAGCGGTGGGGTCAGTAAACCGTGCAAAGGTTATTATTTTGATCTTCCTAACCAGAACGAATCCAGGCAATTAGCATCAGAGGCCAAGGCACAAAGTTGGAGTGTGGTGCTGAGTCTTTTATTATGTAGGAGACTTCTGATTGTCACCAAAGACTTGACAAATTTTTATAGATGCGCAGTGACTAGTGCATCATGGCCCAGTGTGGGAACACCAATGATCAAGAATGGAAAAGCTGACAAAAAGTAGTGAATAAAGGTCAGTCCGTCACAGGCAAAGCCCTCCTCACCACCGAGCACATCGACATGGAGCGCTGCCACAAGAAGGCAGCATCCGCCATCCAGGCCCTGCACTCTTGTTGCTGCTGCCACTGGGCAGCAGGGGCAGGAGCCTTCAGTCCAATCCCACGGGTTCAGGAACAGTTATTACCCTACACTCATCACACTCTGAACTGATTCCACAAACTACAGACTCACCTTCAAGGGCTCAACAACTGTCCTTGTTATTATTAATTTACCCTTATTATTTGTATTTGCACAGGTTGTCCTCTTGCGCATTGGTTGTCACTTTTCATTGATTCTGCTGTATTTCTTTGTTCTACTGAAAATGCCCGCAAGAAAATGAATCTCATGGTATATGATGACGTTCACTGTACATACTTTGATAATAAATTGACTTTAAGACATCTCACTGGATAGAAACATGTTTCGACAGTCACTTCCTGATTGACTTAGTGAACGTGGAGCAAACTGCAATCCAGATTCTAAACCATCAACTGTCTGTAATTCCATCTTTTTCTCAGGTGCGTTTCAGTTGAGTCAGACTCTGCCTTCCGAGGAATAACACGTTCGTCTTGGTGAGAAGTGCAGACAAGACCAATGTGGGGCAATCAGTTTCAGTCCTCGAAGGGAGGTGTGTATTTCATCCTGCATTGTATGGCTTGTGTTTATTTAGGGTGATTATTTGCAAAGATCGTTGATAAGAATGACTATCAAAAACTTAATTGCCATTGCAACATTCACCATACAATAAGTGTTCACAGCTCCCATCACCATTTCTGGCTCCTCCCTTTGTTTTCCTACAAGCCCTTCAGTTCCTCCTTCACCCCTCTCCACCCACCCCGTACCTTTCCCCCTTCATCCCTCCCACACCCCATAACTTGGGCCCCTAGCCCAAGCATCATCCTCAGCATCACTTCTTGCCTCCATCCAAGCACTACACCCACCCTCACTCCTCACTCCCCTCTCCCCTGAGGGGTGTGTCATATGTAATTAGAGTTGTAGCACAGAAACCATTCGGCCCTCATCTGACTCATCCTTCCAAGCATTTCTCATAATTGTCCAAATGCCATTTAACTGTTGTACCTGCTTCAGCCAAAGAGTTAAAGGTTATTTGTCACGTGTACATCAAAACATCGAAGCACACTGTGAATGTTGTTTTGTGCCAGCCTAGCGTGCCCACAACTCATGAACGCTGATTCGTGCATCTTTGAAATGTGGGAGGAACTGGAGCACCCGCAGGAAACCCTCATAGTCACGGGGGTGGGGGGGGGGTGTTAACGTACAAACTCCTTACAGACCACAGTTGAAGTCGAACCCCAGTCTGACAGTGGATGCTGTAAAGCGTTTCTCTGCAAACTACGCATCTCTGGCAGCTGTATCGGTGTAGGTATCATCCTGTTTCCCCATTCTCATGACATGGTTGACTGCCAGGGCATGGTTCCAGCAGTTAGACAGGACAGCTAGCAAACATTGTGATGTCGGTCAGCCTGCGGTGACCGGGTACCCTGGGTGCATTGTGGATTTGTGATGTCGGTCAGCCTGCGGTGACCGGGTACCGTGGGGGCATTGTGGATGCAAGCTATTCAGTAAGAGCTTCACCACCGATTGGTGAAGCTGCAGCTGCTGAAGTGACATTGCCCAGTACCAGATGTATGAGGCATGGTGCTGCCCACCGTTCCCACTGCTACCAGCTTAAAGCCCTGTGAAATAACTGAACTACAACTGAAGCCTGTGTTCTTGTTGTAGGCTCCCATGGAGGCCAGCAGCAGTCGCTGCTTGGACCTGGACCACAATCCATACAGCAGGCACTGCTACAGGTAACTGCGCTGGTCTAGGATGCCACATTATGAAGTTTGTGCTGATGTGCGGAGGGGGGTGGGGGCCTACGCATGCGCGTTATTTGCTGCTGGTTTATCATCGTCACGGGTTAACATTGGCAATGGTAGTCATGTGGGGTCGGCACAGTCGGTTTTAATCAGTAGAGTTAATGTTTGGGGGGTGTGGAGAGCATAATTACTTGGTTATATTAATTCAGCCAGGGGCAGATTTTGTTGAAGGATTGCTTCTGATGGGTTACCAGTGCAGATTCACGTGAGAGGGGTTGTTATAGAATATAGAATAATACAGGCCCTTCTGCCTATAATGTGCCGACCTTTTAACCTACTCCCAACATCTATCTACAAACTTTGTACTAAACCCTCCATTTTTCTGTCATCCATGTGCCTAGCTAAGAAGTTCTTAAATGTCCATAATGTATCTGCCTCTACCATCACCCCGGTGGCAAGTTCCACACACCCAGCACTCTCTGTGTTAACAAAAAACTAACTAACATCTTTCTGTCCGATTACCTAAAAATGATGCCCCCCTATGTATTAGCCTTTTCCATTCTGGGAAAAAATGCTGCCTGGCTGCCTGACCTATGTCTGTTTATCATCTTGTACTCCTTTATCAAGTTACCTCTCATCATCTTACTCCAAAGAAAAAAGCCCCAGCTCACTCAGCCTATCCTCATAAGGCATGCACTCTAATCCAAGCAGCATCCTGGTAAATCTCTGCACCCTCTGTAAAGCTTCCACATCCTTTCTATAATGAGGGCAGGTGGGAGGGTCAGGGTTTATAATGCCGGTCACTTGGTAAGTGGGTGTCAGTGAATGGAGAGACTGACAAGGTTGTGGGCTGTCATGTTTGGGTGATATTAAAGGAGGTTATATGTTTTCTGACTGAATTTGTATAAGTATTTGTGAGCCAGCTTAAGAATCTGTGAAGCTCATCAGCCTGTGGAATTGGTATCCTGCTGCATAATAAAAATGACTGTTTACATTGGAGCCTGATGCCCTGGAGGAGAGATACTTGCTTTATAACTGGAGGCATTCCACGGTTCTACTCTTCATTCATGGTTTGCAAACTAGCCATGTGCCCTTTCCCTTTTGAGCTTTGTATTCGAGGTGAGAGATGCTGGTTTTGGGGAGTAGAATTCCTTCCATTTCAAGTGCTCAGTTTCAACATCAGACCCTTTACAATGCTCCTAAGCCTGTCCCTCCCACCGTCCCACCATCCCACCATCCCCGGGGTCTGGAACAGGGTTCTCCCTGATACTGTCTTGGTCCAGTTCCGGTTGGTTTGGTCTGGCCATGATTTTCTCTGGTACTTTGTTTTCTCTTCAGTAATTCATCAGCCATATGGCTCACCGCACTGATTGCTGTATCTGTTCCTGTTAGATCTAACGGCTTGACTTGTCTTTCTCTTTCAGCCTTCTGATGGGGTACCCAGTTGCCTGTTTTCTCATTGACTTGCCTTGAAACTTTCCATAGTTCTACGTGTCATGAATTCCCCATAGGCGAGTCAGGTCAGAGCAGAACTGACACCCTGCTGTCAGGTAGCTTTTAATGTGTAAAGTAAAGCAGGAACAATTAGCAGACTTGTGTTTAGCTGTCACACCACCTGCCTTCCCTGCCCTTGCATCGTTCTGTTACAGCTCTGCTGAAGTCCTGACTCACGCTGTCTTCAGGTGAAACCATTCCAGTGGTCTGTTAGAAGCTCTTCAAAAACTACTTTCCATAGAAAACCTGCCATGTTCTTGCTCTCTTTCTCAAAACTGCCTCAACCCTCTCACTGCCCCAAACCCTCAACTCTTGCCTCTCACACCGGCAAGGATTGTGTTTAAAAAGCCTTTGCTTTCTCTGTGACTGCCTGCATTCGTACAACTCTCTTTGATCTGCGTGTTACTCAGATATTGGGCCCTTGTCTGATCCCTGCCCCATCCCTTTCCGTCAGTTTTGGTGCCTCTACTTTCAGTTAGGTAGAGCTCTGGAATCGCATCCCTAATGTCTCTTAAGAAACCTTTGCTACTGAAGGCATTCTGTAGGTATTTCTAGATGTCATGAGCAGCCTCGAGTTTTCAGACTGGAAATTGGCAAGCCATTTGTGCACAGCAAGATGCTGCAAATGACTATTAGCTGATTAAGGAGTCAATCCTGATTATTGTGGTGTTCTTCTTTAGCTCATCACCCCTTCTGGGGCATAGGCAGCCAACAGCTGCTTGCCAGTGTCCTTTATCCTGTGCCAGTCTCGCAGGTTGTCCCTGGGTGTAGGCCATCTTCCAAGATCCTTCCTCTCACAGCTTGTCGGCATTTCTATAGCTCTGGCTTTGAAACGGGATGGGGTTGCTCAACTCTCCTTTCACAGTCAGGCTTGCGACCATCCTTGGCAAAGTTATTAATCATGTTGTTGGTTGATGAATGTATGTTGGTCTGTACTCTCTCCCAGAGAGGGAGAGAACGCATGGAGTCTCGGTTTAACATCTCATTGAGAAAGCAGAGCTTGTTGCCTGTGGAACGGTGTTGTGGAGTGTTCATCCACCTGGACAGTCAGCAGATAGGCCTTCAGAGTTCCCTGCCTGCGGAACGGTGTGGAGTTCATTTACCTGGACAGTCAGCAGATAGGCCTTCAGAGTTCCCTGCCTGTGGAACGGTGTGGAGTTCATTTACCTGGACTTTCAGCAGTTTCATAAATGATGTCAGTCTTGATTCCATTTTGCCACTTGGACTTGATAAACTGTTGCCTTTTATCAGCTGTTAGTTACCTTTAGTAATTTGAGACGTGCCATTTGATGCTAATAACAGCATTGTTGGAATGGTGTATTGGGTGTATGTGTCACCCGTGGTGTTCCGCATTAATCATAAACAAAGGTGAACAATAAGCAGGGATGTCAGTTGAGAGCGATCAGACTTGTTTGAGGTTAGTTCCCCTTGCTTACAGCGATCAGGTGGTTGGCCAGCAAACTTCAGCTGAAGGGCGAGTCTGGAAGGGTAGTGAGTCTGCCCTTTAAGGAGTTCTGCCAAAAGATTGTTGCCCCTGTTTGAATGATAATGACGTCGGTTCTGTTGCTATTGGCAGGACCACCAGCAGGCAGGCCATTCGCAGAGGCAGCAAGTGTTTACAGGAGAGATCACAAGTCTCCACGAATACTTTGGGTTCATTGATGAGGAAGTGTTGTTCCATCTGAAGTAAGTGGTGCTTGAACCAGTAGTGAGTGTAGTATTGGAAGCTCCTCTTATTAGCTTCCATTTTACTCCCAAAATGGCCACTGGGCCGCTCAGATCCCGGTTGCTCTGAGCTCGATTACAAGATTGTGTAACAGGGGACTTCAGTGTCTTTTGATTAAGGAGAGGGTTTTCTGCGAGATCCCGTGGTTGATCTCTAAAAGAGCACTGTCCAGAGAGCTTTCAGCTCAGTTGTCACAGATGTTCAACAGTCTGTCAAAATGTGCTGTTTTAAGCTCAAGTAAGGATAGTCACTCACAGGAACTGTCAAAAATAGTTAAGCAGTTCTTCTTGAATGTGTGTGACTTCACCTACAATGCAATTAGGACTGAGGTCCTCAATGCCAGTGGGCAGTGTGTCCAGTGGGATAGTGCCTCATAATCATGGGACTTTGCCCTGAGTGGTCTGTGAGCCCGGCCCACTTTAGGGCGTCCCTCTCACTGGGAGGCTCTACGTTGCACCGGCAGCAGTGGACAATATGTGATTTGTGCGTGTGTTTGTATTGCAGTGTGGTGAAGGGTCGGATACCCCAGGTTGGGGAGCGAGTGCTGGTGAAGGCGGTGTTCAACCCCAATCACTCAGTGAAATGGAGCGCACTCAAAGTCCAGGTGCAGCCCACTCAGGTACAGGCTTTAGCTGAGTGAAAAAGAAATACTGACAGGCCCTGGTTGCCAGCTTATGGTGTTAGTTTTGTCGAGGAATTCAATAAGATTTAGCCAGTCCACTACTACTAACCCTTCTTTTCCCCCTACATATCAATCTTTAGGCCCTGCATCTATCATCTATTCTCGAATCCTGTTTCTTCCCTTCTCTCTAGATTCCCGTCTGCCACAGAACCCATACCCCTGTCCTTCCAGTTTCTGGGGTGTCTTCCAGATGCCACATGGGCCGTTCTGTTTCTGACCCCTCGTTCCTCTTGTAGCAACACCTGGTTCAGTTCTGGCATTTTATGATAATCAGTGTTGATACTGAGACCGGGACTGAAAGAAGATAGGATAGTTCGGTGGTCAGTACATCGATTGCTCCTTGGACCCATCCCATCAGCTGTACACTTGAGGTATTGGTAGGTTCTAGTGTCATGGATATAGTGACTGTCAATGGGTGTGTGGAACTAGGGATGGGGGTGATTGGAAATTAGCTTTACCTGATAACACATGTACAACGAAACATGGTGAAATGCATCAACGATCAACACCCCCGAGGATGTGCTGGGGCAGCCCACAAGTGTCACCATGCTTCCAGCACTAACATAGAATGACCTTCCCACAACATACTAACCCTTGCGTCTCTAGAATGAGGGAGGAAACTGGAGCAACTGGAGGAAACACACGGGGTTACGTGAAGACCGTGCAAACTCCTTATGGACAGCAGCAGAATTAAACCCTGATCGCTGATGTGCTAGTTCAATGGCCCTCAACCACCTTCTGCTCCTGGCCCACTTGTGACTTTCATTTACCATTGTGTACAGTGATGCATGGTCAAAAAAGAGCAGAGATAACGATTGGCGTGTCACACTCTCACATGCACGACGCCCGCATGCAAACACACACCCCCCTTTTGCTCTTTCATTTGCATCATCTAGCATCTTTTCCCATTGATTTCATTAAGGATTCCAATTAGATTATGTGTATTCATTTCTTTTATTTATATATCTTAGTAATATTTCATCAAAACAGTAAACTTCTGGCCGGTTCAGAAACTCCAGTGGCCCTCTGTTACTTGTGGCCCCTGCAAAACCTGGCGTGGCCTCCCGGGGGGGGGGGGGGGGGGCGGGCGCGGCGCAGTCTGTTAATTTTGTCTTTGCTTTGCAGGTTTGATTAAAGCTGAAGGACACTCTCTTCCCCTCTCACGTATCACTAGAGGCCATCATCCCACATACCCCACCCTTCCTTCCCGCTCTCACCACCACCATCACCGACTTCCTCCCCCACCCTAACCACCTGCGAGCAAGGTTTAAGTGATATGTCACTGTTCGCCCTGTGTCACTAGCCCAGTATAAGTGACTGAGATTCCAGAAGGCAGCTGACCCCGGTAGGTGACTGGGTCTGTACAGGCTGGCGAACCCTTGTGTCAACTGCTTTTATTCCTGCTT
Source organism: Mobula hypostoma (assembly GCF_963921235.1). NCBI lineage: Eukaryota > Metazoa > Chordata > Chondrichthyes > Myliobatiformes > Myliobatidae > Mobula > Mobula hypostoma. The sequence continues at coordinate 127,050,395 of NC_086104.1, forward strand.
TTCTTTGCAGAATCCATCGCACATGATGTCTGGACAGAAGCAAGGCATCCTTGGAGCTAAACCCCAGCCGCAGCCTCTGCTCCAAGCTCCACGCATTCCTTCCTTGTTGTCCTCGCAGCCACTTCTTTCTCAGCTCCCTCACAAACGTGAGTATCGGTCGCTCAAGGACAATAGATCACAGAGGTTTATCAGCAGCCGTAAGGTGGCTCTGAAGCACCTACCAGCTGACACCTATTCTAATTTCACCGCCGACTAGACTGATGTCCCTTTCTCATTCGTGCCATCACTTTCTGCCCTCTATCATATTTACATCACTGTGTTATAGCTCAGTGGTCTAGATTGGTGTGCTAATCCAGGCCACCTATTCTGTATTTTATCGCCACAGAACTCTGATGAAGATGTTCGATATAAACCAATGTTATAGAAGAAAATAATATTTCATTTCTGCAGTCCTGATCTGTTTCTGCCCCTTGTGTAGTTTGCATCATGAAAGGTTGTCGTGCTTTTTTAACAGCTTCTCTCTTTTCCCCCCTCTCCCTCTCTGTATTTTGTCGCTGCTCAACCTCATCCCTTTACCACCATCTCTTCCCCGCTGTTCCCACCTCTCCCACTCTCCTCCGCAACCTCCTTCTACTCCCCTTCCCCTTTATTCTCTCTCTTCCCTCTTCGCCTCACTGACTCTGTCCCCTTTCCCCATTGCACCAACTCTCTGTCGCTGCCCCTTTGTTCCTCTCATCTCCTCACCTCCCTCGCCAGCTGGTCTGCTGCAGCCTTTGGTTCACCTGGGACCACATGCCCAGCTTGGCCGCAGGCTGGATTTGGGATTGCGGTCAATGGGCAGGAATGGTCGAATGGACATGGGTCGGAGAGGCGACAGGAGGTAAATGCGCTTTAATTCTTGCAAGTTTGGAAAGAACTAGTGGGGATGATGGTCGTCTTACTGGGGTTTTATTTGGGGATGTTGCCTCAAGCTGAGACAAGGTATCCCAGCTTTGGGCATCCTTAAAGACTATCAGTCAAATTCCATCCAATTGCTTTGGATTTGGGGCGCTACAGTAGCAGAGTTCAATCCCAGTGTCCATGGTAAGAGGTGTATTTCCTCCCCATGGAATGCTTGGTTTTCCTCGGGTACTCTGGCTTCCTCGGGACAGTCCAAAGGTTGGTTAATTGGTCATTGTAAATTGTCCTGTGATTGGGTTGGGGTTAAATCGGAGTCGTTGGGGATTGCTGGGGCAGCACTGCTCAAAGGGTCGGAAGGCCCTAATCCACTCTGTATCTCTAAATAAATAAATTTGGGCATTGCATAGCTGAGGGCCCTGCCTGTGGACACCTCATGAGGTATCAGGCCTTGTAGTGATCAGTCCCAAAGTGTGCACTGAGGCAGCTGCATGCTAGCCATGTGTCAGGGTCTGGGTGCCTCCTAATGCTGAGATTAATCTGGCTCTGAGTATGTTCTCACACTGGGTGTGTGTTGGTGTTCGACTTTCAGTGTGAGCTTACACTCAGAAGTCCAGGACTGCCAGCCCGTATGGGATCAGATTCAGATTCATTTATCACATGTACATAGTTTACAACTAACATATCTGTGGATATGCTGGGGCAGCCCGCAAGTGCCAGCAGCGTGCCCAGAATGCTCAATGTACCCTACTTTTTTCGGGAATGTTGTGGAATTTTTTCTCGTGGTCTGAGTTAACCAATGTCTGTGCTCTTACTTTCTCCCACACAGGGACAATTACAAGCGCATGGGAGGCCAGGGTGGCTCCCATAAACGCTACCAGGATATGGCATCTGGGGAAGGGCCAGCAAAGAAGGCACGCCATTACATTCCCTCGTACAATGTGCAGTACTCCCGCTTCTGCCTGGACAGGTACCGGCCCTTAGAACGCTCATACGTTCATACAACACTCATACGTTCATACAACAGTACTGCATAGCCTCTTTGGCCCAAAATGTTGTGCTGACCTCTTAACTCAGTCAAGGTCAGATTAACCCCTCCCTCCCACATAGCACTCCGTTTTTCATTTCACCATGTCCTGTGTGTCTCTAACATATCTGCCTCTACCACTGCCCCTCGCATTGGGTCCATGCACCCACTCTCATCACTGTTTTGTCTTTAAAGCTTACTTCTGACATCTACCCCCCGCCCCCTTTTTACTTCCCTTCAATCACCTTTTAAATTATGCCCTCCTGTATTAACCATTTCTGCCCTGGGTGAAAGTCACTGGCTGTCTGTTTGATCCATGTTTCTCCACCTCCATCAAGTCACCTCTCATCCTCCTCCACTCCAGCACGCTCAATATATCATGGTGTCCAATGCAGGCAGCATCCTGGTAAATCTCTGCACTCTCCCTAAAGCTACCATTTTCTTTCTATAATGAGGCAATTAAAAATGAACACACTACTTGTAGTCTTTACCATTCCAATAGTGAAGAGGGCGTCCATGTGAACCTTCGATACCCAGTGGCCTGTTGGTTCTGGCACTGGTACAGATCAAGGTTAGTGGCTGATTTTGTCACCATCATACCCACAAGCATTCTTTGGTGCCAGAGCACTGGACTGGCTGCTGCTCACTTAAGATGGTAACTCAAGTGCTACCATTTCTATTTCCTTCTTTACCATGCCTTTTCCTTTTTCATTGTGACATTTATTTCCTAGTTGGCAATGGGGTGGACTGTCCTGTAAACCAACGGTCCCCAACCACCGGGCCGCAAAGCATGTGCTACTGGGCCGTGAGGAAACAATATGAGTCAGCTGCACCTTTCCTCATTCCCTGTCATGCACTGTTGAACTTGAACATAGGGTTTCCAACTGTCCCATATTTGCCGGGACATCCCGTATATTGGGCTAAATTGGTTTGTCCCATACGGGACCGCCCTTGTCCTGTATTTCCTCCCGCTAAGGTAGAGCATTCCTGTGAAACTGTTCGTAAACCGAAATAGCATAAAGCAAATAAGCAATTATCATTAATTTATATGGGAAACATTTTTGAGCATTCCCAGACCCAAAAAATAACCTACCAAATAACTCATAAAACCTAAAATAACACTAACATATAGTAAAAGCAGGAATGATATGATAAATACACAGCCTATATAAAGTAGAGTATTTACAGTGTAGTCGGGAAGGTGAAGGCAAAACCGATTTGTGGGGGGAAAAATAGTTACGTATGCGCATGCACACATCACGTGCACACAGGTGCCTGTGCAAGGCTTCATAGTCATGGTAGTCTTTCCTGGGGTAAAGTGTCCCGGGCTTTGACTGCTACTTTTGTCCCTTATTTGGGAGTGAGAAAGTTGGCAACCCTAACTGTAAAAGACATGTTGAGGTGAGTTTAACCCTACTTGAACCCCCCCCCCCAACGGGGTCAGCCAATCCGCCAGAATATTGTTAATATTAAACTGGTCCGCTGAGCAAAAAAGGTTGGGGACCCCTGCTGTAAACATCAGGAGGGTGATGGAACGTATTGGTCTGGGAATCACTATTGGCATGAGCAAGGGGACCCGGATTCAGTCTGTGAGTCCCCATGGAGTGAGGGGACCTGGGGTCAGTGTGTAAGGCCACACGGAGTGAAGGAACCATGGGTCAGTTCGTGATTCCCCACAGTGAGGGGGTTCTGGGGTCAGTTAGTAAAACCCATCTGCAGTATATTGCTACCTTATCCTGAAGATCTGAAAGGAAGGTGAGCCTGGGGTAGTATTCAGTAGTGAACTATGTTAGTTAGGTGTACTCCTATGTCTCTCATTTGGAGCCACTATGGAGAATGGTCAGTGCAGTCATTGACAAGCTACATGATGAATTAGAAGGATTGCCTCCCTCTGTATGTGTCTGTTGATGGAGCATTCTCCATTTTGCCCTTCAGCACTGCTTGTGACACAATTGAAGTGCAGCGTCGATACCCCTGCCTGAACATCCCTGACACATTCTTCGATAGTAGACTGTGCTGGGTGAATACATTCCCACTGAACCAGCCTTTGCAAGTCGGCCAGAAGTGTGTTTACCACATAATGGAGAAAGGGTTTGAACCTCCTGAGGGACAAGAGATGGAAATGGATCCTCCAGATGCTGATTCCACATACAGTGCCAAGGTGAGCAGATGCTTTCAAGGAACAGGTGACTGACGGGGGTTGAACAGGTTTGGGAGCTGTGCTGCCTTAAATCTGAATACTAACTCCTGAATCAAGTGGTTGAACTTCATTGAGGAGCTGCTAAACCATTTGACACGTTGAATACTGAAAATTTGACATCATGGAGCCAATGTGGATGTGGATTATCTCTGTCCATTAGATGGACTTCTATGTGACCATAATGTTCCGGAAAAGTGTGTTAGTTGAACTGAAGGTGAACTAACAGTAGAGTATTAGAGCACTACAGCAGAGAAACAGTTTCTTCGGCCAATCGGGCCCATGCTGAGCTGTTACTCTGATCTTGTCCCATGAACCTGCCCCCTTACCATAGCCCTTCGTACCCCTCCCATCCATACTTCTCGACCTACTTCTACTGGCAGCTCATTCTACACTCTCACCATCCTCTGAGTGAAAAAGTTCCCCTTTAGTATTTCACCTTTAACCCTTAACTCTTGACCTCTAGTTTTAGTCTCACTCAACATCAGTGGAAAAAGCCTGCTTGTATTTATCCTATGAATATCCTTCATAATTTTGCATACCTCTAACAAGTCTCCCCTTGTTCTCCTACGCTCCAGGGAATAAAGTCTGAACCTATTCAACCTCAAGTCCTGACAACATCCTTGCCAATTTTCTCTGTACTCTTTCAAACTTAATGATATTTTTCCTGTAGGTAGGTGACCAGAACTGCACGCAATACCCCAAATTAGGCATCACCGATGTCTTATGCAGCTTCAACATAACATCAGGGAATTACAGATCGGTTGGTTAAAGAGCAATGGGAGCAAAGACCAATTGCAGTGAGACTTGAGGTTGTCTTGGGCTGCAATGATTAAGTGTGACAATTTTGTTGTGTAGGGAAACAGCACGGTAACAGACTGTGTTGCCCAGTTACACTAATGTGATCAATTAACCTACTAACCCGTAGTTAATTTTTGAATGTGGGAAGAAACTGGAGCGCTTGGAGGAAATCCACGTGGCCACAGAGAGAACATATGGACTCTTTAAAGAGAGCGGCAGTCACTGTTATGTTACAGTGCCACCCCGTTATCAGTGAGAACTGAAAGGCACCTATCCATCTGCTAGTAACCAGGTTATGCCACGTTAGCTGTTTGATCAGCACCAGTTGATAGTTGCAGAGTTCAGTCACTGTGCTCTCGATAACCTCTAGGGATTCCCAACCTAAATGCTCTATAACACTGTGTTTACCTCTCACCTTTCAGTAGCAGAATTGTGTGAGTTTATGCGAATGGTTCCCAAGCCAAAGAGAACTTGGGAAGATTCTATTCAGGGCATTTGGGGTGAACTCACTATCTTGTTACGTGGACATGTGCTCACAATGCCCATCTCTCTGACCCCACACACATTGAAGGATTCCTGTCCAGATACAGTCAGGACTGGCAAAAGAGCTTCAAAAGTTGAAAAGCACTTGAGATTGGAAACTTTTGGAATATCAGAGGATGTTAAAGATAAAGATCAGCTTAATTTGCCAGGTGTGCATCAAAAAGCTGCAGATCAAGTCTGCAAGGATTGTGCTGGGCAGCCAACACGCGTCTGGCACCAATGTAGCATGCCCACATATGTCTTCTGGAATGTGGGAGGAAACTGGAGCTTCCAGAGAAAACCCACGTGGCCACGGGGAGAACGTACAAACTCCTTGCAGGCAGTGGTGGGAAGTAAGCCCTGATGAGTGAGCACTGTCACTAACTGCTATGATACAGTGCTGTAACAGGAAAAAGGTTTGAGTTTGTATTGCACTAAGTTGAGAGTTTTATTTTTTATTTCTTTAGCGATACAGTGCAAAATAGGCCCTTCTGGCCCTGCGAGTTGCACAGTTAGCTGAACTGTGCTGTATGCTGTGCTTTCAACAGATCATTTCCTAGATCAGCTTAGACTTGAGTGACGGTGCCTCTGTTCAGTGCTGCTGAGTGACTATAGCCCTTTCACTGACATGCCCAATTTATGCCTCAGGTGATTCTGTTGTCCTGCCCAGACCTCATCGACTTGTACCGCCAGGCATGCACATTGGCCGAAGCACCTAAAGATACAACCGAGACACATCAACATCCCAGTAAGCTGATTAAGGTAGGTTCCAGAATTGGCTCATTGTAAAGGAGCTTTCCATTATCTCCTGTGGTGGAACGGGTCTCGCTGCTAGTTGGTTGGTACTTCACTGAGCCCAAGTGGTGAAGCTGCTCTAAGCTGTAAGGTTAGGCGCTGCCTTCAACCCGTCAGCTGACATTATCACGGTGCGATAGCCCACAAAATGAGAATGGTAAGCAGCAGCCCTGACCATTTTGAAGCCAAGTTCAGTTTTAGCTACTGGCTACTGTTTAGATCAAGGCAATGCAGTCCCTCTTGACGTCTTTTACCAGTGATCCCACACTGAAGGGGTGAGGAACCTCACAGAGAAAGTGAAGAGGTAACATCTTTTGGGTGAAATACTTATCCAGTACCTTTACCGTTTAAAATATCTTGTTAATTCAAGTAGAACAGGGGTATTGTCCTTGTTGCCTGCTATCATCTCGAACTAGGCACGAGCTTCAGATCTGTGCTGCTCTGATTTATGTTTCATATTTCTCCCTTCTCCCTATCTGTCTATTCTCTTTTATACCTTACTTGACCTTACTTTTTCCCCATACCCACACTCCATTCCTCACTGTCTACGCCCTTTCCCTTCAAACCCCATCACCATGCTTCTCCATCATACCTGCGGGTATTTGACTTCCTCGCCACCCTTGTGCTTTTTTCCCTTCTGCACAATCCCGGTCTTTCCACCTCTTCTCCCTCCCTCTCTTCTCCACCTCCTCTCCCCACCCTCTGTCTCATGTTCCTTTGTACAGTTCCTAGTAGGAATGAAAGGCAAGGAGGAAGCAGTGGCGATTGGTGGAAGTTGGTCTCCTTCTCTTGATGGACCAGGCCCCGATAAGGATCCCAGGGTACTCATCAAGACGGCCATCCGCACCACCAAATTCTTGACCGGCATTGATCTGAGCGCCTGCACTCAATGGTGAGTCCGCCTCTGTGCAGAGGAGCAGCTGTGTGTGGATGCATGTTGAATCACTGGGTGCAGAAAGCTTGGTGGTTAGCAAGGGGAGGAATGTGCCCTGTCAGCCACCTCCTATTTCCTGGTACCTGCAGGACTTCAGTAATAAGCAATCTCCCTTCAGTAACAAATACGGAGCTCCGACTTGTGTCAAGGTAAGGGGGCTTTCAGGAGGAAAGGATTAGAATGACACGAGCTGAAGGAGTGAAGCAGCATTTGTGAAAGCACAGTATGCGTGGGTTTCTGTTACACCCACTGGCTAGAAGTGACACTCTGGATATGAGGAGGTGCAGTTCCCTCATGGCTTCTCTATGCAGAACTGCAGAGGCTAGCCCCTCTACGGTTACTTGCTGATTTGTTCTTTCTTCTTACCAACCTGTGTCATTCCACGCAGATAAAGTTTCCTGTCGTGATGTGGCTAACCTGTTTCTGTTGGTTCTCTAGATGCATCAGTTCAGCTGTGTGCTTGAGTCTCTGTGGGAGAAATGAAATGAGTTATGAGCAGTACAGTTACGGTAGTTGACTGCCTTGCAGAGTTAGCCTGATAGATGTTGATGTGTGGGGTGGGCTGGCGCACGGTAGGAAGGTCATCGACTGCGAGCAATCTTTCAGTCATGTCTGTCTGGGATTTATACCTGTCCCTGCCTTGGGATACTAAATGAAGCTTTCCATTGCGAGGAACCTGGACAGAGAAAGCATCCCCTGCTGTGTCACCTCAGGACTGAGTCTTTGTGAGGCTGACATTCACCCAGAGGATAGTAGGGTGTTCCTGCTGGTTACCAATCCTCCTCTGCAGAGCCAGTGTTAAAGTACCATTTTCCAGGGAGTGGGGGGGAATCTAGAAGTCTGGTGATGAGAATGTGATGGGGGGGGGAGAAGAGGTTGTTTGGCAGCAGAAGACAAGTGGGGCGGCGTGATAATTAACACGTATGGGCGGCGCGTATCATTGGCATTGGTTTTCTGGTCCTGTGTACTGTTATATCCAGTAACCCTCTTCCCTTGTGACAGGTTTCGCTTTGCTGAGATTCGCTACCTTCAGCCTGGAGAGCTCCGTGAGGGGCGGCTGCTCCCAGCCCGCGTGGAGACTGTGGTTGTATTTCTGCCGGATGTTTGGCATTGCCTCCCTACTCGCTTGGAGTGGGACGCACTGTCCCTGGGATACACGCAACAACTGACTGACAGGGAGCAGGCAGAGCACAAGGACACGGACCGAGATGAGGCATTGAATCTTTTTTTATTACTCCATTCTCTTACACCACACAGCCATACACATACATACACACACACTCTCTCTCTCTTTCTCTTATATACACACACACACAAAAAACCCCTCCACTGCCATAGTGAGAGTGACCAATAGCTCTCAGTTGCTGGGAGCTTTTGTCAATGTAATGTAACTTGAGATTTAAAATGATGCAGCAGCAGAGAAGTCTTATTAAGCTGCTGCCACTCTTAGTAAATGTGGAGGGGCTTCACGAATACACTGTGCCTACATCCCAATTGCTTTAAACAGAGTCAAGGTGGCAGAAAGAATCCCATAGTTCAGGTGGAATTGGCTCACTGTTTGTTCAGGGTGACATCCCCCTTCCTGGACCAGTTCCAGTAGTGACGCAGGCTGAAGTATGGGTCAGTCTCATTTCCACAAGCAATCCCCACAGCAAGCTTAAGCAGGGAATGGTCTGATGGGGATAACTGGTCTGTAAATCCATGTGGGCATTGTGACAAGTCAGCGTGGGATCCTTATGAGGACAAGCGGAGAACTTCTGCACTCTGAGGATGGTGAGAGCGTGGAATGAACTGCCAGTCTAAGTGGTGGATGTGGGCTTGTTTTCAACATTAAAGTGAAATTTGGTACATGGATGGGTGGGGTAGAGAGGGCACTGGTCCAGGTGCAGGTCAGTGGGATCAGGTTCAGCATGGATGGGCTGAAGGGCTGTTTTGGTGCTGTAGTACTCTGACTAAGTGGGATGTGCTTAGGCAGGTCAGCCTGTGGTTCCCTTGCCTGCTGACAGGATGTGGGTAGGTTTTGATCATCACGGGGAGATGGACTGTGCTGTTGATCCATGTGTGCTTGCAGTCCTGCATAGTACAATGAAAGAGCAGCTAATGCTATCAGTGCATGACACTTGATCTCTGTCACCTGGGATTACAGTGATTAATTACCGGGGAGCTACAACTGAGAACAAATTCACCTCTTTAAATACTCTGTTTAAAGCAATGTGAAGGGCCACACACAGACCAAGACTACACTGGTGACACATTAACACGTACATCCTCTGACACCCTTTCACACCCAATGAAACACTGTTTATGATGCATTTTTCCTGACAACTTGCCGTTCCTTCCCCTGACGGGCTCACCTGAACTCCCCACGTGTTCCGTATTCTGCTGCTTTAGGATGCACATGCCCTTTTGTGAAGCTGCTGGGGGGTTCTGTCCGAAACTTGTGTGATTCCCCTTTCCCATATCTGACGAACCAATACCACAATGACAGCTCCCTATAGGAGATTCCTGTTCCTTACAGCAATGTCCTTTCAGGCCAGCGACTTTAATGCTGGAGCAGCCAAAGACCTAAAGAGAATCAGCAGGTGTTGGAAATCCAGAGCAAAAAGGAACTCAGCAGGACAGGCAGCATCTATGGAGGGCATTAAACAGAAGGGTTAAGACCCTTCATCAGGAACCCAACCAGGCCTGAGAAGTCACAAAAAACACAGATGTCAGACAGTAGTGGATTTGTTACCTTCTCTGGGTAAGGGCCCTTGAGCAGTTGGGTTAGATTATATTGAATTGTTACCTCAAGAGTTGTGGGTCCTAGCAGCTGGATGTCACTGGTCACTAGGAATGAAAACAGTAAACCCTTTGGCAGTTTTAGAACTTGGAGCTCATATAGACTGCTGTCACCCCCAAAGTTTTATATTGACAGACCACATCCACAGCTACTAAACACTAGACCTGTATCCAAGGTACAATTGTCCGCAGAGCATTGTCACCCTGAATTAACAGGCTATTATCACTGTTGCCTTATCCAGTGCCATACAGTAGTAGCCTGTTTCTGCCAACACTGCACCATTGTTGTAAGTAACATAGCACAGGTGTTGTACGCTAGAATTATCCAAAGTTTTCTCCACACAGTAATTGTCATACAGCTCTAACAGCGTAGTGCAGTGGTAGGTTTCTACCCATCGAAGCTCCACCCCAGGAATATACAGTGTTGAGTTGGCCATCGCATTAACCTCAGGCTGTTGACCAGGTTCAGGCTCAGTTCGAAACTAGCTGCTGCTCCGCATTAAATCCAATACTGAAAGAGACTTACTAGGGTAGTGTAGTTTTGGTGCAACATTTCATAGAAATGCTCAGCACAGCCCTGAAAAGTCCTGTTGACATCTGTCTTCTTACCTCAGAACCTGTTGACGTTTGATGCTTGTGGCCTCCTCCTTGAAACATACGGAGTTATCACCTACAGTCTCGCTGCTGCTGGCTGAAAGCACGGCCTTGTCTGACTCTTATGAGTCCAATGGGTTAACGAATATTTTTACTGAAATGTCCTCCTTTGTTTTGGTCTGTGTTCCTGCTTCCACACCAGGCAGTTTGTTCCATTCCAGATCAGTCGGGGCTTGAGGGAATCAATGGGGAAATCAGCACCTGATTGGTCTGCGGGGTGGTGTGGGGAGGAAAATTGGCGACCTCCCTGTGTTGGAAGCGTCAGCAAGCCAGTGCAGGGATCAGACCAATGGCTGCTCTATCTCAGTGTAATGCAGCTGGTCTATCGAACTGTGTTTTACTGTGTTCTGCTCGCCATGGGAGTGCTCAGCAGAATAGTGTAAACAGTGTTTCACCTGTTGCCTTAAGTGTTTGATGAGACAGTGTTGTAGGACTATCCAACCTGTGTCCTGAGGCTGGTTGATGGGACAGTTCTAAGGGACCTTTCCTCTGTGCCTGACCATCTTGTAACTGATCTGGGAGTATTCAGAACAATGGAGAGGGGGTAAATTGGTAAATGTGTTTACTATTGTCACATGTACCAAGGTACAGTGAGATGAAAAACAAAACTTGCCTTGCATACAGTCTGTAAAATCAATTAATTTCAGTGGTGCATTGAGATAGTACAAGGTAAATCAATAACATAGTGCAAAATAATGTACAGAGGAAGTGTGGTGCAAGGTCACACTGAGGTAGATGGTGAGGTCAAGAGTCTGTCTTATCTAATAGTACTAGGGAAACATTCAATAGCCATATAATAGCAGAATAGAAGCTGTCCTTGGTTTGAGCTAACCAAGGACGTTAAGTGAAGTATTAAAAGAATAAAGATGGCAGAAGGGCCAACAGATAGGGTTGCTTTTCTCTTTGCTTGTCCTGGAAAAACTGGTGGCCCAGCCCAAGTATATTCAAACTGAGCACAACACATAAAATACTTGAACTCAGCAGGTCAGGCAGCATCTGGACAGTCAACATTTTGGGTAAAGACACTAGCTCTGGACTCATTTGGAATTGAAGTAGCTTTGGAAGGGAAGTTGAGCTTTATGGGCCTAGAGTGGATAAGGAAATGGATTGGCCAGGATTTTGATGGTGCAGTTGGTTTAAGAGGCTTACTCCTATTCCTTTTTGCTGTGACTATAGAGCCTTACTCTGCCTGTGTGTTTCTAAGCAGGGACTCTGACCATGCGGGAGAGCTTTGTTTTGCAGCTTTTATGCAGTACCTACCCTGGGCATGTTTGAGAGAACATTGCAGAGGGTCCTTTACTCTGTATCTTGCCCATGCTTTAGCTAAGTTGGGAGTAATTGGTGCTGCCGTTAGGTATCTGAAGAGCAGAATAGCATTCCTGGTGGGTTATCTCCGCTGTGATGAGAGTATCTTTTGAGAGTCTTCATTGAGACTGTTACTTGGGAAGGGTGAAAGGCTGCCCATGAAACATGTAATGACTTGGGGTGGTATGGGATGTGGAGATGTACCTGAAAATTTACAGTAAACGGTTATAGCATGAAAATGCACAATCAATGGCAGAATACTGAGACGTGTAGAAGAACAGATGGACCCTGAAGGCAGGCCAAGCAAACAATGTTAAAACCACACAATTTATCTGCCGAGACATAGAGTATGAGAAATGAGATTATGACATAATTGCATAAAACTCAAGTAACAACTGGGATATTGGGTAGAGTTCTGGTCACCATTTTATACAAAGGTAGGCAAAGCATTAAAGGGCATTTAGCAGGGCTGGAGAATTCTATTTGTACCAGGGTTCTGTTTGGAGGCTGACTGATTTACTGTGTCTAAAGTAAAAGAACCCATTTTTCTAAAGTGAATTCATTTAGTAGTGGGGTGCAGTTCTAAGGAACCATGCTAAAGGAGATTAAAGTAAAAGGTGGTTGGGAGAGGAGTTGAAAATACATTTTACTCGATGGATAGTGGGGGTCTGGAACTCACTGCCTGAAAAGGTGGTGGAGGCAGAAACCCTCCTCATGTTTAAAAAGATTCTGGGTCAGCACTTGAAGGGCTGAAACCTACTAGCTGGGAATGGAGTTAACCTGGGTAGCTTTTTTACCTGGCAAGGACACGGTGAATCTTATGGCCTATGCTATAAATTTAATTGAAGCTGATTACAAATGGGGGACAAGAGGGTCCAGAAGGCATCTGATTGTTGGATATGGTGTGCAGCTTCAATACTGCTGCTTCTGGGTTGCCGTGCGAAGTCCACGTTTCCTAACCTTCCCCTTTCATGCCTCTCGCTTACATGCGCCTCCCCTCACCTGGGAGGCGATGTATGCTCAGGATGCTTCGCTGACTGAGTGTTCCAGACAGTTTCCTTCCGAGTGCTGTCAGTGGCACAATGCAGGCTGCCCGTGGAACCTGGATAGCAAGCAGGGCTCGGCCAGCACTGTCAGGCTGCTTGGTCTAATGTGATGTTATTGGTCCTCACAGACTGAAGAGAAGATGGAAGAGCAGGGGGAAGAAGCTCTCCCCACCCCAACTCAGTGGAGCAACCTGGATCTAAAGACAATGAAGGTAAGAGCCGTTTTTGTACCTGTGGAGAGCCCAGCATACTGTGGATGTGGAACATGGTCGCTGCTCCACTAGAATTAGTTAAGTTTATTATCACTGATGTATTGTTTCATCCAATTGGTGAAATATACTATAAATTACAATGAATATGTCAAACAACTGTAAAAAAAAAACCAAAATTGAGCTTTCAGAGAGGGGAAGAAGCTGTTCCTAAAACATTGAATGTGTGTCTTCAAGCTCCTGCACCTTCTCCCTTATAGTAGCAATGAAAACGCATGTCCCAGGTGGTGCGGGTCTTTAAGGGTGGATACAACCTTCTTGTGGCATCACCTTTTCCACATTTCTTCCACGGTGGGAAGGCTACGATGGAGCTGTATGTCTGTAAACTGCTCCATTCTGGCTGCTGTTCATTTGTAATTCAGAATCCCTGGTTCATTGCACACTTCGTTCTTTGAAATACGACTCCACTTGGAATCATTCAGGCCTGACATTCTGATCCATTATCATAGAAACACTCAGGGTTAGTTGAACAGCTCAAGCATAGTCCGCTGAATGGCAGCTGCAAGGTTCTGTGACACTCTGGTAATCTTTGGAAGCACAGCATTTGCTGCAAAATGGATGAGTATCTGAAGCTAGTGAAACAATAGGTTGTGTTTCAGGCCAGCGTCATGCTGCTGGTGAGACTAGAATCTTAGTTTGCACAAAGCCTGGGTCTACTGATCTGCTGGGGAAGTCAAAGCCCAATGTCTGTGAATCTTCAAGTCCACTGGAGGCAGAGGTCGGCCTGCTCTGGAGCTGGAATACCGTGTGTGTGGGTGGGTGGGCAAGAGGAACAGGGCTTGTTTTAGCTTGCAAACGTCATATTTCACTATATGTTTCAATGCACATGTGAAAAATAAATGAACAAGAAATTGGCTGTGGTATTGAGTGCCCTTGGTAAAGGATTGGCAGCCCCCGAAAGGTCCTGTCAAAAGCATATCTGTTTTGCCTTCATTTTTGGGAATCTCAATGTATAGAGATGCACTGCTGTAGAAAGTTTGAGACTGTATGATTGAACATGTCAAAGCTGTCTGAGATGTACCTTTATACAAAAAGACAAATGAGACTTTACCTAATCAGTGTTCGACTATAAAACATGGGATCAGTCTGTCAGCCTGCTGCAGCATTCTACCGTGGCTGATTTATTACCCTTCTCCATCCCATTCTCCTGCCTTCTTACCATAACCTTTGACGCTCTTACTAATCAAGAACCAACCAATTTGAGTTAAATATACTTGCCCTCCACAGCCATCCATGGCAATGAATTCCACAGATCACTATCCTCTGGCTAAAGAAATTCCTCCTCATCTCTGTTCTAAGGGGATCTCTTCTGAAGTTGTACCCTCTCGTTGTAGACTCGCCCACTTTAGGAAACATCCTCTCCTTTCAATATTCCATAAGTTGCAATGAGATTCTCCCTCATTCTTGTAAAACTCCAAGCCCAGAGCCATCAAATAGCCCTCATACATTTAACCCTTTCATTTCCAGGATTATTCTTGTGAACCTCTGGGCTACTCTTCAAAACCAGCACATTCTTTCTTAGATAAGGGGTTGAAACTGCTCACAATACTCCAAAGTGCAGCCTGACCGTCACTACAGAATCAAGCACATTAGAGCTGTGGTGTGACAGGTTCTGCTATCTTTTTAGGTGGAAGACTTCCGCAGGGAGCTGAAAGCAAGGAATCTGAACTGGAAAGGTACAAAGGCTCAGCTTGTGAGTCGGCTGGAGAAACAGCTGGAAGAAGAGGCTGCTAAAGAGGAGATAGAGAAGGATGAGTCCACGGTGAAGGAGGTGGAAACAGTCAGTACTCCAGAGAAGAGCCCTGCTGAGGAGCAGAAGCAGGTGAGACTAAAGCAACAAAACACAGCACACTGATGAATTTGAACACTGAGATTTTGTGGATGTTGAAATTCCTGAGCAAAATACTGGAGGAACTCAGCAGGTCAGGGAACGTTTATAGAGGGAAATAAATACTTGATGTTTCAGACCAAGACTCTTCGTCTTCATCAGTCATGATGAAGGGTCTTGGCCCGATGTGTCAACTGCTTATTATCCCTCCATAGATGCTGCCTGACTTGCTGTGTTCCTTCAGCATTTAGTGAGGAATTTGATACTTTGAGGTTCGTGGAATGGTAAGGTGCCCAGGGAATTCAACACAAATGTTTGTGTTAAATTTTTGTAGGATGACTGAGCCGATGTAATAATCTAACAAATGGCTCGGTTTTGAGAGGGTGAGGCCTTGAACATGTTGGAAATTGATCAACTAGCAGCGTAGAATTAGACCATTCAGCTCGTCAATTCTGCTCTCCCATTGATATTTTCAATCATGGGTGACTTCTCTTATCCCTCTCAACCATTTCTCCTGCCTTTTCCCCGTAACCTTTGATGTCCTTACAAATCAAAAACCTGTCAGCCTCCACTTTAAATAAACCCGGTTACTTGGCCTCCAACCATCTGTGGCAATGAATTCCAGATTCACTACTCTCTCAATAAAGAAATTCCTCCTCATCTCCTTTCCAAGGGGGCATCCTTATAGTGCTTTTATATTCTGAGTCTGTGCCCTCTGGTCTTAGACTTTTCCACTATAGGAAACAACCCCTCTCTGTCCACACTATCTAGGCCTTTCAATATTCAGTAGGTTTCAGTGAGATTCCCCCTTCATTCTTCTTGAAGCAAAGAGGTTATTGAAAAGAGATATTCAGTCGTGAGAGATCCTAATCGAGAAAGTTCCGGTGGTATTGATGGTCAGGGAGTGGGATTAGCCATGTAGCCCTTCTGAAGATCTGGTGGCAGTCCAGTGTTCTGTATTGCACTGTTTTTGGGGCATGAACTGATTATAATTGAGTGTCCCAATGGCCTACTTTGAAAGTTCTGTTCTGTTACTTTAAAACCATTCCTAGTTGTGTTCCAATATTTGACATACATTTTACTCTGGATGCAGTTTTCAAAATGGGGATGTTGTACGGAGACTTCTGCCTGCATGTTTGTTCGTAGATTCATATTAGAATACATCAGTGAGTTGACTGGGTAACATAGGATGGTAAGTGGTGGTAACTAGCAATCTCCCTAGAAAAGTAAAGCTGCATTTGTACATGTTTTTCTAAGAACTGAAAACAGCTGGACTTTTTTCAGATTGTAACCTGAGGCAAAGCCACGGTGGGCACAGGCCACTGGTAGTGCTGGGTACTCTGGGCACAGGGTGGTATGGAGGCAGACATTGGTCTTTTGCATGTAAGTTGCAGAGTCCTGCCTGATAGTTTGGTTAAGGTTGCGATCAGTGATGGGGTTAACTATTCTGCAGAGAGGACTGACTCACGGACTCCACTGTCAGTGCTTAGTGTGTTGTGGAACACACTGATTCATCAAGACCCCACAAACCCCCAAATCACCAGTGCCATCACTAAAACACTATTCTTGGCTGGGTTCCTTTGGCTCATACTGACACCTATTCCCATGTAACATCCCTACTCATAATTTTAACCTGTCATTCCTCCCCACTTCCCTACCTCTTTACTTCTCCCACCTTCGTTCTCTCCCTTCATTGCCACCAACTAATCTTGGCTGGATGCCCCTGGCTTGTATTGACATCTATTCTCAGTGGAACTTCCCCTACTTGTAATGTCAACCTTTCACTTGTCTGTCATTTCTCACCTTGTCATCATCCCTCCTTCCCTCCCTCCCAACCATGCTGAGATCTCTCCAGTTGCAATACTCACATTTGCTATTGGAAGGCAATGATTTATCATCTTCTGGGAGGACTGTTTTGAGAGTTCTTTTAATGAGCTAGAAGAAAGCAGCAATTCTGATCAAGGGCCCCTTCTACCCAGGCCTTGCTCTCTTTTTGTTGCTGCCATTGGCCAGGAGGTACAGGAGCCTTGGGTCCCACATGACTAGGTTCAGGAACAGTTACTACCCTTCCACCATTAGGTTCCTGAACTGGCGTGGATAATTTCACTCGATTCTGAACTGATTTCCACAAACTATGGATTCACTTTCAAGGACCCTGCAGCTCAGGTTCTCAGTTTTGTGTGTGTGTGTCTATTTATCTTTTTTTTAAATTTTGTATTTTGTCACATTGGTTGTTTGTCAGTCTTTGTGTGTAGTTTTTCATTGGTTCTATTGTATTTGTTCTATGAATGCCTGCAGGAAAATGCTCTTTGCATACCAGGGTTTCTGTGACTTGTTAGTTAAATATGACTGAAATGCATTTAAATAAAATTAGACCAAGAGTATACTATTCCCCTATGTGATCGCCTTGTTCCACCAGTCAAATTGTGGTTAATCTGATGGGGAAACTCAACTCGGCATGTCTGTCTATCCTTGGCAGCCTTTAACTTGCTCATGTCGTGAATCCATCT
The DNA here is from genome assembly GCF_963921235.1 of Mobula hypostoma. Taxonomy (NCBI): domain Eukaryota; kingdom Metazoa; phylum Chordata; class Chondrichthyes; order Myliobatiformes; family Myliobatidae; genus Mobula; species Mobula hypostoma. The sequence goes on from NC_086104.1 coordinate 127,067,961, forward strand.
TAACTCTGCCTTAAATGTTGTGTTAAATCGTGTGGCTGTTGTATTCCGCGCAGGAAGGGGAGGCAAAGCAGCCTGAAGATGCCGCAGCTGCGCCAAAGGAAGAACCTCGTTGCCCTCTCCCAGCCGAGCCTTCTGTGATTGTCCGTCCGAACACCGCCGCCCTGGGGGGAAACTTCGGCTGTGCTGTGCTGTCCCTGAGTAACCTGAGGAGCTATCGCATTGACTCCAAGGGCCATTCCTTTGAGGTACTTGTTGGTAGATTGCTGTCCGGTCTGGAATATAACAGGATCTTTGTTTAGCTAAGTCATACTGGAACTTAGGCTGAGCTTCAGCTGCCCTGGAACAAGTTCATGGCACAGAATAGAACATGAAACAGTACAAGCTCTGCGGCTCACGATTGCTGTTTTCAAGATCAATGTAACCCTTCCCGCCTACATAGGCCTCCATTTTCTGTCATCCCTGTGCCTATCTATTCCAATGATGTATCTGCCTCTACTACTACCCCCCGGCAGTGCATTCCATGCACTCACCACACTCCTTTTAAAAAAAAGAGAGCATTACATCTGACATCCCCCTACACTTTCTTCCACTCACTGTACAAATGTGCCCCATTGTTTGTCACATGTATATTGAAACATACAGTGAATCATTTATGCCAATGACCAATGTGGTCTGGGGGTGTGCTGGGGGCAGCCCACTAGTGTTGCCATCCTTCCAGCACCACGTACCATGCCCACAAGTTACTGATCCTAACCTGTGTGTCTTTGGAATGTAGTCATTAGGAGAACATACACACTCTTTACAGATAATGGTGGGAATTGAATCCCGGTTGCCAGCGCTATACGGCATTCCAAATCCGGAACGCCCTGAGCTGCATCAGCACCATGCTGATACACTACTGTACCACTGTAGTTCTCTAAACCTTTATCATAGTGGTTAGCACAACACTTTAAAGTACCAACAGCCCAGGTTCAATTCCTGTGGCTGTCTGCAACGAGTTTGTACATTCTCCCTGTGACCATATGGGTGCTCTGGTTTCCTCCCACAGTCCAATGTTGCTGGTTGATGGGTTAATTGGTCATTGTAAATTGTCCTGTGACTAGTCTGGGGTTAAATCGGTTGCTGAGTCGCGTGGCCCAAAGAGCTGGTAGGGCCTATTCAGCACTGTGCCTCAGTGAATAAACGTTACCCAACACCATGATGCAGTTTTGTGACAGATTCTGTTTTGCTGTCAGGTGTTGTGGCTTGCAGAGCTCTTCAGTGAGATGCTACAGAGGGACTTTGGTTACACCATCTACAAGACCCTGCTGGCGTACCCGGAGAAGAAACCTGAGGAGGTGCCTGAGAAACCAAAGGCAGCACCTGCCAGTCAAGAGCAGGAATCCAAGGATCAGGAGGCGGAGCAGGAGGAAAAGGCGAAAGAGCCGAAGACCGAAGGGGAAGAGATGGATGACGTGGTGGAGATGAAGGATGTGGAGGAGGTGAAGGAGACCAGCGATACACTGGCTAAACCCACTGCAATGGAGGAGGATGAAAATTGGGAATGGGAACTGACAAAGGTACGTCTGTTGAAGAAGGGTGGGGCATGAGTAGCATGTTTGGGGGAGATGTGAGCCATGCGTTTTGGGACTCTCAATTTAAGGACTCTATCTCATTTATTGCTATTTATTTATATTTGCATTTACACATTTTGTTGTCCTGCACTCTGGCTGATTTTTCATTGATCCTGTGAAGGTTGCTGTTCTATAGATTTGCTATGTGTTGAGGGGTGGAACGGAGCTAGGTGATGCCTGGTTATAATCAATAAGTGAGGTGGCTGGGAGATGGAATACACATCCAATAGAAAAGTGAGCGAGGTCACTGCATCAGGTTTATGGTCACTGATACAATTTCTGGCAGCAGTACAGTGCAATCCATTAAAAAAAAAACAATGTTACAATAGGAAATACACCCAGAAGCTACTTTATTGGGTACAGTAGGTACCTCCGCCCTCTCTCATTTATAAGGCATTTTCGCCCACAGAACTGCTGCTCACTGGATGCTTGTTGTTTCTCGCACCATTCTCTATAAACCCTAGAGACTGTTGCATGGGAAAATCCCAGGAGATGAGCAGTTACTGAGATACTCAAATCCCATCTGGCACCAACAAGCATTCCGCGGTCAAAGTCCCTTAGATCACATTTCTTCCCCATTCTGATGTCTGGTGTGAAAAACAACTGAACCTCATGCTTTTATGCATTGAGTTGCTGCCACGTGATTGGCTGTTTAGATAACAATCAGGTGTGCCTATTAAAGTGGCCACTGACTGTATGTCTAGTCATAATGTAATGCAGCCCAGATCCCTGCATGGCATGTCTTGTAGATTGATGGTCAGCAAGAACAAGCCCACAGCAGTCTGCAAATAAACGCAATCCACTTTGCCTTTCACTAAGCACACCACCGAGGGGAAGGGCCAGCACAGACTCCAGTGTGCTCGCTGCCTCCCACACTACCTTCTGCATCTCTCCGCTGGGCGGCTGCAACAGATAACACTGTGTCTTGAGGGCCTTGTCCATGCTACAACCAAGACCACGCAGCTTCCTTGCCGTTGATCTCGCCAAAGAACCAATGAACCAGACTTCTGTATTCTACATTACCAATGTCTGACAGGGGCTTGTGATCACATAAAAAAATGTCTAAGACACTCGCTCACTCCATTTATTAGACAGCTCGCCATCTTTTACATACCAGCGCCTTCCCGTGGTAGGTGGCGACATAGTCCGCACCAAGTGAACTCCATCGTTGCTGGGGTTAGACCTTATTTGATGTTGAGAACCAGCGGAGTCTTGCTATTGTAAAATAGACAAAATGGACAAACAGTTGCAAATTTGGTTGGACCCAGGAGTGGCTGCTGCAAACATGCTTGCAACCATCTTACTGGAATTCCAATTTTTTTCATTTGGTTGCTATTGAACCTCGTTTCTTTCATACCTGTGACTGTGTGGCTAAGCACAGTTCCAATACCATATTCAAGTTTGGTGGTAACAGCACTGCTGTTGGCCAAAATCAAAGGTGGTTTCAAATCAGTATATAGGAGAGAGATTGAAAACCTGGCTGAGTGGTGCCACAATAGCAATATCTCACTCCATGCCAGCAAGACCAAAGAGCTGATTGTAGGCTACAGGAAGAAGAAAGCAGATATCCATGAGCCAGTCCCCAGAGGGGGAGAGGGCCTGTAGCTTTGAATCTCCTGGTATTATCATATCAAAGGATCTGTCTTGGGACCAGCACATATGTGCCATCACAAAGAAGACATGACTGTGCCACTATTTTCTGTATAGTTTGCATAGATTTGGCATCGTCATCTAAACTTTGAGAAACTTCTATAGATGCATAGTGGAGGGTATCTTGACTGGTTGCATCATTCCCTGGTATGGAAACACCGCTGCTCAGGAATGGAAAAGGTGACAGAAAGTGGTGGATACAGCCCAGTCCATCACCAGCAAAGCTCTCCCCACTACTGAGCACATTTACACGGTGCATTGCCACAAGAAAGCAGCATCTGTCATCCAAGATCCAAGATCCCCACCACGCGTGCCATATTCTTCTCGTTTTCATCGGGCAGGAGTTACAGGAGCCTTGGGTCCCACTCCACCCGGTTCAGAAACAGTTATTACACTACAGCCATTAGAGTCCTGAACCAGTGTGGAATACGTCTTTCACCACAACTCTACACTGATTCCACAACCTATGAACTCACTGTCAAGGGCTCTACAAATCATTCTCACTACTTTTTGGTTACACAATTTGTCTTTTTTTTGCACTTTGTCGATCTTCGTTTATGTAGAGTTTTCATAAGTTGTATATCTTTGTTTTCATTCATCTTTTTTTGCCCATTACTTTAAATTAACATATTTTATTGACCCTTTGATTGCTTCTGGTTAGAAGGAAATTTTTAATACCATCTCAATAGATTTTCAAGTAGTGTCTTACCAGTAATGTGTTTAGAATCTGACCGTTGCAGCTGTGTTTCACTGTGTGGTAGTTGAACATCTTCCTCTTTCTGATCACAGCCAGAAGAGGGAGAAGCTAAAGACAAGGAGACAAAAGGAAAGGAAACTGAAGCTGAAGATGACAACCTTCTACAGATGGATGATGTTCTCTTCCTGGAAGACAACGAGGAGGACTTTGGTGAGGAAACATGACCCAAACTTGGGACTTCAGAAGAATGAGGGGGATGAGAATTTTATAATTTCATACTATAAAGTTATGAAAGGCAGAGATAAGATAGAGATAGGAAAGTTGTTTCCACTGGTAAGTAAGATTAAAACTACGTTTTAAAGATTGAGGGAAATAGATTTAGGTTGGAGGTGAGGAGAAACTACTTTTCCCAGAGAGTGGTGAATCTGTTGAATTCTCTGCCCAGAGAAGCAGTGGATGCTACCACATTAAAGATGGGGAAGCTTTAGAGAGAGTGCAGAGGAGATTGATCAGGGTGCTGCCTGGATTAAAGAGCATGTCTTGTGTGGAAAGACTAAGCGAGCTATCTTTGAAGTGAAGGAGGAATGGGGTGACTTGATATGGATGTTGAGGCATTGATGAAGTGGATATAGTCATGAGACTTTTTCCCAGGTTGGAAATGGGTAATACAAGGGGGCGTAACTTTAAGGTGATTGGAGGAAAGTATGAGAGAGATTTCAAATGTAAGTTTTTTTTTATATGGAGAGTGGTGCACTGTCAGTGGTGGTGGTAGAGGCAGGTATGTTAAGGACATTTAAGAGACATTTAGATAGGAACATTGATAAAAGAAAACCGCAGGTCTATGTGGGTGGGGTCAGCTAGATTGGTCTTGGAGCAGTTTAAAAGGTTGGCACATTGTGAGCCAAAGGGCCTGTACTGTTTTATGTCCTAAGTATATTTAAGACACACAATGAATTTTGTGTGGCAGGGGAATTAAAGGTTAAGGGGAAAAAGCAGGCAGGTTGGTGGAGCTGAATCCACAGCCAGATAAGCTGTGATCTTATTGAATGTCGGAAGAGGCTCAACAGTGCAGATGGCCTATTCCTGATCTCATTTCTTATGTTCTAAACACTATACAACAGGCTAGTTTCTGCTGGACAGCTTCCTAGCCCAATGGAGCCGTGCTTATAACATGGTGTTTGCTTGTTCTGTGGGTGTTTGTTTCCATACACACACACACTCTTCCCCCACCAAAACCTTGGGGCAACGTTTTACCTTGCAGTGACATAATAAGTGTTTATAACTTGCCCCATAACGATACCAGAAAGACTCATGTAAAAGTATGAGGTAGCCAAAAAACTGCAGTTTACAGAATACTGCGAGTGCCACCTCCTCCTCGTCCTCTACTGCTCACCTGTTCTGTGTACTCTAACCTGTGTTGTGTTGTCCTGTACTGTGTACTCTAACCTGTGTTGTGTTGTCCTGTACTGTGTACTCTAGCCTGTGTTGTCCTGTACTGTGTACCTAGCCTGTGTTGTCCTGTACTGTGTACTCTAACCTATGTTATCCTGTACCGTGTACCTAGCCTGTGTTGCCTGTACTGTGTACTCTAACCTGTGTTGCCTGTACTGTGTACCTAGCCTGTGCCTTTTCTGTTTTGGGCACATGGACAGGAGGAAAGAGGAAATTCTACTCACTATCTAATCCAAGATGTACCTATCCTGGGACTGTTTGATGGGATAAATTACTTGTTTTAAGCTGTTCACACTCCTCCCTTCCCCTTCCCCTGCACCTCAGGACTTAGTGACGATGTCCAGTTTTGCTTGCTGCAGGTATCTCCAATGCTGGTGAAAAGAAGCAAAATGAGAAAAGCACAGAGGCTGAGAGTGCATCTGCTAAAGAGACGGTAAGGAGAGTGTGGTGCGCTGAGATACAGATGGTTGAGGAAGCAGGGGCCTGGGCTGGTTTTGGTACTGTATCGGATGAGGTGTGAAGGAGTGACCAGGGTCTGGACATGTCAGTGGGAGGTTCTGGTATCTGAGTGAACTGTAATCACAGCCTGTGCAGCAGCTGGTTAGGGGTATGGTGACTCTGCATACTGGTGCCGGTGGAGGGGGAGGGTCTGTCTTGTGGCACTGCTTGTAGGCATGTTGCCTCACAGTGCCAAAGACATTTAATCCTCCTCCTGGTGCTGCTTGTGAAGTTTGCACATTCTCCCTGTGATTTCCTCCCACATCCCACATAATGGCAGGTTAGAGGTCATTGGCTACTTGAACTCCCTCAATATTCCCATAAGATAGGAGCAGGTTTGAGTCATTCAGCCCAGCGAATCTGCTCTGCTATTCAATCATCGCTGATTTACTTTCCCTCTCAGCCCATTCTCTGCAACCTTTGACACCCTGTTTAATCAAGGACCTGTCAACTCCCAGATTCTACCAGTCCCACACACACCCACCACCTAATCTTAGTGTGTGGGTGAGTAAGGGATGGGAATGTGGGGAGAATCAAAACTGAAGTTAGTGTAAAGATTCATGTTATTTGTCGCGCGTACAGTGAAATGCATTGTTTGCATCAAGTGAGTGAGAATTGTGCTGGGGGCAGCCCACAGGTGTCGTCAGTCTTGTGGCACCAACGTAGCATGTCCACAACTCACTGATCCTAACCCTTGCGCCTTTGGGCTGTGGGAGGAAACTCGTGTGGTCGTGGGGAAAACGTTCAGAACTCCTTACAGACAGTGACAGGAATCAAACTGTGAGCGGTGATTGCGCTATCTTTTACGCAGTTGGGATCAGTGTAAGTTAATGATGGACGTCCAGACCCAGAGGGCTGAATGGCCTATTTCTGAGTCTGATGGAGAATGCAGGGCGCAGCACAGCACGACTGAATGGCACAGGAGACTTTCAGTAAGAGTGGGTGGGGGGGTAGCGCGGGTGTTGGCTTTTTCACTAGGACAGTAATAACTGTTTTCTCTCTCTCTCTGTTAACTGTAGCAGGAAAAGGAAGTCGCCCAGGTGGTGTCGTTGCGCAAGGATGTGCTGCTCGCCTTTGTTTACTTCGACCGTAATCTGTGTAACTACCTGATGGAGAAGGATTTAGAGCTGATCCTCAGCACCCTGGGGCTGCACATAACCAGAGCCCAGGTACCCCGGCTTCAACCAGCTGGACTCCGCTCCAACTATCACACTTCTTGGTCCTGTCACCGGCTGTAGCCCCAGCCCCTTCACCCTCTCGCTCCTGATTAGATTCATTTATTTATCAGATGTACATCGACCAGACAGTAAAATGTGCCATATGTGTTAACGGCCAACACACCCAGAAGCGTGCTGAGGCAGCCCACAAGTGTTGGCACACATTCCAGCATCATTTCAACATGCCCACAATATTCAGAAACCAGCACAAGCAGCGGCAAGACCAACAGCAGGAAAACAAGCCCCTGAGACTGAACTTCAACTCTGAGTGGTTCCATGTCTACACGGAGCCTCTGAATTCGACATACATTTAAATTCAGCCAGGTCAAGGCTGCGAGCTCTTGATATTCCAGACAGGTTTTGATCCTGGGTTGTGGTTGGGTAATGTTGTTACACTTGGATTGCAGCAGCTTTGCCTCCAGGGCACAAAAGCCTTTTAAACAGCTATGACAGGTTTCTGATTTGATCCCTAAGACCATAAGATATAGGAGTAGAATTAGGCCATCTGGCTCCGCTATTTCATCATGACTGATCCATTTTTTCTCTCAGCCTCAATCTCCTGCCTGTTCCCTGTATCTGTTAATGCCCTGACCAATCAAGAATCTATCAATCTTTGTTTTGTATACACTTGAAGACTTGGTCTCCACTGATGCTTGTGGCAATCAGTTCCACAGATTCACCACTCTCTGGCTAAAGAAATTCTTCTGTGTCTCTGTTCTAAAAGGGTGCCCCTCTATTCTGAGACTAAGTCCTCTGGTCCTAGATTCTCCCACCATGGGAAATACCTCTCCACATCAACTCTTATCAAGGCCCTTCACCATTCGATAGGTTTCAATTAGGTCTGAGAGATTCCCAATGGAGCGGGAGAGGGAATTATATAACAGTCATATTTCCCAACACGGGCATTGGTCAGACCACACTTGGAATATTATGAGTAGTTTTCCTTATCTAAGAAAAGATGTGCTGGTATTGAAGAGGGTCCAGAGCAGGTTCGTGAGAGTGATTCCAGGAATGAAAGAGTTAACGTATGAGGAGCATTTGGTTCTGGGGGATCTTACAGAATTCTATCGAGTGGATGTGGAGAGAATGTTTCCAGTAGTGGGTGAGTCTAGGACCAGAGGGCACAGCCTCAGAAAAGAACAACAATCCTTTAGAATAGAGATGAGAAGGGACATCTTTTAGCCAGAGGGTGGTGAATTTGTGGAGGACAATTTATTGGGTATATTTAAAGCAGAGTTTGATAGGTTCTTGGTCAGGGTCTCAAAGGATGCCAGGAAGAGGCGGGAGGATGGTTTTGAGAGGGATAATAAATCTGCCTTGATTGGATAACAGAACAGATCCAATAGGCCAAATGGCTTAATTCTACTTCTATGTCTAATGGTCATTATGACTAAAGCTGTGTGACTCCACAGTAATCGGTAAAAAGGAGTTTGTTCACTGAAGCCCCAGCTCAACATGGCCTTTCCTTGCTTTACAGATAAAGCAGTTGCTGGGGAAAGTGTGCGCCCAGAACATGTGCCTGTATCGGAACCTTACAGATGGCTGTGAAGGGGATCTGGTTAAAATGGAGGATAAAAGTCTTGTGACAGACGACATGGTGCTGGGTGAGTCAGAGTGTGTGTGTGTGGGGGGGGGAGCTGACTGACTCCTTCATTACTGAATGGTCCATGAAACGTTACCTCATCAGCGCAAGAGGTGCTGCAGATACTGGAAATCTTGATCAACACACACAAAACACTGGAGCATCTCAGCAGGGTCTTGACCTGGAATGGTGACTGTTGATTTCCATAGATGCTGCCTGACCTGAGTGCCTCCACCATTTTGTGTATTCATCTTTTGCACTATTTACTTGTGTAACTTGCAGTAATTTTTTATGCCTTGCACTGTATCGCTGCCACAAAATAGCAGATTTCAGGGCATGAATCAGTGTTAATAAATCTGATTGCTGTTCCAGTGTTGCCCTGGGTCAACATAGAGTGGAAACTACTACTGGCCCCCATAGCATCATCTCCGATCGTGAGATGCCAGTGTTAACCATTGCCTGTAAATTAGCAAACATGGCAGACGCATCTACTGGGTCCATCAGAGATATAATGATCCTGTGGTTCAAAAATGGCAGAATCCACCTTGGTGATAAAACGTATCAACTCCTGCCTGAGAAGTGACTTGGGTCCACTTCAGCTTGCCTACCAGAGCAACAGGTCCACAGCAGCTGCTCCCTCATTGGCTTTTCACTCAACCCTGGAATATCTGGGCAGCAGTGCTGCTCTTTATCGACTATGGTTCAGCATTGAGTATTATTATCCCCTCAAAGTTAATCAATAAGCTTCAACACCTTGGCCTCAATACCTACTTGTGCAATTGGATCCCCAATTTTGTTACTTGTGGACACTGGTCAGTTCGGATTGGCAACAGCACCTCTCCCACAATCTCCATCAGCACAGGTGCAGCACAAGTCTGTGTGCTTAGCTCCCTGCTCTACTAGCTTTACCTTAAAAAAAAAGTAGTGGAATTAGCCCAGGCCAATACGGGTAAAGCCCTCCCCACTGTTGAGCGCATCTACATGAAGCGGCGTCGATTATTACAGACCCCCACCACCCAGGTCATGCTGTCTGCTCACTGCTGCCATCAGGAAGAAGATACAGAAACCTCAGGCTTTTGAACCAATGGCGATAACTTCATTCAACTTCACTTGCCCCATCATTGAAACGTTTCAAGGGCTCTTCAACTCATGCACTCGATATTTATTGCTTATTTATTTTTGTATTTGCACAGCTTGTTCTCTTTTGCAGACTGGTTGAACACCCAAGTCATTGCGATCTTTCATTGATTCTATTTTAGATTTATTGAGTGTACCTGTAGGAAAATGAATCTCAGGGTTGTATATAGTGACATACAGTGCCTATAAAAAAAAATTCTCTCCTGGAAATTTTCATGTTTCATTGTTTTACAATGTTGAATCACAGTGGCTTTTTAAGACTTTTTAATTTGGCTTTTTCACACTGGTCAACAGAAAAGACTCTTCCGTGTCAAAGCGAAAACAAATTTCTACAAATTGGCCTAAATTTATTACAATTTTAAACACAAAATAATTGATTTCACAGTTACTCACTCCCTTCAAGTAAGTGTTTAGTAGATGCACCTCAGGTCCTTGTGGATGGGGGAGGGGTCTCTATCAGCTTTGCACATCTGAACACTGCAACTTTTCCTCATTCTCCTTTTCAAAACTGTTCAAGCTCTGTCAGATTGCACGGGGATCGTGAGTGAACAGCCCTTTTCAAGTCCAGGCACATATTCTCAATTGGATTGAGAACTGGACTTTGACTTGGCTGTTCCAGGACATTAACTTTGTTATTCTTGTGCCTTTCCTGTGCTTTGGTTTTATGCTGGAAACCAAAGATCATTGTTTTGCTGGAAAACATATCTTCCAAGTTTAAGTTCTCTTGCAGATGGCATCAGGTTTTCTTCCAGGATTTCCCTGTATCGTCACAAGCCTTCCAGGGCCTGATGCAGTGAAGCATCCCCACAGCATGATGCAGCTACCAACATGTTTCATGGTAGGGACGGTGCGTTTTTGATGAAAAGTGGTGTTTGGCTTACACCAAGCATAGAGTTTAGTCTGACCATAGAACCTTCCAGCTCCCAACTACCTTCTGGCAAACTCTAACTGAGATTCCATGGGAGTCTCTTGAACAGTGGCTTTTTCTCCTGTAAAGCTGCAACTGGTGAAACAAACAGGCAACAGTTGTTGTATGCATAGTCTCTCCCATCTCAGCCACTGAAGCTTGTAACTGCTCCAGAATTGTCATAGATCTCTTGGTGGTGTCCCTCACTAGTCCCCTTCTTGTTTGGTCACTCAGCTTCTGAGGATGGCCTGCTGTAGGCAAGTGTACAGCTGTGCCATATTCTTTCCATTTCTTGATAATTGACTTAACTGTACTCCAAGGCATACTCAATGACTTGGAAATTTTCTTGTGTCCATTTCCTGACTTGTGCTTTTCAATAATCTTATCGCAGAGTTGCTTGGAGTGATCTTTTGTCTTCTTGGTGTAGTTTTTGCTAGGGTACTGACTTACCAGTAGTTGGACCTTCCAGATACAGGGGTATTTTTACTACAATCAATTGAAGCACCTTGATCTCCATTTAACTAATTATTGGACTTCTAAAACCAATTGGCTACACCAGTGATGATTTGGTGTGTCATATTAAAGGGAGTGAATACTTATGCAATCAATTTTATTTTGCATTTTATGTTTGTAATTGATTTGGATCACTTTGTAGAGATCTGTTTTCATTTTGACACGAAAGGGTCTTTTTCTTTCGGTCAGTGTCCAAAAAACCAAATTAAATCCACTGTGATCAAATGTTGTAAAACAATAAAACATGAAAATTTCCAAGGGGGTCGAATACTTACTATAGACACCGTTACTTTATAATAAATTTACTGTGATCTTCTGTACTATTGCTTTTGTTCATTGAAAATTTGCACCCTTTGGTAATATTTGGAGGGATATCTTAGTAATATTGTATGAATGGTGGGTGCAGTTGAAATCCGTGGCTGCTGGGTGACTGTGACATACCTTTTCCGCACTTTTGCAACTCTTGCCAGTTGGGTTAGAAATTCTGGCTGGATTTATGTCAGCGCAACTCTGTCACCAGCTTCATCTCACCTCTGCCCCCCCCCCCCTTACTCTCCTGCCTCCCAATACCTTTCTGACGAGATGGGTTTTCTATTGCTATCCTCCCTCAGGTAACCAGCATCTTCTGCCAACAAACACCAACGTCATAGCAATCAAGCCCCGGACTCGTTCTGGAGACGGCAGCCTTGTCGAGCATAATGGCAACATGGTCAACGTTGGAAACCTAATCCAGAAACTGGAGCGGGATGAGAGAAACCGTGCTGACATGGAAATAAAGCTGCGTACCGTGGAGAGCCAGCTGGGTAAGAGTCGTGGCTGGTGTGGTGTGGTTCCACTTTATTAGATTTGTGAATGATGCTTGGATAGGAAACAGCTGATTGAGATCAAGATCTGGAGGTTTGATGCGGGCAGGTTGGAGTTGAAAGTTGGGAGGGTCTATATTTATTTATTATAGGACTTTCCGGTTCTTCACGCCATACTGCCCCAGCCCAGCAACCCCAAGACCCCGATTAACCCCAACCTAATCACAGGACAATTGACGATGACCGGTTAACCTTCCCAGTACATCTTTGGACTGTGGAAGGAAACTGGAGCACACAGGGAAACCCCGCCCCCCCCTCCCCTTGCATTCCATGGGGAGGTCGCTCAGAGACTTCCTACAGAACGGTGTCAGAATAGGACTCTGAACTCCGGAACACCATGGGCTATAAAAGCTCTGTGCTGTGCTACCATAGCATGTAGGAAGGGGGTTTAAAATTGAATTGAACCGTTAATGCATACATGTTCTCCTTTCCCTCGCCATTCAGTGACCTCGTGTGTCTGTTATTTTGTAGGCAGTGATGGCACGTAGTGTAGCGATTAACATAATGATCAGTGTCCAGCACAGTGAAGAGCAGGGCTTGGTGAGGGGAGTGGATCTGGTATGGGGGAGGAGGGGGTTGTGGATTACAGGCAGTGTCCAGCATTGCACTGGGATTGTCCAGACTGTACAAGATGGATCAGAGTGCAGCCAGTGTCTGGTCTGTGTTGGATGCTCATGCTTTTAAAATCACAAGGTTCTTCAGAAGTGAAGAATGAGGCATAAAAATTGTTGCTTACAATCATTAAGCGTTACAAGAGCAATGATGAAGAGGCATCAAGAGAACAAAGAAAAATTAAACTGTAAAGTGTGGTCACTTCTTACTAAGACGAGAATTTTTTTTTAATCCAGTGATAATTAACCTTTAAAGTAGGCAGATTCATGTCACGTGGCATCTGCTACAGAAAACGAAGAAATTTCTTAAAATACAGAAGGAACTGTGCTAGAATTGATGGAAAATTCACTGCACAATTATATGTATATGGGTGATTATATAAAATAAGCAAGCATAGGGATGTTAACCCTCAGGAAAAATAACCATCCTGCACCCTAATCCAACGCTGGCAAAGAATGGAGCATGGGCAATGTGGTGAATATGGTATATGGGCAGAGAGCAGCACTGGAAGGGGCAGGGTATGGGTGTTTGAAGTGTAAAGGGATGGGGTACAGTGTCCGGTGTGGGGAGGGTTCTTGGTGGTGTTGGGCGAGGACTGATGGTGTTTGGACTATCTTCTCCTGCAGCTGAAGCTATGGGGAAAGTGTCCTCGAACGACACTGTGAACAAATCGTTGACTTCCAAGATAGAGGAGATGCAGAAGCAGGTGTCCGAGCTGGAGGATCGGGTCAAACAGGCCGAGAAACTGAAGATCTTCTACGAGCTGCGTCTCCAGGACAACACCAGGAATCTCAACTCCATGCTGGAGGAGATTCAGCGCATCATCAAGAAGGTAGAGTCCTCAATAGTTACCAGAGATATCACGTGTCACCTTCCCCATCCACTGTCCCCACCTTTCCTCCAAATGCTTCAACTGGAATGTATGTCCGCACTCCCCGGATCTTTGTCTGGCCCTACCCTGAGATGCAGTTGGCCCAGGTATAATTTGATTAACAAATATTTAATGTTGGGTTTTTTTTTGCTACAATGAATCACACATCATGGGATGTGTCATATTTATTTAATTTAGGCATACAATGCAGAAAATGGCCTTCAAGCTGCACAGCCCAGCAACCTCCAATTTAACCCCAAACTAATAACAGGACAATTTACATGACCTGCTAACGGGAACGTCTTTGGACTGTGGGAGGAAACCGGATGGTCCGGAGAAAACCCCACATTGTACGGGTTGAACTTCCGAACTCCTCATGGATGACATTGGAATTGAAGCTGTAAATAGCACGGCGCTACTCTAGCACCTGATATTAATTTAGCAATATAGTGTGGAATGGGCTCTTCTGGCCACACCACAGCCCCGATTAACGGTGAACAATTAACCTACCCGCTGTGGGAGGAATCTGGAGCACCCAGGGAAACCCCACGCATTCCATGAGGAGGACGTACAGAGACTTCTCACAGAACTGCACCAGAATTACACTCCAAAATCCAGAATGCCCAGAGCTGTGGCACCCAATATGGGAAATAACACACTGACCCTGCGGGGTGGTAGCTTAGTGTTAATTCTATTACAGGTTAATGCTGGTACCTCAATTTCATTCCCTGCTCTATAAGGAGTTTGTACCTTCTCCCTGTAACTGTGTGGGTTTCCTCTGGATGCTCTGTTTCCTCCCACCTTCCAAAGATGTACGCTTTAATAGGTTTTTTTGGTCAAGTGGGTTTAATTGGGGTCGTTGGGCAAGAAGGCCATGTTACTGTGCGGTATCTCTAAATTTAAATCATCATATGACAGAATCCCATTGTGCATTTCACTCAACTTCAATTTACAACATCTTGTCTGATGAAGGAAGTGTTTTCCAGTAATGCATACTTTCCCTCGTTTGAGGAATGGATGGGCTGAGGTGTGTTGTGGGGATCCAGGCTCTGTCCTTGAGACCGACAGGTAGTGTAGGAGAGAGTCATTGTTCCCTGTGCCTGTGCCCATGCCCATGTTGGTGTCTCCATGCCAGGACCTCTTTCAAGTTCGGTCCTCCTTTGGGATTCTGTGTGGGTGTGGGCCCTTTTGTGCAAAGATGGCTTCCTCTGCAGCGTTTGGTCTCTGGCACGGATTCTGTGCAGGTGTGTGGGGGAACGCCTTGAGATGAAGGGTTTGTGTTTGGGGTTCTCGAGGCTTCTTTGCTGTCCAAGTAAAGCTGAGCTCTGTACAGTTGCAGTAGACAACGAGCATCCTGTGATGAAATCAGTGAGACTCCCTGCTTCTCTGGATAGCCCCCACCATTCAGGCCATGTCCTCTTCTCATTACGACCATCAGGCAGGAGGTAGAGAAACCTTGGGTCCCGCACCACCAGGTTCAGGAACAGTTATTGCCCTACAACCATCAGGCTCTTGAACCAGTGTGAATAACTTCACTCAACACAACTCTGACCTGATTCCACAACCTACAGACTCACTTTTAAGGACCCTACAACTCATGTTCTCAGTATTATTATTTTTATTTACATGATGTGTCTTCTCAAAACTGATCAATAACCTTGGCTTCACTATCTCCTTGTGCATTTGGATCCTTGATTTCCTCACTTGTAGACCCCAGTCAGTTCAAAATGGCAACATCTCCTCCACATTCCTCATCAGCACAGGTGCACCACAAGGCTGTGTGCTTAGTCCCCTGCTCTATTCGCTTTACACATATGATTGTAGTTTAGCACAGCTCACAGTTTGCTGATATCACTGTTGTAGTCTGAATCAAAGGTGGTGACGAATCAGCATATAAGAGGGAGATTGATAATCTGGCTGCATGGTGCCACAATAACCTCTTACTCAATGTCAGCAAAACCAAGGAGCTGGCTATTGACTTTAGAAGGAGGTCGCTGAGCCAGTCCTCATTGGGGGAATCAGAAGTGAAGACGGTCAGCTTTGACAAACTTCTATAGATGTGTAGTGGACAGTATATTGACTTGTTGCATCACAGCCTGCTACAGAAACATGGTCTCTTCATGTTCCTGATCCAGGCCATGGTCTCTCCTCACTGCTGCCGTCAGAAAGGAGGTACAGGACCCTCAGGAACAGTTACTACCCCTTAACCATCAGACCTTTGACCCAGTGGGGGTAACTTCATACAACTTCACTTGTTCCCACAACCTATGGACTCACTTTCCAGGACTCTTCATCTCATGTTCTCATTACATATTGCTTATGTATGTTTGTATTTGTACAGTTTCTTGTCTTTTTCACATCGGTGGTTTGTCTGCCCTGTTGCAGTCTTTCATTGATTCTATTGTGGTGCTTGGATTTACTGAGTATGCCTGCAAGGATACGAATCTCAGGGTTGTATTTGGTGACACATACTATATGTACTTTGAAAATAAATGTACCTTGACTTGCTTTTCTTTTTCAGAATAATGCTTTGACAGAGAAGGACAAATGAGGAGGCGCTGGTGACCGAAAGAGGAAATCCCTGATAGAATCCATTCACTTCCCACCAGATGTAGTGACCTGTGTGAACCCTTGCTTTCCTTATCCTAACAAACACAAAGTGTCTCAACCTGCAACTTTATCAAAGTGTGCTGTTTGATTTCTGCGTCGGCCTGTGCACTGTATCCAGGATGTACAATTGAGGAGCAGCGATTGATGTGTGTATTGGTGTAACCATCCATGTCTAAGCCACATCCTCAGTAGGGCGTGCTCTCTCCCCACACCCCTGCCCGTCACCCCTGTTAGTATTCTGGCAAACCTGGGCAAGTACGGCCCCTTCCCCTCTCCATCGCAATGTGCCGGCCTGCTGGAGCGCACCATTCCTTGCACAGACTACTGATGGCTGTGGGATCATTCATGGGACACACCCTGTTCCAGTTCTTCCTGAAATTGAGGTCTGTGGGAATGGATCCCACTGCCCCTCCCCCCCCCCTTAGATGCCTTCTTTCTGGACCTTTGACCACCCCCACCCTTCTGTCAGGATGTCAGTGTTTACAGTATAAAGGTTCTTCATTTTTAAAACTTACGGAGTGTCTTGTGCCTTTTATTCCTTGTCTTGTCGATCTTTACTAAGAATATTATGGGCACCTTCCTACACCCCTCTCTCCCCTTTTGCGTAGTTGAGGAGGGTATTTCACCGGCCTTTTCTCTGAAAGAGGCTTCATAGTCATCACATGTATATTGAAACATACGGTGAGGTGCCTCATTTGCATAACAGCCAACACTGACCAAGGGGCAGCTCAAGTATTCTTGCATACTGTGCACCAATATATCATGCCCACAATGTTCCGTAAAACAACAAAACAGACCCTCTCCTGCTCACAGACAGACAGGCCTCCAGCACTGGAACAGGCTGCCTCTGGTTCCCAAACTCAGACATGGGGCCTCCAATTCTCAGATGCAGACATTAGGGCTCTGACCTCCAGACTAGCTGTCAGGGGCTTGCCAAGCTTCAACCTTCAGCTTTGTGCTCAAAGCTTTACTGACATCTGGCTAGCAACCCCAGGACTTGCTGATCATGGGTTTGACCTGCAATCCTCAATCACCAGATCTTCCCAGACCTCTAACCCCGGTGACGTGGGGGGTGACACTGTCCCTCTTGCCTCCTGCCTATGCAGACCCACTGATCTTGAGATTGTTGATCTCAGCGCCATGGGATCCCCAGCCTTTGGCCACAAAGTGCTCCAATGTGACCTCCAAAACCCAGTTAATTTTATTTACCGCTGCTGACCTCTAATTCCCTACACTGTCCCTACCATCCCTATGAACCATAAAAAAGAAAGTCACTTCTGCGCCACACCGTGGATGGACACCGTAGCCATCTTCACTGTGGCTGCACCTGTTTTCAGAGCTTCCTGGAGCCCCTGTCACCACATGTCTGGCAGGTTCTGGACACAGCAGAGACTGCCATACATTGTGCTAGTGATGTCTGCAGCTACATGCATGGGAGCACAGAGTTCTGTCACTGTTAATGCAAAAATATATATGTCTTTCATATAATGCATTAATTTGTTTTATGATCTTTCAACAGAAGCACAGCAGCATAATGCTGGCCACCCCGTGTTCAATTCCTTCCACTGTAAGGAGTTTGTATGTTTCCCCGTGACTGTAGGGTATCCTCTGGGTACTCCTGTTTCCAGGGTTAATTGGTCATATGTCACATACTTGTTAAAATGGAACGGCTTGTTACTTTGCTGCTTCTCTATAAGAATAAATATATAGCTCGAAGGAGAATTAGTGAGACTTTAGAAATCTGAAACTTTGAGTATATCGCCTCCCTAAAGGTAGTAATGAGAAGAAGACATGTCCTGGAGGGCGGGGGTCCTTCATGATGGATACTGCCTTTTGAAGGTGTCCTCAGTGAGGAGAGTTGTACCTGGATGGGTTTACAACCCTCTGCAGCCTCTCAATCCCGTGTACTGGAGGGTCCATACCAGGTGGTGATGCAACCAATTAGGATGCTCTTCACATAGAGGTTGATAGTCTTTGGTGACATAACCAAATCTCAAAGCTTTTAATGAACTATAACCACTGGCATGCTGCCTTCATCATATCAACACATTGGCCCCAGGATAGATGCTCAGAGTTGTTGACACACAGGAATTTGAAGCTGCTCTCACTTTCCACAGCTGACCCCTTGATGAGGACTGGTGTGTGTGTTTCCCCCATACTTCCCCTTCCTGAAGTCCATAATCAGTTACTTGGATGTTCACTGCAAGGTTATTGTGATACCACTGAACAGTTACCTGATTCCCAAAAGTCTCCTCTTCTCCATCCAAGATTCTGCTGATAGCAGAAACATCATCGGTGTATAGATGGTGTTTCCATTGTGCGTGGGTGTAGAGAGTAGAGCAGAAAGCGAAGCACACATTCATGAGGTACGCTGGTGTTCATGGTCAGCAAGATGTTTTTACTGATCCCTACTAACCTGATGAAGTCAAAGATCAATTTTTTATATAAAAAATAAACTCAAAACATTATCAGAATAAACCTTGCAATATCTTCATTGTTATGTACATAATGTGTTAAGTGGTATATATATTTAATTAAGACGGACAAGACTTGCTACTCGTTCTGTAGCCAGAGGCTAGTGAATCTGTAGAATTTATTATCGCAGGTGGCTGTGGAGGCCAAATCATTGGGCGTACTTAAGGACTGGTTGAAAGATTCTTGAGCAAGTAAGAGTGTCAAAAGGTTATGGGGAGAAGGCAGGTGAATGGGGTTGAGAGGTATAATAAATCAGCCGTATGGAATAGTGTTTTTGGTGCACTAAGGGGCTTCCTCACCCAACCCAGCCTCTTCTAACCCAATCGTAGAAGAATTCTACATTCTGGTTCTTCCCTGCCAAGTTCTTGCGGTGGCTGCACCAAGCTTCCGCCTGTACTGGTGACGTGCCAGACGGCAGCATTGCTTCACGGACGTGTCCTGTGCTGCACCGACAAATTTAGGATAGGCAAAAGGCAAGGTTCCAGAGGCTACACACTGTGGTCAACAATACCTGAAGTGCAGTTAAAATAAAGTAGTTCCGGTCACACTTACACCACAAAGCGCGGGAGGAACTCGGGATGTCCTGAGAAAACGGTCAACGTTTCGGGCCTAGTAGGCTCTTGACATTGCCGAGTTCCTCCAGCATTTGCGGCATCAGCAGACTTCCATCGCGTTTCTGCTAACCACTTAGCAGCTGGAAAGTACGCAGTACCTGAGCAAAGTTCCTGGTTACTCTGGCAACACATCCGACTCTGAAGTCCAATTTGACTATGCTAATAAAGATTACGTGGACGATGGGAAAGATATATAAACTTTAACAGAGTCAATATGGAAAAGCTGTTCCACTTTACAATGGGGTCAGAGACTTAAAGGAGACTAGCCAAAGAATTTTTTTAAAAAAACCTGGTTTTGCCCAAGTTCCCCCCGCCGATGTTAGGTAATACAATCATCGGAGTCCCTTGTGTTCTCCTAAGGGGTTGTCTGTTGGTGTGTCCTCTGGTAAGTGTAGAGGGAGATCCAGGATCATATATTCTAGTGATGTGAGCAAGAGTAAGTGGTAGACTAAGGAGACATAGCCTCAAGATTCAGGGGACTAGATTTAGAACGGAGGTGAGCAGAAACCGCTTTTTCCAGAGATTAATGAATCTGTGGAATTCTCTGCCCAGGGAAGCTGTAGGAGACACCTTATCAAATACATCTAATCCACAATTCGATTGATTTTTGCATAGCAGGAGAATTGCAGGTTCTGGGGGAAAGGCCGCTAACGGGAGCTGCGGCCAACGCCAGATCTGCCCTGGTTTTATGAATGGAGGAGCAGGTTCAGGGGGCCAGGTGCCCCTAGTTCGCATGTTGGGCAGGAGTAATTAACGAGACCACGGCCGATCTGATTGTAGCTCCAAACCTGCACCTTACCAGCTCTCGGTACTCTTTCACCCAACACCTATATCAAGTATCTACCAAAGCCTTCCTTAAAAGTATTCAGATGTGAGACCGAGAGATCGACAAACCCTCAGAGGAAAAAAAAGTTTTATCCCTGTATGAAGTGACCTTTACTTATAGATCTTTCCACAAGGGGATAACGTGACTTCTCCACATCGCCTGTCAAGAGCTCACGGATATGTTATCATTCAATGGTGACATAAGCCTTTCTAGTGCCGCGCCCGCTCCCGCCAACAATCTGTAAGCCTCACCCTGTGAACCTATCACTTGCCAGCTTGTACTCCTTCTCCCATTCCCACCCCGAGTTTATTAATCTGGTTTTAGTCCTCTTCCAGTCCAGTCCTGATGAAGGGTCTCGGCCCGAAACACCCATAGATGCTGAGTAGCTGCAGTATTGTCTATGTGTCCCTCTGGCTTCCCAGCATTTGCATAATCGCTTCTGTCTAGAATCTCAAAGTTCAACGTGAATTTATTATCAAAGTATTTACATATTGCTCTCAGTTTCATTTCCCTGCAGACGTTTACAAGGAAAAACAATTAGAATTTTATGAACAAACTACATAAACCGATGGGCTGGCAAACAACTAACGTGTAAAAGACGACACACCGAAAATTAAAAATAAATAATACCCAGAACAGGATTTGTAAAGGGTGTTGAAGGTGAGGCTGCAGGTTGTGGAATCATTTCAGAGTTGTAGCAACGGAAGTTATCCACACTGCTTCAAGAGCCTGATGGCCAAAGGGTAACCGCTCATGAACTTGATGTTAGACTATGACTGCTGTACCTCCTTCCTGATGGCAGCAGCAAGAAAGCATGGACTGGGTGACGGAGGCTCAAAGAAATTTTGTTATCAAAGTACACACACGCTCTTGGCTCCATCCCTCCCCCTCCTGTCTTCTATCATTTTGGATCTACCCCTCCCACTTTCAAATCTTTTACTAGCTCTTCCTTCAGTTAGTCCTGACGAAGGGTCTCGGCCCGAAACGTCGACTGTACCTCTTCCTAGAGATGTTGCCTGGCCTGCTGCGTTCACCAGCAACTTTCATGTGTGTTACAAATAAACAGAGGTTTTCTCTACGTCACACTGTCGTTAACTTTCCAATATAGCTATTCACCAGCCGTCAAATCCAATCTCCACACCTCTCTGCAAAGCCAAACTGAGGGTTTAAATCTGCCTGCTCCCACTAACCCGGGCATTTCAGAATGCCCTAAACTGTCGCTTGGGTCTTTTGGGGCCGCTCGCCTGTCTACAAACCGATGTAACCAATGAAACTGTTTGGAATGCCCGTGTCTGGGATCCTTATTTTTGTGAGTTATGAACTAGTAGAGAACTTTAACTGAAGGGATTGCTGTGATTAGCCAAGCTAGTAATTGTTTTACTGTTGGGCTGTGTAAATGGTGAAAGGGAGGGCAAAGTTGGAGAACAGATCCGTATCATGAAGTATCTGAAAGACAAGCTTATTATATAGAATATAGAGAATGCAATTCTTTTCCCTGCTCCTGTTTATCCAACAGTCCACACTCAAGTCTAGCAGCTGGCGGTAATGCACCTAAAACCTGGTTTGCCAACCGCAATAAAACACCACAAGAAGTTGGAGAACTACTGGGGAAACTTGACCACGGACAGAGCGAGGAGGAGTGACTAGCCGGGCAAAGGGGTAAGGTTAGCGGGAGAATTAGCATTGCCAGCCTGCTCTGTCGCATCCAGACACACCTGAAAAACAAGAACCCTCACTGAATGCTGTTTCTGGATTTCAGTTCAGCATTGGCCTGCTGACCTTGGTGAACAAACTCCTCTGTGCATCTGGGTATTGGACTTCCTAACCAACAGACCTCAGGTAGTGACAGTACAAAACCGCTCCACCCTCCCCATTACCCTCAACTTGAGCGCCCCCCGCCCCGGGTGCTGGGCCCACTGCTGTATGCTCTACTCACCCGCGGCTGCACAGCCAGGCCCCAAGTTACCAAGTCTGCCGATGGCACGACGGCGGTGGGACTCATCACCAACAAGATGGCCAGCAGAGAGGGGGCGCGGGGTAGGTGGAAACGCTCGAGGCTTGGTCCAGACACACAACCTCTTCCTCAATATCAATAAGAGGAAGGAGATGGTTATTGACTTCAGGAGAAGTCATACCACTCACTCCCCACCTCTTTACTTTGGCGGCCCAGAAGTTGTTCCTTAAGATTGTTATAGCCGGGGATAGTAATGGGAATAAGCTCCCATTACCTATTAAATGCTCCCAATGACGCGCGCCTCAAATAGCCTCCGACAACCAGTCCAGCTCCTGACCTTCCCGTGCGGCTTAGCTACTAAAGCCCCAGCGGAACCGTTTCTACTGACCGGAGACGGGTTACTGGCGCTTTAAAACCTGCTGCTCCGGGCAGATGGGGCTCGTCAGCCGTGGTTGGCAGCTCGTCTAAAACTCTGATCTTGTCGGGACGCTGGAGCAGGGATCCAATTGCAGACCCAGTGCTGTGCACGCAGTGATATTAATTGAGTAGCAAATCCCGAGGTGCAAACAAAGTCGGCGTCAAAGTTCAGGCAGAGATCTAAACATCCAGAGAAATCCAAAGACCAGTATCAGGAAACAGGCAGAGTCGACATTCAGATGGACAGAGCACAGATACAAATGCTGGAAAGGCTCAGGAAAATTCACTGGTACAATCTGGCACCGAACAGGTGAAAACACAGCACTGAAATACACTGAGCAGTAAACAGAGAGGCAGATGATAGGTGGAGCACAGTGAGACACAGGCGGCAGCAATACAGGTAATAATGAGAAACAGGTGAGAGACAGAGTACTCAGTAATACAGGGGCCGGAGTAGAGCAGGAGCAGGGACAGGGGCACATGGCAATACGAAACCACAGACCGACAGCTGGGGGGGGGGGGACACAAAAAGACAGAGCTCGACTGGAGGTACTGACTTGCGCTATACCTGCTGATGGGGAAGCCTTCGGGAGTAAACCCTGAGGGAAAAATCCGGAGCTGGAGTCCCTGAGGCAGGCCTACATTGAGTTCAATGCTGACTGACAACTCCAGCAACGCTGCTGGTTCCAAACTGTATCGGTCTCTGCCGTTCCTCTGGGCTCATCAGATGTGTGGAGAGGGGGAGCCTGCACCATGGGCACAGCCTGTTTTCCATATCGTACTGCCCAGGCAGCTGGGACACAACATCCATGGTCAACTCTGACCGCCGGACGCCTCAACCTCAACTCCCGTGGAAACTGCGAGGCGTTTCAAACCCCTGGGAGTGAACACCCCACACAACCTCGCATGGTCCCAGAGCACATTCTACACCAGCAAAGGAGCTCACCCCACACACCTCTGCGTGTTGAGGAGGATGAGGAGAGTTGGACACCCACGCACTTCCACTGATGATCAGTAGAGAACAACGGAACACGCCGCGCGGTACCTAAGGTGCACAGTGGCGGACAGGAAGGGTAGTCACCGAGCACCAGCGCACCTACCATTAAGGACATCTACACGGGAAAGTGCCAAAAAAAAGGGGGTCAGTAACATCACGAAGGGTCCCAGTCACCCTGATCACGTCCCGCTCCCACCAGAGGGAACACTACGGTAGCATCCGCGCCGGGTCGCGGGGAGAAGGCAGGAGAATGAGAGTGAGGGGGATAGTAAGTCAGCAGTGATGGAATGGCGGAGCAGAGCTGATGGGCCGAACGGCCTGGTTCTGCCGCGTGTGTTACTCGGGATTCTGGTGTCTCTGGCGTGGAGTCCAACCCGGAAAAGTCTTCAGGGAGGTTGAACTTGGAGGCAGAATCCTGGTTTGGTGTCAAAGTGTATTAGAGCACTGCAGGGTAGAATCGGGCCCTTTGGCCCGTCTATTCCGTCCCAACTTAATCGAGGCGCACAAGGTGATAACAGGCACACATTGAGCAGAGTGCCAGAGACTCCCTCCCAGGACGGAAATGGCTAATACGAGGTGGCATAAATCTAAGGCGTTCGCAGGAAAGCACAGGCGGAAGTGAGAAGTAAGTGCTGGCTGTGTGATGGTAGAGATAGATAGGTTAAGGACATCTAGGAGACTCTTAGATAGGCTCATGGATAGAAGAGAAGCGGAGGGCGATGTGGGAGGGAAGGCTTGGGATGGGTCAAGCACACATTCGCAAGACCTGTGATGTGTCCACTGAGATGAGGTTGAGTACAGGGCTACGGTAGGAAACTTTGTCACATGGCGTGAGCAGAATTATCTGTAGCTTAATGTGAAAAAGACTAAGGAGCTGGTGGTAGACCTGAGGAGGGCTAAGGTACCGGTGACCCCTGTTTCCATCCAGGGGGTCAGTGTGGACATGGTGGAGGGTTACAAATACCTGGGGATACAAATTGACAATAAACTGGACTGGTCTAAGAACACTGAGGCTGTCTACAAGAAGGGTCAGAGCCGTCTCTATTTCCTGAGGAGACTGAGGTCCTTTAACAACTGCCGGACGATGTTGAGGATGTTCTACGAGTCTGTGGTGGCCAGTGCTATCATGTTTGCTGTTGTGTGCTGGAGCAGCAGGCTGAAGGTAGCAGACACCAACAGAATCAACAAACTCATTCGTAAGGCCAGTGATGTTGTGGGGATGGAACTGGACTCTCTGACGGTGGTGTCTGAAAAGAGGATGCTGTCCAAGTTGCATGCCATCTTGGACAATGTCTCCCATCCACTACATAATGTACTGGGTGGGCACAGGAGTACATTCAGCCAGAGACTCATTCCACCGAGATGCAACACAGAGCGTCATAGGAAGTCATTCCTGCCTGTGGCCATCAAACTTTACAACTCCTCCCTTATTTCCTGGCATAATTTACATATTACTATTTAACTATTTATGGTTTTATTACTATTTATTATTTATGGTGCAACTGTAGCAAAAACCAATTTCCCCCGGGATCAATAAAGTATGACTATGACTATTTGTACTTCGGACTCCGTTTGTCTGAAGGGAGGGGCTGAGGGCAAAAAAGAGTCGGGTGGCTTCTCGCTCTCAACCATGTGATATGTAAAAGTTGAAGTAGTTTTGCTCCGAAGGTAGTTTCCACTTATGTGACCGAGTCACTTCGCGCTGAGCGTCGGGGGGTAAACGGCGCGTTTTGAGGATTCGGGAATGAGGATCGGGAGCTCAGCTGATTGCTTGGCGGGGCTGTAGGCTGACTGTCCGAACTGCCGGCCCCCGATCCTTGGTCCTTCCATCTGTCACTTTAACTCTCCGGGCCCTGGGAGAGTGAGAGCGAGTCGGGTCACTTAGCCACGGCGGCTGAGGCAGCAGGCCGGCGGTGAGAGCTGTCTGCGGAACTGGGAGAATGGCGGAGCTGCGGAAGGGCAGTAAGGCGCGGGCTCTCATCGTCTCGGTGGAAAAGTTTCAGGACCCTTTCGTCCGCAACAGGGCGGGGGCTGGGATAGACAGGGAAAGACTCCATCGAGTGCTGTACAAGCTCGGCTTTGACGTGACAATCGCTATGGACTACACCGCAGAGGACATCTTACAGAAGTACCGGGAAGGTGAGCAACAAAGAAGCCTGTGATGCTGGGAACCTCGGGCGACACGCCCGAAATGCTGGAGGAACTCGGCTGTCCGGGAGGGGACAAACAGTTGACCTTTCGGGCCGAGACTGGAAAGGAAGAGGGCAGAAGGAGAGGAGAGAGGGGAAGGATTACAAACTGGCAGGTGATATGAGAGGCCAGGTGATGGGGAAGGGGGTTACCTGGGGTGGGCGTGAGCGCTGGGTTCCGTGTCGGAATCGGAGGTGCCCCCCGCGGTGGGATTACGGGTGATCAGGATTGGAAAGGAAGGGGGCAGAAACCAGAGTGAGAAGGTGGTCCAGAGGGGGGAGAAGAACAAACCGGCCGGGGGGAGGTGATAGGTGAGACCAGGTGAGGGGAAAGGTGGGTGAAATGAGAAACCCGGGGGGGGGGGGTGATAGGCAAGACCAGGTGAGGGGAAAGGTGAAGTGAGAAACTGGGAGGTGATAGGCGAGACCAGGTGAGGGGAAAGGTGAAGTGAGAAACTGGGAGATGATAGGTGAGACCAGGTAAGGGGAAAGGTGGGTGAAATGAGAAACCGTGGGGTGATCGGTGAGACCAGGTGAGGGGAAAGGTGGGTGAAGTGAGAAACCGGGAGGTGATAGGTGGAAAAGGTAACGGGCTGAAGAAGAGGGAATCAGTTGGGAGAGGAGAATGGACCATGGGGAAAAGGGGAAGGAAGAGGGGCACCAGAGAGGCGTGATGGGCAGGTGAGAAGAGAAAGGTGAGAGAGGGGAGCCAGAATGGGGAATCAAGGAAGAGAAAGAGGGAGCGGGGAGAAATGAGCGGAAGTTGGAGAGATCGATGTTGGAATCTACCCGGACGGAATATGCAGTGCTTGTCCAAATCCGTGGCCTCACTGAGGGAGAATGATATTGACGGACACAGGAAGCAGATATGGGGCACTATGGAGATTGCAGAGATGGGTCGAGGACCCACACGCCGGTTTCGATCCCGATCATGGCGCGGTTTTCTGCGGAGTGTGCTCGCTCCCCCTGCGACCGACATCGAACTTGGTCGGCGGGGGTCCGGGAGCCCAGGATCAGAGTGCGTGCGGGAACCACGGCTGGGCTGGGAAGCTGGCTCACGGGGCAGAGGTTGAGAACAAGTCCGCCAAGAGGCCGCTGGTCGCCAACAGGAGCCGCAGATGCAGGGTTAGGTCGCTGAAAGGCGGTTCGGGCCCCGCACTGAAAAACGGGGCCCGTCGACCTTTCGTGTCCGCGGTGACCCTCCAACACCCAACCATACCGATTCCGTTTACCAGCACTGAAACCCGAGCCCCACTGACGACTCAGGTGACGCCCGTGAGAGACATTCACCCGGATCCCGTCAAGTGCTGGGGCTCCGGGAGAGTGGCATTAGGTGGAAAATGTGTGCGCCTCGTGGGAATGAAGTTAAACTGATGGGGAGAGCGATGGGAATGTGGGGAGTGAGGGGAATCGTTGGGAACGTGGGGAGAGCGAAGGGAGCGAGATGGGAGTGTGGAGAGTAATGGGAGTGAGGGGAGAGTGTTGAGAATGAGGGGAGAGTGCGGAGTTAGGAGAGAGTGTGGGGAGAGTGTCGATAGTGAAGGGAGAGAGATGAGAGCGAGGGGAGAGTGTTGAGAGTGTGGAGAGAGTGTTGGGAGCGAGAGGAGAGTGTTGGTAGTGAAGGGAGAGTGACGAGAGTGAGAGGAGAGTGTTGGGAGTGAGGGGAGAGTGTTGGTAGACTGATTTGAGAGTGTGGGAGAATGTTGGGAGTGAGGGGAGAGTCGTGGGAGTGAGGGGAGAGTGTTGGGAGTGTGGGGAGAGTGATGGGAGTGAGGGGAGAGAGTTGGGTGTGAGGCGGAGTATTGGGAGTGTGGGGAGAGTGTTGGGTGTGAGGGGAGAGTTTTGGTGTGAGGGGAGAGTGTTGGGAGAGTGATGAGAGTGTGGGGAGAGTGTTGGGAGTGAGGGGAGAGTGATGAGAGTGTGGGGAGAGATGAGAGTGAAGGGAGAGTGTTGGGACTGTAGGGAGAGTGTTGGGAGTGTGGGGAGAGTGGGGGGAAAGTGATGAGAGTGAGGGGAGAGTGTTGGGTGTGAGGGGAGCGTGTTGGGAGTGAGGGGAGAGTAGTGTGAGTGAGGGGAGAGTGTTGGGAGTGAGGGGACAGTGATGGGAGTGTGGGGAGAGTGATGGGAGTGAGGGAAGAGTGTTGGGAGTGAGGGGAGACTGTTGGGTGTGAGGGGAGAGTGTTGAGAGTGAGGGGAGAGTGTTGGGACTGTAGGGAGAGTGACGAGAGTGAATGGAGAGTGTTGGGAGTGTGTTGAGAGTGAGGGGGGAGTGTTGGGAGTGAGGGAAGTGTGGGGAGAGTGAAGGGAGAGTGTTGGGAGTGAGGAGAGAGTGCTGGGAGAGTGATGAGAGTGTGGGGAGAGTGTTGGGAGTGTGGGGAGAGTGATGGGAGTGAGGGGAGCGTGCTGGGAGAGTAATGAGAATGAGGGGAGAGTGTGGGGAGAGTGTTGGGAGTGAGTGGAGAGTCGGAGTGAGGGGAGAGTGTTGGGAGTGCGTTGAGAGTGAGGGGAGAGTGATGAGAGTGAGGGGAGAGTGTTGGGTGTGCGGGAAGAGTGTTGGGAGTAAGGGGAGTGTGGGGAGAGTGAGGGCAGAGTGTTGGGAGTGTGGGGAGAGTGATGAGAGTAAGGGGAGAGTGTTGGGTGTGAGGGAAGAGTGTTGGGAGTAAGGGGAGTGTGGGGAGAGTGATGAGAGTGAGGGGAGAGTGTTGGGAGTGGCTGGCGAGAGAAGGGAGAGGGGCTTCACTGTGGCTTCTGCTGACTTTGGTTAACAACGGTAATCTGTACAGAATCTCAGCGGGCCCACGGATCCTGTTTTGTCTCCGTTCTCTCGAGCCACGGAGATGATGGGCTGATTTATGGAGCAGATGGCAAACCGGTGCACCTCAGGAATATTTACTCCATGTTTACAGAGAAGGCCTGCACGGCACTGGCGGGGAAGCCAAAGATCTTCTTCGTTCAGGTGAGTAAGCTTAGAGCGAAGACCCACGAGCAATGGAAAGCCAGTCTGCACTGCCCCAGAAACCCTGCAGGCATGGTCCCAACAACCGCTCGGTGTAAACCTGCCCTGAACTCTGATGGTTATCACTGGTCCAGCCACGAGGACACAATGGGCAAGACAGACCAGGGTCAAAAAGGCGTTTGGCGTGTCACCAGATGCACGGTAGAAAGAATCCAATCCGGATGCATCTCGGCCGGGTACAACAACTGCAAGTAATTGCAGAGGGTCGTGAACACAGCTCAGCAAATCACTGAAACTATCCTCCCCTCCGCGGACTCTGCCTGCACCTCCCACTGCCTCGATAATTAGCCAGCATAATGAAAGACCTCCTCCCCTCCCCACCCCAGGCACCCTCTTCTCTCCTCCCTTCCATCGGGCAGAGCTCCTGAGAACACATTCAAAGTAAATTTATTATCAAGGACTGAAGTGTTACCACATACTGCCCCGAGATTAATTTTCCTGCAGGCATTTATGGAAACAATAAAGATATACAATAGTTGGCCAGGTTCAAGGGCAGCCTTCGTCCCTCGGTATTGGGACACTTAAACCCATCTCTCAAAAGGTAAAGATTAACTCATGAACTCAGGCCACCTTTATGACCTTGCACGTTATTATCTGCCTGCACTGCACCTTTCTCTGCATTCTGCCCTCTCATCTCCCCCTTTCTCCTCACCTCGCCCGGTGTCCCTCCTCCTTCCCTTTCTGCCATGGTCCCCTCTCCTCTGTCAGAGTCCTTTTCCAGGCCTTTACCTTTCCCACCTATCACCCCCCTTCTCATTTCTACCCCCCCACCCACCTTTCTGCTCACCTGATCTCCCCTGTCACCTGCCAGCTTGTATTTCTTGCCTCCCACCCCCCCCCAACCTTCTTCCTCAGTCCCGATGAAGGGTCACGGCCCAAAATGGCGACGATTTGTGCCTCTCCATAGATGCTGTCTGACCTGCTGAGTTTTATTGTATTTTGTGTGTGTCCCCCTGGCTTTCATCTGCAGAGTCAGTTCTGTTCAGATTCCACATTCTGTTATTGATTTCCACTGACGAGATGAAGTGATTGTATGGTGGCATGTGACGGTATTGAACCAATAACCCAGCTCCACATCGCACCTGCTCCGCCCTGCCCCACAGGCCTGTCGAGGGATGCAACTGGACGACGGGGTTTGCGTGGGGGAGGTCGAGACTGATAGCTGCCCTGCTGAGCCCGACTTCTTCTCTCATTACCTCGCCATTCCTGATGACACGGCCGTCCACTTCTCCAGCAGCCCAGGTAGGCGGCACGGCAACGGGGCTCCGCTCCCAGATCACGTCCAGCGTGGGATGGATCGGGCGGGGAAGGAGAAAGTGGAGAGGGGGAGGAAGATGAGATGGTGTGAGGGAAGGAGAGGGCCAAGATGGATAAGGGAGAGTTGGAGAGGGTAAGATGGGGGGAGGGGGATGCTAGAGGTGGTTCGGATGGGTAGGGGAGGGAATGGGGCATTGGATGGATAGGTGAGGGTTGCGGGAACAAGATGGAGAGGAGAGGGTTGGGGGGTCGGATAGATAGGGGAGGGTTTTGGGGGCAAGATGGATAGGGGAGGGTTGGGGTAGTGTACTGGATGGGGAAGGGTGGGCAGGGTTATGTTAGAGGGGGAAGTAGGGGAGGGTGGGAGAGGGTTAATATGGATAGACATGCAGGAGAAAGATAAAATGGATGGGGCAAGGGTGGAGGGGTTAAGATGGTTGGGGTTGGAGGGGTTCAGATGGAAAGATTTGGGTTTGGAGGGATTCACATGGATGGATAGGGAGTTTGGAGGGGTTCAGATGGATGGCGGTGTGGGGGGTTCAGATGGATGGGGGTCTGGAGGGGTTCAGATGGAAATATAGGGGTTTGGAGGGATTCGCATGGATGGATAGGGAGTTTAGAGGGGTTCAGATGGATGGCGGTGTGGGGGGTTCAGATGGATGGGGGTCTGGAGGGGTTCAGATGGATAGGTAGGGATCTAGAGGAGTTCAGATGGATAAGGGTCTGGAGGGGTTCAGATGGATGGGTAGGGGTCTGGAGGGGTTCAGATGGATGGATGGGGGTCTGGAGGGGTTCAGATGGATGGATGGGGGTCTGGAGTGGTTCAGATGGATGAGGTCTGGAGGGGTTCAGTTGGATGAGGGTCTGGAGGGGTTCAGATGGATGGATGGGGGTCTGGAGGGGTTCAGATGGATGGATGGGGGTCTGGAGGGGTTCAGTTGGATGAGGGTCTGGAGGGGTTCAGATGGATGAGGGTCTGGAGGGGTTCAGATGGATGGATGGGGGTCTGGAGGGGTTCAGATGGATGGATGGGGTCTGGAGTGGTTCAGATGGATGGGGTCTGGAGGGGTTCAGTTGGATGAGGGTCTGGATGGGTTCAGATGGATGAGGGTTGGAGGGGTTCAGATGGATGGGGGTCTGGAGGGGTTCAGATGGATGAGGGTTGGAGGGGTTCAGATGGATGGGGGTCTGGAGGGGTTCAGATGGATGGGGTCTGGAGGGGTTCAGTTGGATGAGGGTCTGGATGGGTTCAGATGGATGAGGGTTGGAGGGGTTCAGATGGATGGGGGTCTGGAGGGGTTCATATGGATGAGGTTTGGAGGGGTTCAGATGGATGGGGGTCTGGAGGGGTTCAGATGGATGAGGGTCTGGAGGGGTTCAGATGGATGGATGGGGGTCTGGAGGGGTTCAGTTGGATGAGGGTCTGGAGGGGTTCAGATGGATGGGGGTCTGGAGGGGTTCAGATGGGTAGGGGTCTGGAGGAGTTCAGATGGATGGGGGTCTGGAGTGGTTCAGATGGATGGGTAGGGGTCTGGAGGAGTTCAGATGGATGGGGGTCTGGAGGGATTCAGTTGGATGAGGGTCTGGAGGGGTTCAGTTGGATGAGGGTCTGGAGGGGTTCAGATGGATGGGTAGGGATCTGGAGGGGTTCAGATGGATGAGGGTCTGGAGGGGTTCAGATGGATGGGGATCTGGAGGGGTTCAGATGGATGGATGGGGGTCTGGAGTGGTTCAGATGGATGGGGTCTGGAGGGGTTCAATTGGATGAGGGTCTGGAGGAGTTCATTTGGATGAGAGTCTGGAGGGGTTCAGATGGATGGGGGTCTGGAGGGGTTCAGATGGGTAGGGGTCTGGAAGGGTTCAGATGGATGGGGGTCTGGAGGGGTTCAGATGGGTAGGGGTCTGGAGGGGTTCATATGGATGGGGGTCTGGAGGGGTTCAGATGGATGGGGGTCTGGAGGGGTTCAGATGGATGAGGGTCTGGAGGGGTTCAGATGGATGGGGGTTGCGAGGGGTTCAGATGGATAGGGGTCTGAAGGGGTTCAGATGGATGGGGGTCTGGAGGGGTTCAGTTGCATGAGGGTCTGGAGGGGTTCAGATGGATGGGTAGGGGTCTGGAGGGGTTCAGATGGATGGGTAGGGGTCTGGAGGGGTTCAGATGGATGAGGGTCTGGAGGGGTTCAGATGGATGGGTAGGGGTCGAGGAGTTCAGATGGATGGGTAGGGATCTAGAGGGGTTCAGATGGATAAGGGTCTGGAGGGGTTCAGATAGATGAGGGTCCGGAGGGGTTCAGATGGATGGGGGTCTGGAGGGGTTCAGTTGGATGGGGGTCTGGAGGGGTTCAGATGGATGGGGGTCTGGAGGGATTCAGTTGGATGAGGGTCTGGAGGGGTTCAGTTGGATGAGTAGGGGTCTGGAGGGGTTCAGATGGATGGGTAGGGATCTGGAGGGGTTCAGATGGATGAGGGTCTGGAGGGGTTCAGATGGATGGGGATCTGGAGGGGTTCAGATGGATCGATGGGGGTCTGGAGTGGTTCAGATGGATGGGGTCTGGAGGGGTTCAGATGGGTAGGGGTCTGGAAGGGTTCAGATGGATGGGGGTCTGGAGGGGTTCAGATGGGTAGGGGTCTGGAGGGGTTCATATGGATGGGGGTCTGGAGGGGTTCAGATGGATGGGGGTCTGGAGGGGTTCAGATGGATGAGGGTCTGGAGGGGTTCAGATGGATGGGGGTCTGGAGGGGTTCAGTTGCATGAGGGTCTGGAGGGGTTCAGTTGGATGGGTAGGGGTCTGGAGGGGTTCAGATGGATGGGTAGGGGTCGAGGAGTTCAGATGGATGGGTAGGGATCTAGAGGGGTTCAGATGGATAAGGGTCTGGAGGGGTTCAGATAGATGAGGGTCTGGAGGGGTTCAGATGGATGGGTTGGGGTCTGAAGTGGTTCAGATGGATGGGGGTCTGGAGGGATTCAGTTGGATGAGGGTCTGGAGGGGTTCAGTTGGATGAGTAGGGGTCTGGAGGGGTTCAGATGGATGGGTAGGGATCTGGAGGGGTTCAGATGGATGAGGGTCTGGAGGGGTTCAGATGGATGGGGATCTGGAGGGGTTCAGATGGATCGATGGGGGTCTGGAGTGGTTCAGATGGATGGGGTCTGGAGGGGTTCAATCGGATGAGGGTCTGGAGGAGTTCATTTGGATGAGAGTCTGGAGGGGTTCAGATGGATGGGGGTCTGGAGGGGTTCAGATGGGTAGGGGTCTGGAAGGGTTCAGATGGATGGGGGTCTGGAGGGGTTCAGATGGATGGGGGTTGCGAGGGGTTCAGATGAGTAGGGGTCTGAAGGGGTTCAGATGGATGGGGGTCTGGAGGGGTTCAGTTGCATGAGGGTCTGGAGGGGTTCAGTTGGATGGGTAGGGGTCTGGAGGGGTTCAGATGGATGGGTAGGGGTCTGGAGGGGTTCAGATGGATGAGGGTCTGGAGGGGTTCAGATGGATGGGTAGGGGTCGAGGAGTTCAGATGGATGGGTAGGGATCTAGAGGGGTTCAGATGGATAAGGGTCTGGAGGGGTTCAGATTGAGGGTCTGGAGGGGTTCAGATGGATGGGTTGGGGTCTGAAGTGGTTCAGATGGATGGGGGTCTGGAGGGATTCAGTTGGATGGGGGTCTGGAGGGGTTCAGATGGATGGGTAGGGATCTGGAGGGGTTCAGATGGATGAGGGTCTGGAGGGGTTCAGATGGATGGGGGTCTGGAGTGGTTCAGATGGATGGGGTCTGGAGGGGTTCAATCGGATGAGGGTCTGGAGGAGTTCATTTGGATGAGAGTCTGGAGGGGTTCAGATGGATGGGGGTCTGGAGGGGTTCAGATAGATGAGGGTCTGGAGGGGTTCAGATGGATGGGTTGGGGTCTGAAGTGGTTCAGATGGATGGGGGTCTGGAGGGATTCAGTTGGATGAGGGTCTGGAGGGGTTCAGTTGGATGAGTAGGGGTCTGGAGGGGTTCAGATGGATGGGTAGGGATCTGGAGGGGTTCAGATGGATGAGGGTCTGGAGGGGTTCAGATGGATGGGGATCTGGAGGGGTTCAGATGGATCGATGGGGGTCTGGAGTGGTTCAGATGGATGGGGTCTGGAGGGGTTCAATCGGATGAGGGTCTGGAGGAGTTCATTTGGATGAGAGTCTGGAGGGGTTCAGATGGATGGGGGTCTGGAGGGGTTCAGATGGGTAGGGGTCTGGAAGGGTTCAGATGGATGGGGGTCTGGAGGGGTTCAGATGGGTAGGGGTCTGGAGGGGTTCATATGGATGGGGGTCTGGAGGGGTTCAGATGGATGGGGGTCTGGAGGGGTTCAGATGGATGAGGGTCTGGAGGGGTTCAGATGGATGGGGGTTGCGAGGGATTCAGATGGGTAGGGGTCTGAAGGGGTTCAGATGGATGGGGGTCTGGAGGGGTTCAGTTGCATGAGGGTCTGGAGGGGTTCAGTTGGATGGGTTCAGATGGATGGGTAGGGGTCTGGAGGGGTTCAGATGGATGAGGGTCTGGAGGGGTTTAGTTGGATGGGTAGGGGACTGGAGGGGTTCAGATGGATGGGGGTCTGGAAGGGTTCAGATGGATGAGGGTTTGGAGGGGTTCAGATGGATGAGGGTCTGGAGGAGTTCAGATGGATGAGGGTCTGGAGGGGTTCAGATAGATGGATGGGGGTCTGGAGGGGTTCAGATGGATGAGGGTCTGGAGGAGTTCAGATGGATGGGGGTCTGGAGGGGTTCAGATAGATGGATGGGGGTCTGGAGGGGTTCAGATGGATGGGGGTCTGGAGGAGTTCAGATGGATGGGGGTCTGGAGGGGTTCAGATGGATGGGGGTCTGGAAGGGCTCAGATGGATGGGGGTCTGGAGGGGTTCAGATGGATGGGTAGGGGATTGGAGGGGTTCAGATGGATGGGGGTCTGGAGGTGTTCAGATGGATGGGGGTCTGGAGGGGTTCAGATGGATGAGGGTCTGGAGGGGTTCAGATGGATGAGGGTCTGGAAGAGTTCCGATGGATGGGGGTCTGGAGGGGTTCAGATGAATGGGGGTCTGGAGGGGTTCAGATGGATGGATGAGGGTCTGGAGGGGTTCAGATGGGTAGGGGTCTGAAGGGGTTCAGATGGATGAGGGTCTGGAGGGGTTCAGATGGATGAGGGTTTGGAGGAGTTCAGATGGATGGGTAGGGGTCTGGAGGTTTTCAGATGGATGGGGGTCTGGAGGGGTTCAGTTGGATGAGAGTCTGGAGGGGTTCAGTTGGATGGGTAGGGGACTGGAGGGGTTCAGATGGATGGGGGTCTGGAGTGGTTCAGATGGATGGATGGGGGTCTGGAGGGGTTCAGATGGATGAGGGTCTGGAGGAGTTCAGATGGATGGGGGTCTGGAGGGGTTCAGATAGATGGATGGGGGTCTGGAGGGGTTCAGATGGATGGGGGTCTGGAGGAGGTCAGATGGATGGGGGTCTGGAGGGGTTCAGATGGATGGGGGTCTGGAAGGGCTCAGATGGATGGGGGTCTGGAGGGGTTCAGATGGATGGGTAGGGGATTGGAGGGGTTCAGATGGATGGGGGTCTGGAGGTGTTCAGATGGATGGGGGTCTGGAGGGGTTCAGATGGATGAGGGTCTGGAGGGGTTCAGATGGATGAGGGTCTGGAGGAGTTCCGATGGATGGGGGTCTGGAGGGGTTCAGATGAATGGGGTCTGGAGGGGTTCAGATGGATGGATGAGGGTCTGGAGGGGTTCAGATGGGTAGGGGTCTGAAGGGGTTCAGATGGATGAGGGTCTGGAGGGGTTCAGATGGATGAGGGTTTGGAGGAGTTCAGATGGATGGGTAGGGGTCTGGAGGTTTTCAGATGGATGGGGGTCTGGAGGGGTTCAGTTGGATGAGAGTCTGGAGGGGTTCAGTTGGATGGGTAGGGGACTGGAGGGGTTCAGATGGATGGGGGTCTGGAGGGGTTCAGATGGATGAGGGTCTGGAGGGGTTCAGATGGATGAGGGTCTGGAGGAGTTCAGATGGATGAGGGTCTGGAGGGGTTCAGATGGGTAGAGGTCTGAAGGGGTTCAGATGGATGGGGGTCTGGAGTGGTTCAGATGGATGGATGGGGGTCTGGAGGGGTTCAGATGGATGGGGGTCTGGAGGGGTTCAGTTGGATGAGGGTCTGAAGGGGTTCAGATGGATGGGGGTCTGGAGGGGTTCAGATAGATGGATGGGGGTCTGGAGGGGTTCAGATTGATGAGGGTCTGGAGGAGTTCAGATGGATGGGGGTCTGGAGGGGTTCAGATAGATGGATGGGGGTCTGGAGGGGTTCAGATGGATGAGGGTCTGGAGGAGTTCAGATGGATGGGGGTCTGGAGGGGTTCAGATGGATGGGGGTCTGGAGGGGTTCAGATGGATGCCGGAAGTGGGAGAAAGATAAAATGCATGGGGCAAGTTTGGAGGCAGATGTTGAGATGGATGGGAGAGGGGAAGTACCAGTTGCCCTGCTGAGATTTCGATCATGTAACCTGTTTGGAGTGTTGACAGTAATGATGCATTTCAGGTTTGATGTTTCGATGTACATGTGGAAAACCTTTCAATGTTTTACAATTTCCATCTCCACCCTCTGCCACTGCTACAGACTACGGCTCCTTCCTGCGTGCGTCCGGATCTGCATTCCTGCAGACGCTGTGTGATCTGCTGCATGGCGATCAGAGACACTGGGAGCTGCTGAGAATCATGACTCATGTCAACTGCCTGGTTGCCCTGTGGTTTGAATCCAAGGGTGCCTATGGGGGCAAGAAGCAGATGCCTTGTTTCGTCAGCAAGTTGCGACACGAGGTCTACCCCTTCTCCGACCGGCCCTCTGCAGAGAGCAACCCAGGTCCCCCTGAGAACAGCAGCCTCAGCCACAGCGAGTCACTGAGCACTACTGTGCAGTCACAGGTGCCTCGGCCCATCTAGTCCATGCTGTACCGAGGCCCGCTGGAACCACTGTCCTCTATACCCATCCCTCCCACCCACCTATCCAAACTTTGCCTAAGTGTTGCAATTGCACTCCAGTCCACCCTTGGGAAAACAAAATGCCTGAAAAATTGACAAAAGGGGACTCCCCTCTTGACACATTCTCCCTCGTGCAAACCAGGACTCTCCCTATCACGCCAGAGATGATCCAAAGGGAAACCAGAAGAGACTCCACACTATGTCTGTCTTGCAACCCAGAATGTGGAGCAGAAATTCCAGTTCCACATTTTTAACAGTGCCGGGATGGACCTGTCCTGTTTGGGGCTTGCCTTGAGTGGGGATAGAGAGTCTTCGAACCATCCACGGTGAGAGCTACGTGCCAGTCTCTAGGCGTGGTCAGAAACAAAGAGTTGGCTCGAAGCTTTGACCTGGTGGCCTGGGATCGACCAGCAGATCAATCAGTTTGCCATGCACTGTTTGGGATGCCAAAACATCCAGAAGATGCCAACAGCAGCGCCTCTCCATCCCTGGGAAGGGCCTGCATTACCTCGGCAGAGGATTCACGCGGAGTTTGCCATGGGCACAAATTTCTTGGTCGTGACTGCAGCTGTAAAGTGACCAGATGTGTCCCCAATTGCCTCCACTACAGCCTCGCACACTGCCGATGTGTTGAGAAGCCTCTTCCTAAGGACTGGTGTTCCAGAACACTTAGTGAGTGCCAATGGACTGCAGTTTGTTGCAAAGCAGTTTCAATCACTCCTGAAAGTGAAATTACACCTGCACCGTACCACCCAGCCTGGCGAAAATGTTTGTCTGGGTCTAAAGAATGCACTGCATGCAAAGTCAGCAGAACACTACACTGAATCAAAACCTTGCCAGTCTCCTCCTTGCATATTGAAACGCAGCACGCTCCGTGACCAACAGCTCACCAGTTGTGTTGTTCCTGGGTCGTCCCTTGTGCTTGTGATCTCCTCAGACCCAGTCTCAGAAAGAGTACACAGAATAAACAGTTGAGGCAAATCGAGGGCTTCTCAAGCAAGGAGGTTCAACGTCCCACTCCTGGTGAGGGATTGCAGAGGTGATCAAAAGTTGGTACTCTGAAAGAGTAAGGACAGAGTGGAGATTGTGTCTGATGTCGTCTGGAGATGACACGTCGATCAGTTGAGAGCAGAACCAATTGTTGGAGAAAAAAGGTGTCCAGAGCTGTCAGAACCAGTTGCTGCAGTCCCAGAGACAACTCCTGCATCCACCACAGAACCCGAGATTCTTTCACAGCCACAAGTCTGTCTCACCTGCCAAGCAGAGTGACCCCCCTTGTCAGGAACAACATTATCCCACAGGAGAAGGAATTCCTTCCTCCACAGTGATTAGATCATTAGGCCTGAATGGGACGATTTTAAATTTACCATGCGGTATTATAAAACTGTAATTGTAGAATACTGTAAAATATATTTATATATAAAGCATATCACTCCCTAGACATCTTGTGTGTGTGTATGTAGATAGATATATCTCTATATCTATCTACACACACAAAACACTCCGGTTCTGTTGGCTGTATAAGTCTGGGGAAGACTATCTCCGGCCTCGCCAAACGTGTGAGATTGAGGTGCAAAACCCCGAGACACCCTATATGTGTGAATGCTGTGTGATTCGTTACAAATCAGTACCACGAAATAACACAGTACACTGCATACAATTAAACAATCTAGCTTTAACAGTCTAATGTGCTCAAGTTGGAGCTCATGGTTTCCCCTTCGCCGATCTTCCTTTGATCTCCTTGGGCTTCGTCGAATCATGGTCCCACTCCGGGTCGAGTCCTATGACCTCTTCTCTCCGGCGTCTTCTCCCTTCATTTCCCACCCAGCTCACACCAGTGTCAGGCACACAGCACGAAAACACACTCCCTTCATTGGACAGCTCACATTCCAAAGTACCCATTAACCCAAATACTGCTTCTACAGAAAGACCATTACGTTAACAGTGAAATGTTACCTGCCTATTACTTCCCCTGGATCATCGTCTCCTTCCCTCTCTCCGATGGTCCACTCCCCTGTCCTATCAAATTGCTTCTCCATCTCTAAAGCATCCGTTATCTGTAACCATAACCCAAACACTGCTTCTACAGAAAGACCATTACGTTAACAGTGAAACCTTTCCCAGGGTGTTTTATTTATTTTTAATTACACACAGACACACACACACACACGCACACAGACACACACACACACACACACACACACACACACAGACACACACACACACACACAGACACACACAGACACACACACACACACACACAGACACACACAGACACACACACACACACACACACACACAGACACACAGACACACACACACTCACACACACACACACACACACACACACAGACACACACACACACACACACAGACACACACAGACACACACACACACACACACACACACACACAGACACACACACACACACACACACACACACAATGACCAGAGAGCATTATATTACATATTAATTTGATATATTGAGTTGGAGTTTGCAGCTAAGCAGGGAGGAGTGTCACATATTTAATTTTTCAGTAATATTTTAAATATGTTGTTTGGTTACGGGTTATATGCATAAAGTATGTAAGAATGGCATTCGTCATTACCCCCACCCTACATCACAAGTGTGCACCTCACTAAAGTAAAACTGAATTCCCACATCACCGGGCTCCTGTGTTTTACTTTCTTTCTTTTCCAATATTGTTATTGATTACTTACATAAAAGAATACAGAGTACAGTAGGATATGTAATATATATTGATTACAATATATTGGAATCATAAATATAGTCTCATTACCCCATATCCGTATACATTAAATTTAAACATAATATTGAAAAGAGATAATTTTATTATACAAAAAAAATCTAAACCCACTACCAGAAAAAACCCAGCCGTTTGGTTAAAAAAAAGAAAAGGAAAAAATCTTTATCATATAATAAAACATATGATGGCCTGTTCCCGTGCTGTAAATGCTATATGGTTATATTGTTAGCCAACATCTGTGCTTAATAGCGAATCAAAGATTTTGAAAATAATTCAAAAAAGGTCCCCACTTTCGATGATTTTCTGGAGTTACAGAATCTAACACAGAGGACAGTCCACAGCAGGTCAGCACCTGGGCAACAAGCCAAAGGTTGGAGATACTCAGTGGGTCAGGCAGCATCTGTGGAGGGAAACGGGCAGTCGATGTTTTATATCGGACTGAGTGATTGGGGGGGATAGTTAGTAGAAAGAGGTGGAGCAAAGGGTTTTCAGGTGTGGGGGGGGTTTACAGTCATGTGGAAGGAATGGGGTGGGGAGAGCTGGGTGATACGGGGTTTCAGGTGGGGGGGGTGACAGGCAGGTAGAGGAAGGAATGGGGTGGAGAGAGTTGGTGGGTGACAGGTGGATTGAGGTGTGTTGGGGTGAGGGACAGTGGCAGAGGGAAGAGTGGGAGTAGTCCCAGAGGCTGGGAGGGGCGAGGTGGAATCTGACGGGAGAGGAAGGTGGAACACGTACCCGAGTGAGGGAAGTAGGGAGGAGAGAGGGGGAGAGCGGGAGGGAGGGAGAGAGAGATAGATAGATACATACATACATACATACATACATACCTGACACTAGAGAATTCAATGTTCATGCCAGTGGGCTATAGACCACCCTGTGTGAATACGAGGGGCTTTTCTTCCAGGGTGTGTTTAGCCTCGCCCTGACAGTGGATGAGACGAAGAACAGACATGGCCAGTGTGGGAATAGGGAGGGGGTCTAAAATGGCTGCAAAAGGGGACTCCAGACGGCCATGGCAGATGGAGTGTAGGTGCTCGGTGGAGCGGTCCTGCAGTCTGTATCTGCTCTCACAGATGGAGAAGGGGCCACGTCAAGAGGCCTGGATGTATAAACAAGTGTAACACTCTCACTGGGGTCGTATACAAACTCGGCTGGATGGCCGGGTCATTGGCACTCCGGCAAACTTGGGGGTTCCTGTCACTCCAAAACCCCTCCAGGATGTCACATGACAGGTTTGGACTGGGCTTGCACCAGTGAGGGAAAAAACAGGATGATCTGGCAGATTAATGTGTGGCTGAGAAGCTGGGCTTCAGGTTCTTGGATCATTGGGATCTCTTCTGGGGGAGGTATGACCTGTTCAAAAGTGGCGGGTTGCTCCTGGACCCGAGAGGCACCAATATTCTCGTGGGCAGGTTTGTTAGAGCTGTTTGGGTGGGTTTAAACTAATTTGGCAGGGGGGTTGGGAACTGGAGTGAAGGGACTCAGGATGGTATAAAAGCAAAGATAGCGTGAAGTCAGACTGTCAGATGGGACAAAACTGCAGCCAGCAGGATAAGTATCAGTGCATTAGGGATACAGAATCAAAAAAGGGTAGCAAATACAGTACCCACTGTTATATCTCAATGCACGGAGCATCAGAAATAAAGTGGATGATCTTGTTGCACTATTACAGATGGTCAGGTATGATGTTGTGGCCATCACTGAATCGTGGCTAAAGGATGGTTGTAGTTGAATGTCCAAGGTTACACGTTGTATCAGAGAGATGGGAAGGTAGGCAGAGGGGTTTGTGTGGCTCTGCTGGTAAAGAATGACATCAAATCAGTAGAAAGATGTGACATAGGATTGGAAGATGTTCAATCCTTGTGGGTTGAGTTCAGAAACTGCAAGGGTAAAACGTCTCTGATGGCAGCTACACACAGCCCTCCCAACAGTAGCTGGAATGTGGACCACAGGTTACAGCAGGAAATAGAAAAGGCATGGAAACAAGGCAATGTTGTGATCCACCTGGGAGATTTCAATGTAACACTTGCTTTGTCGAGTAGATGATCTTGGGGTGATAATCCCCTGCCCGGCCAAACCTTAGCACTCTGGTTTGGGTGGATGTTGCGTGTTGTGTCCCCTGTGTAACATCAGTACCCCGAAATAACATTCAGTCCACAATGAGCAGTTAAACGATTAAGATTTTATATTTAAGTATGGGGTTAGTAGAGAAACAAAAGAAAAGGAAAACAAATAAAAGGCACCAATAATCTCATAAACGTGTCCAGTGCACAAATGTTGGAGCTCACGGATTCCCTTTCGCTGATCCTCCTTCACTGATCGTCGACCCCTGGGCTCTCGCCCCGAGCCCAGGCCCAGCGGGTCCGGCAACCATCTCCTCAAGGCACCTCTTCTCTCTTCATCCTCTTCACGCCTTCTTTCCGAAGCCTGCGCAAACAACAGCTTTCACACAGACAGAAAGAATAGCATCTATCCCAATTGGTTAGTAAATGAATACAAGTCCTGTTATCACTAATTATAACCCAAACATGCTGCTACAGAGAACCACTGTCTCAGCAGTTAACAGGACAGAGAAGCCATTTTATTCACCTTGGCAGTACCGTAAAAGAAGAAACTCTTACATCAACATGCAGGTCGGTTGGGAAAATCTGGTTGGTAATGGATCACAAGAGAGTGAGCTTGTTGAATGCCTACAAGATGGCCTTTTAGAGCAGTTTGTCATTGAGCCTACTAGGGGATCAGCTACCGGATTAGGTGTTATGTAATGAATCAAAGGTGAGTAGGGAGCTTATGGTAAAAGAACCCTTAGGAAGCAGTGATCACAATATGAGTTCAACTGGACATCTGTGTTCTATGAGTCTGTGGTGGCCAGTGCGATCATGTTTGCTGTTGTGTGCTGGGGCAGCAGGCTGAGGGTAGCAGACACCAACAGAATCAACAAACTCATTCGTAAGGCCAGTGAAGTCGTGGGGATGGAACTGGACTCTCTGACGGTGGTGTCTGAAAAGAGGATGCTGTCCAAATTGCATGCCATCTTGGTCAATGTCTCCTATCCACTACATAATGCACTGGGTGGGCACAGGAGTACATTCAGCCAGAGACTCATTCCACCGAGATGCAACACAGAGCGTCATAGGAAGTCATTCCTGCCTGTGGCCATCAAACTTTACAACTCCTCCCTTGGAGGGTCAGACACCCTGAGCCAATGGGCTGGTCCTGGACTTATTTCCTGGCACGATTTACATATTACTATTTAACTGTTTGTGGTTTTATTACTACTTAATTATTTGTGGTGCAACTGTATAACAAAAACCAATTTCCCCCGGGATCAATAAAGTATGACTATGACTATCTGATAGGGAGAAAGTAAAGTCTGACATAGCAGTATTTCAGTGGAGTAAAGGAAATTACAGTGGTATGAGAGAAGCGTGGACTAAAGTTAATTGGAAGGAGGTGCTGGCAGGGACAACAGCAGAGTAGCGATGACATGCATTTCTGGGAAAAATGAGGAAGATGCAAGATAGATGTATTCCAAAAATGAAGAAATACTCAAATGGCAAAATAGTACAACTGTGGCTGACAAGGGAAGTCAAAGGTAATGTAAAAGAAAAAGAGAGGGCATACAACGAAGCAAAAATTTGTGGGAAGACGAGATTGGGAAGCTTTTCAAGCACTACAGAGAACAACTAAAAGAATCATTAGGAGGGAAAAGATGAACTATGAAAGCAAGCTAGCAACCAATATCAAAGTGGAGAGTAAAAGCTTTTTCAAGTAAGTTAAAAAATAAAAAAAGAGATGAGAGTGGGTATAGGACCGCTAGAAAATGAGGCAGGAGAAACAATAACGGGGGACAAGGAGATGGCTGATGAACTAAATGAGTGTTTTGCATCACTGTGGAAGACACTAGCAGTGTACCAGATGTTGAAGGGTGTGAGGGAAGAGAGTGAGTGTAGTTACTATTACAAGGGAGAAGTTACTCAAAAAAACTGAAAGACCTAAAAGTACATAAGTCACCCAGATCAGATGAACTGCACCCTAGGCTTCTGAAAGAAGCAGCAGTACAGCTTGTGGAGGTATTCATAATGATCTTTCAAAAATCATTGGACTCTGGCATGGTACCAGAGGACTGAAAAAATGGCAAATGTCACTCCACTCTTTAAGAAAGGAGGAAGGCAGCAGAAAGGAAATTACAGACCAGTTAGCCTGACCTCAGTGGTTGGGAAGATGTTGGAGTCAATTGTTAAGGATGAGGTTATGGAGTACTTGGTGACACAGGACAAGATAAGAAAAAATCAGCATAGTTTCCTTCTGGGAAAATTCTGTCTGACAAACCTGTTGGAATTCTTTGAGGTTATTACAAGTAGGATAGATAAAGGGGATGTAGTGGATGCTGTATATTTAGACTTTCAGAAGGCCTTTGACAAGGTGCCACACATGAGGCTGCTTACCAAGTTAAGAGCCCATGTTCTTACTGGAAGGTTATTGGCATGGTTAGGGCACTGGCTGATTGGTAGGAGGCAGTGAGTGGGGATGAAACAATCCTGTGAGTAGAAGTGTTCTGCAGGGGTCAGTGTTCAGACCGCTTCTTTTTATGATGCATATCAATGATTGAGATGATGGAATAGATAGCTTTGTTGCCAAGTTTGCAGATGATACAAAGATTGGTGAAAGGGCAGGTAGTGTTGAGGAAACAGGAAGGCTGCAGAAGGACTTAGACAGATTAGGAGAATGGGCAAGAGAGTGGCAAATGAAATACAATGTTGGAAAATACAGGGTCATGCACTTTGGTAGAAGAAATAAATGTACAGACTATTTTCTAAGTGGGGAGAAAATCCAAAAATCTTGGGAGTCGTTGTGCAGAACATCCTAAAGGTTAATTTGCAGGGTAGAGTCAGTGGTGAGGAAGGCAAATGCATTGTTAGCATTGATTTCAAGC
Source organism: Mobula hypostoma (assembly GCF_963921235.1). Lineage (NCBI taxonomy): Eukaryota > Metazoa > Chordata > Chondrichthyes > Myliobatiformes > Myliobatidae > Mobula > Mobula hypostoma. The sequence continues at coordinate 127,112,620 of NC_086104.1, forward strand.
GGTCTAGGATACAAGAATAGAGATGTGATGCTGAGGCTTTATAAGGCACAGGTGAGGCCTCACCTTGAGTATTGTGAACAGTTTTGGGCCCCTCATCTAAAAAAGGATGTGCTGGCATTGGAGAGAATTCAGAGGAGAGTCACAATGGTGATTCTGGGAATGAAAGGGTTATCATATGAGTCATTCTATAATTGGGGATACATTTCATTCCATTGATGATAATGATATTTTTTCTAATTATTTTCTTCAAAAATATCATATATTATCGATTAAGTGAAAGCATATTATAAAATCAGACAAACATTTTGTGCACACTATGTTTCACTTAGCTTGAAATTGTCATGATGTTCCTAAATTGACAGTTTTTGCAATGTCCATTTTTCAATTGAGTGGGATTTGGCCTCAAAATAATGATTAAAACCCACTAAAGTTAGTATTATCTATTTGTTATGTATTTAAAAATTCTAAATACTTTAGAAAAATATAATTTTTAAAATTATGTTTCACATTTAAATGAAATAAATATCTCAGTGTATTAATGTCTGTAAAAGTTCTGTCAACTATGTTACTAACAGAACACCCCCCCCCATAACTAAAAAATCAACATGACAGGATGTCATTTCACTCAGTGGTGGCCATTTTGAATACATTCTGGTGTGTGTTGTGACCAGAATACACATAGATTAAGATGTTAGCTGTCCTGTGTTGGCACCAGTGGGATCAGCAGTTGGTCTGCCACCCGTCTTCAGGAGAGAGAGAGATAAGGAAAACAATGGAGCAGCATGTGGAGATGTTAATGAAGGGACGGGAGAGAGTAACGGAAGGAGAGCTGTCAAAATCGGCTCCCCCTTTGAACCCTGAACTGTTTGAAATGATGGACAGGCGATACCCCAGCAGGGGGATAAAAAGGGACAGGTTCGCTAAGGCAAGACACACACAACACCCTGAGGTAACGAGACCCTGGAAGCGGTGCGTCTCCCACAAGTCGGGGGGAAGCTTTTGGACGGCTGATGGCGGGATCAAGCCATAGACGCACAGGGTGGAAAGGCACGATCGGCGGGAACCTGGTGTGTGTCCACCCTTGCCTGGGTGCCAGGTTCACCGCAGAGAAACGATCGTATCTGGAAACGGAGGGGTCACGGTCGGTGACCTCAGATGACATCACAAAGGACTCACCCGAAAGCTGACTGCGAAGGTCTGTGTGGAAGCCGTTTTGAATATTCATTTGTTTTGCTCTCTCTCTCCTCCCCCCCCCCACCACTGTCCATCGCCACAGCAGCGGTTACTGCGAACTGAACTGAACTAAATTGAACTGAACTTTGCGTCACTTTGAAACTGGTCATTTACCCCTAGACAACGATAGAGCTTGATTGATCCTGTTATCTTAATTCTGTGTACATGTGTGTTGATCATTGCTGAATTGTTGCATTTATTATCCTTTTGATTAGAGTACTGTGTTGCTTGTTTCTTTAATAAAACTTTCTTAGTTCTAGTAATCCAGACTCCAACTGAGTGATCCATTTCTGCTGGTTTGGCAACCCAGTTACGGGGTACGTAACAGTGTCCTCCCATTTTTAAAAATATTTTATCTGTAATAGCGCATTGTCAAGGAGTATATTAATTGACCGTCAACTATGTTGGGTACGTTGTTATGGTTTACAATTCTTTTATGATTTTAATTGAAATATATGTTGAAATTTAAGGTTAACCTGATAAAGAAAATGACATGTGGTCAACCATGCAAGGCCTACCATTAGGGGCTAAAATAGGGAAATTGTCAACTATGTTACCTGTCAACTAAGTTACCCAGTAGGGCCAACTCGTGAGTAACATAGTTGACGTGACTCTACTGGGTAACATTGTTCACTGATGATAATGGATCAGTTGCCATAGATCAGTATATTTTGTCATAGTTCAGGCCTGTATGTACCAGAGGAGACTGAGGATTAAAGGGATATTTGTCAATGATTTTAAACAGATGTCGGCAGCTGAGAAACAGCGGAGATACAGGGCTCGGCGGGATGCTGGTCCTGCAAGAAACATAGAAACATAGAAACATAGAAAATAGGTGCAGGAGTAGGCCATTTGGCCCTTCGAGCCTGCACCGCCATTTATTATGATCATGGCTGATCATCCAACTCAGAACCCCGCCCCAGCCTTCCCTCCATACCCCCTGACCCCCGTAGCCACAAGGGCCATATCTAACTCCCTCTTAAATATAGCCAATGAACTGGCCTCAACAGTTTCCTGTGGCAGAGAATTCCACAGATTCACCACTCTCTGTGTGAAGAAGTTTTTCCTAATCTCGGTCCTAAAAGGCTTCCCCTCTATCCTCAAACTGTGACCCCTCGTTCTGGACTTCCCCAACATCGGGAACAATCTTCCTGCATCTAGCCTGTCCAATCTTATACGTTTCAATCAGATCCCCCCTCAATCTTCTAAATTCCAACGAGTACAAGCCCAGTTCATCCAGTCTTTCTTCATATGAAAGTCCTGCCATCCCAGGAATCAATCTGGTGAACCTTCTTTGTACTCCCTCTACGGCAAAGATGTCTTTCCTCAGATTAGGGGACCAAAACTGCACACAATACTCCAGGTGTGGTCTCACCAAGGCCTTGTACAACTGCAGTAGTACCTCCCTGCTTCTGTACTCGAATCCTCTCGCTATAAATGCCAGCATACCATTCGCCTTTTTCACCGCCTGCTGTACCTGCATGCCCACTTTCAATGACTGGTGTATAATGACACCCAGGTCTCGTTGCACCTCCCCTTTTCCTAATCGGCCACCATTCAGATAATAATCTGTTTTCCTATTTTTGCCACCAAAGTGGATAACTTCACATTTATCCACATTAAATTGCATCTGCCATGAATTTGCCCACTCACCCAACCTATCCAAGTCACCCTGCATCCTCTTAGCATCCTCCTCACAGCTAACACTGCCACCCAGCTTTGTGTCATCCGCAAACTTGGAGATGCTGCATTTAATTCCCTCATCCAAGTCATTAATATATATTGTAAACAATTGGGGTCCCAGCACTGAGCCTTGCGGTACCCCACTAGTCACTGCCTGCCATTCTGAAAAGGTCCCGTTTATTCCCACTCTTTGCTTCCTGTCTGCTAACTAATTCTCCACCCACACCAATACCTTACCCCCAATACCGTGTGCTTTAAGTTTGCACACTAATCTCCTGTGTGGGACCTTGTCAAAAGCCTTTTGAAAATCCAAATATACCACATCCACTGGTTCTCCCCTATCCACTCTACTGGTTACATCCTCAAAAAATTCTGTGAGATTCGTCAGACATGATTTTCCTTTCACAAATCCATGCTGACTTTGTCCGATCATTTCACCGCTTTCCAAATGTGCTGTTATCACATCCTTGATAACTGACTCCAGCAGTTTCCCCACCACCGACGTTAGGCTAATCGGTCTATATAGAAGGTCAACGTACTTGGATAAGCAGGGAGAGGCATGGCACTGGCTTAGAGCACAAGGCAAGGTCAAAACAGTGACAGAGATGAGTGAGAGACAAAAAAGAAGCAAGGGGGCCTAGTGGAGGAAAGCGCAGCAAAGACGCAGAGAAAGCAAGTGCCGGCTTGAGAACTGAGCTATACCACCAGGAGAAATCACCTACCAAGATGTAAGCTGCCCTTGTACTGCCAAACCAAGTTTTGAGTGTCAGTGTGACAACACCAGTAACTTTAGTTTTGGAGTTCAGCAAAAAACCCCTGTGCTGCCTGAAGCACACAAAAGCAAGGATGACGAAATCTAGTCGGGTCCTCATTTGATTGCCCTGAAATAGGAATGGTATGGCGCATCTGGAGTTTCTGCAGTTAGTGGGCAAGTTCCCTCCACATCCCTCTGACGTAGTGGGGAGCCGTGTACGAGGCAAGTTACAGCAGTGGTTTGCCATTGCCTTCTGCCGGGTGAATTTCCAAAGAGATCAGCAGCTCGTAACCCTTACGATGGTAAAATTTACCCAGGAGTCATTCAGGAAGTCACTGAGACACACCTGCAGGTAAAGTGCATACGCCACATAGGAGTCAGCTCTTTCTTCGGACCACTGAGAGATGATGTGCTGTGGTACCTGTTTGAGGACATTGTGAGAATGATTCCTCCTCCAAACCCCTGGGTAGGTCTGTAGTCTAGTGTAGTTTTTGTGTTGTTTTACGTAGTTCATTGTAGTTTTTGTATTATTTCATGTAGCACCATAGTCCTGAAAAACGTCGTCTCGTTTTTACTGTGTACTGTACCAGCAGTTATGGTTGAAATGACAATAAAAAGTGACTTGACTTGACATGGTGTCACGTCGAAATCGATAAAGATATCTGGTCTAGTTTCTAAAAGGTCCAACTGACTGTTGTAGTTAATACTGTTCTGTTCAATATTGATTTTACTGTACTATTTTTAGGTTAGGTTTCACTTGGACCCCTGCTGCCTCAGTTGTTTGAACCCATTACTTTAAAAAAGCTTTACTTAAAAAAACTGTTGTCTTCTATCATTCACCAGTTAGTCAAACCAAAGTCTGTTCCTCTACTACGTGTTTGCGTTTTGCCTCACATCTGTCAAATTCCTAAATGTCAATGTAAAATTTTACACTTTACACCGCACGCTGTCGGAGCAGTGCTGCCAGGATAATCAAGGTCACGACCCACCCAGCCAACACACTTTTCGTCCCTTTTCCCTCCGGGAGAAGGCTCAGGAGCTTGAAGACTCGTACGGCCAGATTTGGGAACAGCTTCTTTCCAAGTGTGATAAAAACTGCTGAACGGATCCTGACCCGGATCTGGGCCGTACCCTCCAAATGTCCGGACCTGCCTCTCGGTTTTTTTGCACTACCTTACTTTCCCTTTTCTATTTTCTACTTATGATTTATAATTTAAATTTTTAATATTTACTATCGATTTGTAATCCAGGGAGTGCGAAGCGCAGTATCAAATATCGCTGTGATGATTGTACGCTATAGTATCAATTGTTTGGCGACAATAAAGTAAAATAATACATTATATTGACTGTTTTGTATGAATTTTGTTAGTTAACATTTAATTCTGATTAAATGTGTGAATTGAAAGCACTTTGTTTGAACCCTTCACCAGTTACTGGTCAATAGGAATGTTTTATTCACACTGTATGAAAGCTTGTTCCTCTACAATTTGTTTGTTTTAAGTAAATGAAAATGTATTGTGTTCTGTATTCCTTTAATTAATCATTGAATTCTGTATCTATGAATTGAAAGTTTCAATTGAATGCCACTTCTGCCTTGAAATAAACACTGTGCTGAAGGTTAATAATTATGTCCAGTCAACTATGTTACTTGTGTGAACTATGTGACTTTTATTGTTAACTATGTTAAACCTGACTTTTTAACACTTAAACTAACTAAAATGCTGCTTCTGATATCCTTTAAGGTATATTGTACATCCACACAGGTTGGAATTTTGCATAACATCTCTTAAAACTATCAAAATGACCTGTAAGGCAGATTTATAATTTAAAAAATACTCCTGACCTTAATGACAATGCTGAGCATATCACATACATATCTGCAAAATATTAAATTCTTTAAAAACTTTAAAAAAAATCATTGTCCATATGGCAGAATAGACACAAGAACTCCTAAAAATGTATGTTACCTAAAGTAAGGCATTTAGTCAAAGTCTGTAATGGCACACAGTTTGTCCATAACATAGTTGACAAACTAACTAGCAAAAATATCCTTTCCCTTAAAATATCAAAAAAGTTGTTAATGATTAAGCTTTGCAACTAGTGGATATATTACACTGAAGGAATATTTTAACTTAAACCACTGATTGTTTTATTGAGAAAGCATATTAGTTTTGTACTTTTTTGTTTATGTGAAATGTACCCCCAATTACAGAATGACTCATATGAGGAACATTTGATGGCTCTGGGTCTGTACTCGTTGGAATTTAGAAGTATGAGGGGGGATCTTTTGAATGTTGAAAGGCCCAGACAGAGTCGATGTGGAAAGGATGTTTCCCATGGTGGGGGAGTCTAGGACAAGAGGGCACAGCCTCAGGATAGAGGAGCGTCCATTCAAAACAGAGATGCTGAGAAATTTCTTCAGCCAGAGTGCAGTGAATTTGTTACCACAGGCAGCTGTGGAGGCCAGGTTGTTGGGTGTATTTAAGGCAGAGATTGACAGGTTCTTGATTGGACATGGCCTCAAAGGTTACGGGGAGAAGGATGAGGAATGGGGCTGAGGAGGGCAAAAAAGGATCAGCCATGATTGAAAGGTGGAGCAGACTCGATAGGCCAAATGGCCTAATTCTGCTCTTATGTCTTATTGTCTAATACCAGTCGCCTTTCCAGTCAAGCACATGGCCAAGTGGTTAAGGCGTTCGACTAGTGATCTGAAGGTCACTAGTTCGAGCCTTAGCTGTGGCAGCATGTTTGTGTCCTTGAGCAAGGCACTTAACCACACATTGCTCTAAAGGTTAACCTCCAGGATGAGCTACTGGTGAAGAAGGTGAATGCAATGTTGGCATTCATTTCTAGAGGTATAGAATATAAGATCAGGGATGTGATGTTGGGGTTCTATAAGGCACTCGTGAGACCACACTTGGAGTATCGTGTGCGGTTTTGGGCTCCTTATTTTAGAAAGAATATACTGACATTGGAGAGGGTTTAGAGAAGATTCACAAAAATGATTCCAGGAATGAAAGGGTTACCGTATGAAGAACGTCTGGCAGCTCTTGGGCTGTATTCCCTGGAGTTCAGGAGAGTGAGGGGGAGATCTCACAGAAACATTCCAAATATTAAAAAGCCTGAACAGATTAGACAAGACAAAGTTATTTCCCATGGTAAGGGATTCTAGGACAAGAGGGCAAGACTTCAGGATTGAAGGACGTCCATTTAGAACTGAGATGCGGAGAAATTACTTTAGTCAGAGGGTGGTAAATCTATGGAATTTGCTGCCATGAGTGGCTGTGGAGGCCAAGTCATTGGGTGTATTTGAGGCAGAGATAGATAGGTTCTTGATTAGCCAGGGGCTGGCTATCCACTCTATCTATTCCTCTTATTATCTTGTACACCTCTATCATGTCTCCTCTCATCCTCCTTCTCTCCAAAGAGTAAAGCCTTAGCTCCCTTAATCTCTGATCATAATGCATACTTTCTAAACCAGGCAGCATCCTGGTAAATCTCCTCCGTACCCTTTCCAATACTTCCACATCCTTTCTATAGTGAGGTGACCAGAACTGGACACAATACTCCAAGTGTGGCCTAACCAGAGTTTTATAGAGCTGCATCATTACATCGCGACTCTTAAACTCTATCCCTCGACTTATGAAAGCTAACACCCCATAAGCTTTCTTAACTACCCTATCCACCTGTGAGGCAACTTTCAGGGATCTGTGGACATGTACCCCGAGATCCCTCTGCTCCTCCACACTACCAAGTATCCTGCCATTTACTTTGTACTCTGCCTTGGAGTTTGTCCTTCCAAAGTGTACCAGCTCACACTTCTCCGGGTTGAACTCCATCTGCCACTTCTCAGCCCACTTCTGCATCCTATCAATGTCTCTCTGCAATTTTTGACAATCCTCTACACTATCTATAACACCACCAACCTTTGTGTCGTCTGCAAACTTGCCAACCCACCCTTCTACCCCCACATCCAGGTCGTTAATAAAAATCACGAAAAGTAGAGGTCCCAGAACAGATCCTTGTGGGACACCTCTAGTCACAATCCTCCAATCTGAATGTACTCCCTCCACCACCACCCTCTGCCTTCTGCAGGCAAGCCAATTCTGAATCCACCTGGCCAAACTTCCCTGGATCCCATGCCTTCTAACTTTCTGAATAAGCCTACCGTGTGGAACCTTGTCAAATGCCTTACTAAAATCCATATAGATCACATCCACTGCACTACCCTCATCTATATGCTTGGTCACCTCCTCAAAGAACTCTATCAGGCTTGTTAGACACAATCTGCCCTTCACAAAGCCATGCTGACTGTCCCTGATCAGACCATGATTCTCTAAATGCCTATAGATCCTATCTCTAAGAATCTTTTCCAACAGCTTTCCCACACAGACGTAAGGCTCACTGATCTATAATTACCCGGACTATCCCTACTACCTTTTTTGAACAAGGGAACAACATTCGCCTCCCTCCAATCCTCCAGTACCATTCCCGTGGACAACGAGGACATAAAGATCCTAGCCAGAGGCTCAGCAATCTCTTCTCTCGCCTCGTGGAGCAGCCTGGGGAATACTCCGTCAGGCCCCGGGGACTTATCTGTCCTAATGTATTTTAACAACTCCAACACCTCCTCTCCCTTAATATCAACATGCTCCAGAACATCAACCTCACTCATATTGTCCTCACCATCATCAAGTTCCCTCTCATTGGTGAATACCGAAGAGAAGTATTCACTGAGGACCTCACTCACTTCCACAGCCTCCAGGCACACCTTCCCACCTTTATCTCTAATCGGTCCTACCTTCACTCCTGTCATCCTTTTTTTCTTTACATAATTGAAGAATGCCTTGGGGTTTTCCTTTACCCTACTCGCCAAGGCCTTCTCATGCCCCCTTCTTGCTCTTCTCAGCCCCTTCTTAAGCTCCTTTCTTGCTTCCCTATATTCCTCAATAGACCCATCTGATTCTTGCTTCCTAAACCTCATGTATGCTGCCTTCTTCCACCTGACTAGATTTTCCACCTCACTTGTCACCCATGGTTCCTTCACCTTACCATTCTTTATCTTCCTCACCAGGACAAATTTATCCCTTACATCCTGCAAGAGATCTCTAAACATCGACCATATGTCCATAGTACATTTCCCTGCAAAAACATCATCCCAATTCACACCCGCAAGTTCTAGCCTTATAGCCTCATAATTTGCCTTTCCCCAATTAAAAATTTTCCTGTCGTCTTTGATTCTATCCTTTTCCATGATAATTATAAAGGCCAGGGAGCGGTGGTCACTGTCCGCCAGATGCTCACCCACTGAGAGATCTGTGACCTGACCTGGTTCATTACCTAGTACTAGATCTAGTATGGCATTCCCCCTGGTCGGCCTGTCCACATACTGTGACAGGAATCCATCCTGGACACACTTAACAAACTCTGCCCCATCTAAACCCTTGGAACTAATCAGGTGTCAATCAATATTAGGGAAGTTAAAGTCACCCATGATAACAACCCTGTTATTTTTGCTCCTTTCCAAAATCTGCCTCCCAATCTGCTCCTCTGCATGAACATTATTTGTGGATAATCTCTTTGAATCGCACCAAACCTCAGTCGCTGCAGCGTCCATAATAAAGTACCTCAGTCACTTTCCCCGACATTAGTTTAACCACAGGCTTAAACACATAACCAGCTCAATCAATCCTAAAACAGCAGTCACACAGCATCTGAGAAATCCCCAGACGATGGTCCCCACAGATGTAACCCCCCCCCCCCACCAGGCTGGTATACAAACTCAGCTCGTTAGTGAACTCTGCTAACAGCCAAGTGACTCAGTGGTGAGCAGGCCCCCGTTCATAGTGCGCCATAGTGTGCACGCAGCCTGGTACAGCCATTCCGATCAGTATTCTTACTTTCTTCTTCTTACTTTTTAACTTACGTTATTTTTTGTTTTTTTTTTCACGGTAACCTGTCGAAGCTGCACCCTCTCTAACATGCTGGTAGAGAGAGTTTTATTTGGGTTTTTAGTGCTGGAAATAGTTACATCCCGACATGCGGGACAGGAGCAAGGTCGCATTGTTCATTCCAGGGACCAGCTGCTTGCGCTAATTTTTCCGGTTTAGCGAGCAGAGCAGCGGACACCCCTGCTGAAATCTGGAGGAAAACACACAGAGGATGCAGAGGGGGATCACAAAGTCGAGGAAAGAGGACCAGGTCGAGGCAATAGAGACTTATGGAGAAGAGGAGTTTGGTGGGTAATAAAATGGACAAGTTCATGGCACTAGCCAGGCGTCAGAGAACATTTCGGGAGTGCAGTGTTATGTGTTTCACTGGAACGGGGCTGCACGAGGACGCTCCCAATCAAAACTTCTCCATGGATGGCTTCCAGATCATTCCGGCTGACTGGAAGTGCACTGAGAGCGGTAAGCGTAAAGGAGTTGGGTGCTTACTGTTCTGGTTAACAACGGATGGTGCAATTTGGGCCATATTACGATCGAGGAACATGTTTGTAGACCGGATATTGAATGTTTTACTGTTGGACTTCGGCCACATTCCACCGTGATACAACACTTGGCGGCACGGGAGGTCGTTCCTGCCTGTGGCCATCGAACATGCAGCTCCTCCCGTGGAGGGTCAGACACTCTGAGCCAATAGACTGGTTCTGGACTTATCTTCCATCTGGCATAGTTTGCATTTGTTGTTTGATTGTTTGTGGTTTTTGTATTGCTATATTTATGCTCTATTCTTGATTGGTGCAGCTGTAACGAAACCCAATTTCCCTCAGGATTAATAAAGTATACCTATCTATCTATAAACAATACACGTCCAGGGTCAGTATGATTTGGGGTTCAGCCTAACAGGAAAGTCGTGATGTTCCGATTAAAGAAACCTTGATTTGATCGAATGCTGTGTAAATACCGCCCATACACAATTATCAGTCGGCAAGAAGTAACAGATCTTACACCGCGTAAAATTATAAAGAAAGTATATTTACTAATTTCAGCTTTATGGAATAGTTATTAGGAGAAAGAAAGAAGAGAAAAGAATAGAAGGGCCCTTTACAGTTAGACCAGTCTAAATGTGCACATAGACGTCGGAGCTCATCTCTTCCAAACCTGGGTATAACCGTTACTCATGGTGCCAAACCCAAGGTCTGTGTGCAAGCACCCGCCACAGTCCGAACTTCGCTCAAAGGCCATCCTGAACGAATTGGCTCTCTCTCAGGAATATTGGCCCTCCTCCTTGGAGACATTCATCTGCACAAAACACTTCTTACAAAGGGCATTCTCCTCCCCACGGCACCTTCCTTTCTGACACATTCCGCAGCTCCCATCAAAAGATCCCAAGCCAGACCACTGTCCATCTGCAAATCTCTCTCTGCCCCACTCTCTCTAGAACCTTCTGCATACCCCATCATCCTGACTGGCTGACACAACATCCCTAAGTTGAACAGCAGGACTTCTTATCTATTTTTTTTCTAAAACATTCTACCGGCAGAAACTGTTAAATTTAAATACCTACAGCATAGCAGTAGAAACCTTAACCAGGGTATCACACAAGGTTGGAGGAGGTGTGCATGAAGGTCTGCCTCACCCAGAAGGGCTGTTTCGGGGTTGTGAATGGGGACTGAGGGAGGAGATGGAGGGACGGGAGACAAAGGAGGTGAGAGGAGGGGAATGAGCAGACTGATGGATTACACTCAGAGCAGTCCCTGCGGAAAGCAGGAAGGGGATGACGTGGCTCGTAGCTGACAGAGGTTGTGCTGGATGCCGAGGCTAATGAGGTGGAAGGTGAGGACTGGAGGGAACCTCATTTCTGTTCGGCTTGGGGGAGGGAGAAGTGGAGTGAGAGGAGACATGTAAGAAATAGAGTTGTGTGTGAAGGCTTTGGGGAGGAAACACCATTTTATGAAAAAGGGACACACTGCTTTGCGCTCCCTTCCTTTTCTCTACATCTCTTTGTTGCCTTCTGTGAAATCACAGACAGCCCTTCCGTCTTCACCCTGAGCTCATCTTGTTGCTGACGTGATGGCTGATTTCAACAGGACCATGCCAGCTGGGTACCAGTTGAGTGACACCCTGACAGTCAGGCCCTGTCTTCTGGACAGCAAGGTAGGTGGGGTTGGTGTGGAGGGCAACGTCTGATTAGCTGACAAACAAATTTTAATGATTTGGATGGTAATGTGGTAAACTGGATCAGCAAATTTGTAGATGACTCCAAGGCTAGGCCGTGGACAGAGGGGAGGCCGTCAAAGCCTGCAGTAGGATCTGGACCCAATGGAAACAGGGACTGACAATGGCAGCTGGAAGTTAACAGGGGCAAATGTGAAGTGTTGCTTCTTGGGAGGCCAAACCAGTATAGGACCTACACAGTGAACAGTGGGACACTGAGGAGTGAGGTAGGAGAGAAGGAGCTGGGAATACAGAACCATAATTCCTTGATAAGTTTGTAAAGAGCTTTAAGCACATCGTCTTTAATCAATCAGAGCAGAGATGATAGGAGATGGGATGTTATGTTGAAGTTGTACAAGACATTGGTGAGGCCTAATTAGAGTGTCGTGAGCAGTTCTCATCACCTGCCAACAGGAAAGATACCAATAAGATTGAAAGAGTACAGGGAAAATTTACAAGGATGTTGCCGGGACTTGACCTGAGCTACAGGGAACAGTTGAACAGGTTAGAACTTTATTCCCTGGAGTGTAGGAGAACGAGATCTCGCAGAGCTATGGATAAGGTACTGAGTGGGCTTTTCCCCTGAGCTTGGGTGAGACTCGAACTAGAGGTCATAGGTTAACGATGAAAAGTGAAATATTTAAGAGGAAGTTGTGGGGGATCTTCTTCACTCAGAGGGTGGACGTTTAAGAGAAATTTGGGTAGGTACATGGATGGCAGAGGTATGGAGGGCGATGGTCCTGGAGCAGGTCAATGGGACTAGGCAGAAAAGCAATCTGGCATGGACAAGTTGGGTTCTATCACTCCATGCGCCTTGCACGGGAAAGGAACTGCAGTGTGTGTGTGTGTAAACACGAGATTCTGCAGATCCTGGTCCTGACGCAGGACCACACCACTGTCACCAGAGTAAACGAATCCCAGTCCCACCAGGAAGTAAACAAGCTGGTGTCCTGGAGCAATCACAGCAACTTGGAGCTGAATGACTCAAAACGATAAAGACTTCAGGAGAAATGTGTCTCTTCAACCACTCATCGTCAACTGTACAGTCGGCACCATTTCAAAAACATTCAGGTACCTGGCCAAAAAGTTGAAGAAGTTTATTTGTTTATATAATTCTTTATTCTTATAGTGAATATTGTTACATGTCATGCCAACACACCTAATACATAGAGCTTAGAGAGGTACAGCACAGAAACAGGCCATTCAGCCCATCTAGTCCATGCCAAAACCATTTAAACTGCCTACTCCCAATGACCTGCTCTGGGACCATAGCTCTCCATATTCCTACTATCCATGTAACTATCCAAACTTCTCTTAAATGTTGAAATTGAGCTCACATGCACCTCTTGTGCTGGCAGCTCATTCCACACTCATGACCCTCTGAGTGAAGAAGTTACCCCTCATGACCCCCTTAAACTTCTCACCTTTCACCCATAACCCATGACCTCTGGTTGTAGCCCCACCCAACCTCAGTGGAAAAAGCCTGCTTGCATTTACCCTATCTATACCCCTCATAATTTTGTGTACCTCTATCAAACCTCCTCTCAATCTTCTAGATTCTAAGGAATACAGTCCTAACCTATTCAATCTTTCCTCATAACTCAGGTCCTCCAGACCCGGCAACATCCTTGTAACTTTTCTCTGTACTCTTCCAAACTTAATGATATTTTTCCTGGAGTTAGGTGACCAGAACTGCACACAATACTCCAAATTAGGCATCACCAATACCTTATACAACTTCAGCATAAAGTCCCATCTCCTGTATTGAATACATTGATTTATGAAGGCCAATGTGCCAAAAACTTTCCTTACAACCCTATCTACCTGCGACACCACTTTCAACAAGTTATGGACCTATATTACTAGACCTCTGTTATCTGGCACTCCTCAGTGCCCTGCAGTTCATTGTGAAAAGACCTACCCTGGCTGGTCCTACCAAAGTGCAAACCCTTCCATTTTTCTGCATTAAATTCCATCTGGCTTTTATTTTACAGCTGATGCAGATCCCTCTGCAAGCCATGATTATCTTCCTCACTGTCTACTACACCGCCCCCCCCACTCCAAACTTGGTGTGATCTGCAAATTTGCTGATCCAGTTAACCGCATGGTCATCCAGATCATTGATATAGATGACAAACAACAAAAGACCCAGCACTGATCCCTGCGGCACTCCACTAGTCACAGGCCTCCAGTCAGAGGCAATTGACTACTACCACTCTCTGGCTTCTCCCACAACGCCAATGTCTAATCCAATTTACTACCTCATCCTGAATACCGAGTGGCTGAACCTTCTTGACCAACCTCCCATGCTGGACCTTGTCACATGCCTCGTCCACATAGACAACATCCACTGCCTTGCCTTCATCCATTTTCCTGGTGGAGAACATCGACTCAGACGTGGTTAACTTCCTTGAAAAACTATGAGATTGGTTAGACATGACCTAACACAAACAAAGCCATGCTGACTATCCCTAATCAGTCCCTGTCCCTGTCTATCCAAATACTCATATATCTGGTCCCTTAGAATACCTTCCAATAACTTTCCCACTACTGCTGCCAGACTTGACAGCCTATAATTTCCTGGTTTATATTTAGAGCCTTTCATAAACAGCAGAATGACATTGGCTATCCTCCAATCTTCTGGTATCTCTCTTGTCACTAAGGATGATTTCAACATCTCTGATGGGGCCCCAGAAATTTCTGCACTTACCTCCCACAGGGTCCAAGGGAACACCGTGTTAGGTGCAAAGAATTAATTAACATCTCCCCCGTCTTTTGGTTCCACACATGGATTATTATACTGATCTTCCAGAGGACCAATCTTCTCCCTTGCAATCCTTTTGCTCTTAACAGATCTGTAGAATCCCTTCGGATTCTCCTTCACCTTGTCTGCTGGAACAACTTCATGCCTTCTTTTATCCCTCTTGGTTTCATTTTTAAGTGTTCTCTTGCATTCTTATACTCCATAAGCACCTCATTTGTTCCTACCTGCCGAAACCTGTGAGGCACCTCCTTTTTTATCTTAACCAGGACCTCAATATCACTTGAAAACCAAGGTTCACTACACTGTTATCCTCACCTTTTATTCTGACAGGCACATACAAGCTTTGTACTCCCAGAATTTCGCTTTTAAAGGCCTCCCACTCACCAAGGGCACCTTTGCCAGAAAACAGCTTGTCCCAATCCACACTTGTCAGTTCATTTCTGATACCATCAACATTGGCCTTTCTCCAATTTAGAATCTCAACCTGCGGACCCGACCTGTCTCTTTGCATATTTACAGTACTTTGAAACTAATGGCATTGTGATCACCGGATGCAAAGTGTTACCCTACACAAACTTCTGTCACTGCCCTGTCTCATTCCCCAATAGCAGATCCAGCATCGCCCGCTCTCTTGTTGGGACTTCTATGTGCTGATGAAGGAAACTTTCCCGAACACATTTGACAAACTCTATCCCATCCAGTCCTTTTATACTATGGGAGTCCAGAGTTAATATGTGGAAAGTTAAAATCATCTACTATAACAACCTTATGCTTCTTGCAACAGTGTGCACTCTCTCCACAAATCTGTTTCTTTGAACCGCCTTGGACTGTTGGGTGGTCTGTAATATAGCCCCATTAATGTGGTCATACCCTTCTTATTTCTCAGTTTCACCCATAAAGCCTCACTAGACAAGTTATCTCCCGCTCTGTCGCATCTGAAACAACAGAACCCTGGAATATTGAGCTGCCAGTCCTGCCCCTCCTGCTACCAAGTCACACTAATGGCTACAACGTCATTATTCCAGGTGTTGATCCATGCCCCGAGCTCATCTGCCTTTTCTACAATATTTCCTGCATTGAAATATTCACAGCTCAGGACATTAGTCGTACCATGCTCAACCTTTCAATTCCTAAATTTGTTTGAAGTCTTAACAACATCTGTCTCCACAACCTGTCCACTATCTGTTCTGGCATTCTGGTTCCCATCCCCCTGCAACTCTAGTTTAAACCCCCCTCTGTGCAGTACTAGCAAAACTTCCCACTAGGATATTAGTCCACCTCCAGTTCAGGTGAAAAAAATACCTTCTGTACAGGTCCCACCTTCCCTGGAAGAGAGCCCAATGATCCAAAAATCTTATGTCCTCCTTCCTACACCAACTCCTTAGCCATGTATTAAACTGTATAATCTTCCTAGTTCTGGCCTCAGTAGCACGTGGCACGGGATCACAACCCTAGAGGCCCTGCTCTTTAACTTAGCACCCAACTCCCTGAACTCCCAGTGCAGAACCTCGTCACTTGTCCTACCCATGTCATTGGTACATACATGGACCACAACTTCTGGCTGTTCACCCTCCCACTTAAGAATGCTGAGGACTCGATCTGAGATGTTCCTGGCACCTAGGAGGCAAGATACCATCTAGAAGGTTTAAGGCAGAGATTGATAGGTATCTGAGTAGCCAGGGCATTAAAGGTTATGGTGAGAAGGCGGGAGAGTGGGACTAAATAGGAGAATGGATCAGCTCATGATAAAATGGCGGAGCAGACTCGATGGGCCGAATGGCCTACTTCTGCTCCTTTGTCTTATGGTCTAGAAATCTCATTCTTGCCCACAGAACCTCCTTTATTCCCTAACAAACAAATCCCCTCTTCTCCCCA
This sequence comes from Mobula hypostoma, assembly GCF_963921235.1. NCBI lineage: Eukaryota > Metazoa > Chordata > Chondrichthyes > Myliobatiformes > Myliobatidae > Mobula > Mobula hypostoma. Next base: position 127,129,088 of record NC_086104.1, read on the forward strand.
CGTCCCTCCTGAGTCACAGAGGCAGACACAATGCCAGAGACCCGACCACTGTGACTTTCGTCTGTTGGGTCATTCCCCCTGCCGCCCCCCACAGAACAGTATCCAAAGTGATATACCCGTTGTTGAAGGGGTACTCTGCACTGACTTCTTCACCCCTTTCCCCTTCCTGACTGTCAGACAGTTTCCTCTGTCCTGCACCTTGGGTGTAACTACCTCTCTATATGTCCCTTCAGCATCCCGAATGATCCAGAGTACATCCAACTCCAGCTCCAACTCCTTAATGCGGAGTGTAAGAAGCTGCAGCTGGATGCACTTCTCACAGTTGTAGTCGTCAAGAGGAGCGTTCAGCTATCCTGTCTGGCATCTCCACTGTCCTTACTGAGCAGATCTAAAGAGGGGAAGGAAAAGAACTTTACCTGGAGCTTTGCTTTTTCACCTTCACTGACCGAAGCCTTGAAGAGTTAGAGCCCCTAACTCTACCTGCACCCACGATGACTGCTCCTGCTAACGGCAACAGGTCGCCGGTCAGAGCTCTCAAACCCCAAGTGGTCACCGCTCAGGGCTCCGAATTAGCTGCCGCGCTCCACTGCTGCCTTCTCCTCCTTGGGCAGCGGACCGGAGTGAAATTCTGTTCCCTCAATGCCCGGATTGTTCACCGCTCAGAGCTCACAGACGCCAGTTGGCCACTGGTCAGGGCTCCAAACAAAAGTATGCCTGAACGCGTACGGGAAATAAAGTTGATCCTTGATCCCGATATCTCCAGGTGATTCAAGTATTCGAAGACTCAACATTTCCTCCCACCACATTTCATTGGTTCTCTCAAACTATGTTGTGTTTAAACTTAGAAAAAATTAGAAGTGTTATTTATGATCCCTCTATTAAATTCGAAGAGACTTGGAGGCCATTTAATCAACACTTCCATATGATGTGATTTGACCTTTTCCAAACCTATTTCCTTTTTATATGTTGAGGGAAGCAGAGTCGACGACACTAATGGGTCTTTTTTTTGATGTTACATAACAGCCCATGTCTTTTTTTCCCCCTTAGTTTAGTTGGTTAACATTGTTTAGGTTAGTTTTTATTTTGGGGTATATATATTTCTTTCCTTTTTCATGTTTTTTTTTGTACATTATATTTGTATCCTGTATGATTGGGAGGTTTAGTACCCATGTGTCAACTGGGTTTATATTTAAATATGTTAACTACAACAATGTAATTCCAATAACTTTGTATCAATACTATGTTATGTTTATTATTATTATGAAATCAATAAAAAGATTTAAAAAGAAAGAAAAAGACTCAACATTGAACCAAGGTATAACGGCTCCAAATTCCGCCGGACGCAATGCCTTGCGTCGCCAGGGTCGACTGATCGGAGTTCAAACCGTGCCATTCTCTGTAAGGAGCTTTGACAGGCTTGCCGTGACCAGGTGGGTGTCCTTCCACATTCCGAAAATGGGTGGGAGTCGGTAAGCAGTGGTGGGCATGTTACGCTGGCGCTGGAAGGGCAGCGACATTTGCCGGCTTCCCCCAGCGCAACCTCGGACCGTGACGGCCGGTTTCCCTCCATATGTTGATGTACCGCTGAGAAGCAAAGCTAATCCTTCTTTCATCCCAACCACCCAAGCATTCTCCCATTCGCTACTTTTACCTGCTGGAGGAGAAGAAAGGGACAAGGCAGAAAGTGAGGAGACCACAGGTTTCATTTAATTCTCGTCAGAAACATTCAATTTCACGGGAGGCCGGTGGCGTTGGTATCACGGGACAGGACTTGCCAACATTCCCAGGACAGAGGCGTGGTGCCCTGCCACAGATCATCGCCATTTCTAGCCATAAGTGCAAAAGAAAGCGTGCAAGTGTAATGGGGTGGGGGTGAAGCTGGGGCCGTAACCAGGGGTCCATAGCAGAGTACTGTTCTCATGGCTGCCGTGGGGAAAGGGCCAAACAACCCCGCCGGTCGTTCCCCCGCAGCTCAGCAAACCCGCCACCCCAACCTGGTCCAGCAGGAACGAATGATTACCACCATCACCACCCCCCTCCCCCAATTATCCCACCTTCTGTCTCAGCCCCACTGCCTTCCACACCCACCCCCCCTCCCGAATTTCCCTGAGGCGAGGCAATTCAGCTGTTGCTCGAAGCAAGGTGCCCCAGAGTCCAAAGGGCAGACGGTTTCCTGTCTCTCGTGGTGGGGCCGCGATCGTTCCACGCTGATCCACTTTAAATCTGCAGAGATTGAAGGGGGGGGGTGTCAAACCTGGTGGGGGAGGGGGAGATCAAACACACGCGACAGCAGGGGTCGTCTCTTCGGGGGGGGGCAGACGGGTGGATGACATCTAGCAAAATCTAGAGGAGAAACACGAGGCCTAAAGTGATTTTATTTATTTATTGATCACGTCCACCACGCACACAGTGAAATGTGTTGTTTTTGTTAACAACCAGCACGATCCGAGGGTGTGCTAGGGACAGGTACGTCCACAGGACAGAGCAACAGAAGTAGACCATCTGGCCCATCGAGTCTACTCCACCATTCCACATTGGCTGATCCTCTTTCCACCTCCTCAGCCCCACTGCCCGTAACTTTTAATGCCATGTCCAATCAAGAACCTATCAGTCTCTGCCTTAAATACACCCAACGACTTGGCCTCCACAGCTGCATGTGGCAACAAATTCCACAAATTCACCACCCTCTGGCTAAAGAAATTACTCCGCATCTGTTTTAAATGGATGCCCCTCTATCCTGAGGCTGTGCCCTCTTGTCCTAGACTCCCCAACCATGGGAAAACATCCTTTCCACATCTAGTCCTTCCAACGTTCGAAAGGTTTCAATGAGATCCCCACTCATCCTTCTAATTTCCAGCGAATACAGACCCAGAGCCATCAAATGTTCTTCATATGATAACCCTTTCATTCCTGGAATCATCCTTGTGAACCTCCTCTGGACCCTCTCCAATGCCAGCATATCTTTTCTAAGATGAGGGGCCCAAAACTGTTCACAATACTCAAGATGAAGCCTCACCAGTGCCTTTTAAAGCCTCAGCACCACATCCCTGCTCTTGTATGCTAGACCTCTTGAAATGAATGCTAACATGGCATTTGCCCTCCTCACCACCAGCTCAACCTGCAAGTTAACCTTCAGGGTGTTCTGCACAAGGCTCCCAAGTCCCTCTGCATCTCAGATTCCTGGATTTTCTCCCTGTTTAGAAAATGGTCTGCACATTTATTTCTTCTACCAGAGTGCTTGACCCTGCATTTCCCAACATCGTCACCACACGTTCCAGGGCCAACGCAGAATGCGACAGTGTCAGCAGAGCAACAAGAAGCCAATGTACAACGAGCAACCACATAAAAACAAACCACCCACCCACCCACACCAACAACACACACCCCCACCCCACACACACACACACACCCACACACCCCCACCCCCACACACACACACCCCCACCCCCCCACACACACACCCCCATCACCCCACCCCCACACACCCCCCACCCCACCCCCCCACACACCCACCCACCCACACCAACACACACCCCCACCCCACACACACACACACACACCCCCCCCACACACCCCCACCCCCATCACCCCACACACACACACACCCACCCCACCCCCCCACCCACACACACCCAAACACACCCCACCCCCACCCCACCCCCCACACCCACCACCCATCACCCCACCCCCACCACCCCCACCCCACCCCCCCACACACCCACCCACCCACACCAGCAACACACAACCCGCACCCCCCCCACACACACACCCACCACCCTCATCACCCCACCCCCACACACACACCACCCCCACCCCACCCCCACACACACACACCCACACCAACACCCCCCCCACACACACACACCCCCACCCCACCCCCCCACACACCCCACCCCACCCCCACACACACACCCCACCACCCCCACACATACACACCCCCACCCCCCATCACCCCACCCCACCCCCCACACACACCCCCACCCCACCCCCACACACACACACACACACCCACCCCCCCCACACACACACCCCCACACACCCCCCACCACCACACACCCCCCCACCCCACCCCCCCCACACACCCCCACCCCCCACCCCACCCCCCCACACACCCCACCCCACCCCCACACACACACCCACCACCCCCACACATACACACCCCCCACCCCCCACCCCACCCCCCACACACACCCCCACCCCACCCCCACACATACACACCCCCCACCCCCCCACCCCACCCCCCACACACACCCCCACCCCACCCCCACACCCACACACACACCCCCCCCCCCCACCCACCCCCACCACCACACCCCCCCCCACCCACACCCCCCCCACACACACACACACCCACCCCCCCACACACCCAACCCCACCCCCACAAATACACACCCCCCCACACACCCACCCACCCACACCAGCAACACACAACCCGCACCCCCCCACACACACACCCCCACCCCACCCCCCCACACACACCCCCACCCCACCCCCCCACACACACCCACCCCCCCCACACACACCCACCCCCACCCCCCCCACACACCCCACCCCCCCCACACACACACCCCCACCCCCACACACACCCCCACCCCACCCCCCCACTCACACACACCCACCCCCACCACCCTCATCACCCCACCCCCACCCACCCACCCCCACCCCCCCACACACACCACCCCCATCCCACCCCCACACACACACACCCCCACCCCCACACACACACACCCCCACCCCACACACCCCACCCCACCCCCACACACACACCCACCACCCCCCACCCCACCCCCCACACACACCCCACCCCACCCCCACACACACACACACCCCCACCCCCACACATACACACATACACACTACACACACACACACACACACACGTCACCACACATGATAAAGACCCAACCCTAGGCCATGGCGCCCCTTGACCTGTGACCTACAGAACGTGGACCTGGACTTGCTGTCCTTGGCCCTCTGACCTTGGGGGCATAAGGATTTGAAGGGCCAGCAGTGGAGGAGGGGGTGAATTCCTAACACTATAGGGAGGTGCTTGTTCGATTATTGATTGGGAGGCGGTGCAGATCCATGCCATCCAGAAGCGTGGCCGCCCTTTCGAGCTGCTCCTAGCGCATCCTCGGACTGTGTTGGTCATTGACTTAAATGATGCCTTTCACTGAACGTTTCAATGTACTTGTGACAAATTCAACTCCTTTTAAACCTCTTAGACAGTGAAGAGAAGCAGAAAGATGGAAGCAGACCAGCGGTGGCAGGGGGCAGCCGGGCCGTGAACAGGCAGGGAGGGGACAGTGGGAGGATGTAATGGGGGTGTGAATGGGGGAGGGAGAGGGCAATGGGGGTGTGAATGGGAGCGGGAGAGGGTAATGAGGGTGTGAATGGGGGCAGGAAAGGGTAATGGGGGTGCGGACGGGGGCAGGACAGGGCATTGGGGGTGTAAACGGGGGTGTGAGAGGGTAATGTGGGGTGTGAATGGGGGAGAGAGTAATGGGGGTGCGGACGGGGGCAGGACAGGGCAATGGGGGTGTGAACGGGGACAGGAGAGGGCAATGGAGATGCAAATGGGGGCAGGAGAGGGTAATGGGGGTGTGAATGGGGGTGGGAGAGGGCAATGGGGGTGCGAACGGAGGCGGGAGAGGGTAATGGGGGTGTGAACGGGGGCAGGAGAGGGTAATGGGGGTGTGAATGGGGGTGGGAGAGGGCAATGGGGGTGCGAACGGAGGCGGGAGAGGGTAATGGGGGGTGTGAACGATGGCGGGAGAGGGTAATGGGGGTGTGAACGGGGTGAGAGGGCAATGGGGGTGTGAAAGTGGGTGAGAAGGTGATGGGGGTGTGAACGGGGGCAGGAGAGGGCAATGGGGGTGTGAGCGGGAGAGGGAGAGGGCAATGGGGGTGTGAACGGGGTGAGAGGGCAATGGGGGTGTGAAAGTGGGTGAGAGGGCAATGGGGGTGTGAAAGTGGGTGAGAGGGCAATGGGGGTGTGAATGGGAGCGGGAGAGGGAAATGGGGGTGTGAACAGGGGTGGGAGAGGGCAATGGGGGTGTGAACGGGAGAGGGAGAGGGCAATGGGGGTGTGAACAGGAGAGGGAGAGGGCAATGGGGGTGTGAACGGGGGAGAGGGCAATGGGGGTGTGAACAGGGGTGGGAGAGGGCAATGGGGTGTGAACGGGGGAGAGGGCAATGGGGGTGTGAATGGGGGCAGGAGAGGGTAATGGGGGTGTGAACGGGGGCAGGAGAGGGCAATGGGGGTGTGAACAGGGTGAGAGGGCAATGGGGGTGTGAATGGGGGAGAGGGAAATGGGGGTGTGAATGGGAGCGGGAGAGGGAAATGGGGGTGTGAACAGCGGTGGGAGAGGGCAATGGGGGTGTGAACGGGGGAGAGGGCAATGGGGGTGTGAACGGGTGAGCGGGCAATGGGGGTGTGAACGGGGGGGAGAGGGCAATGGGGGTGTGAATGTGGGTGAGAGGGCAATGGGGGTGTGAATGGGAGCGGGAGAGGGTAATGGGGGTGTGAACGGGGGAGAGGGCAATGGGGGTGTGAACGGGTGAGCGGGCAATGGGGGTGTGAACGGGGGAGAGGGCAATGGGGGTGTGAATGGGGGCAGGAGAGGGTAATGGGGGTGTGAACGGGGGCAGGAGAGGGTAATGGGGGTGTGAACAGGGGTGGGAGAGGGCAATGGGGGTGTGAACGGGGGAGAGGGCAATGGGGGTGTGAACGGGTGAGCGGGCAATGGGGGTGTGAACGGGGGAGAGGGCAATGGGGGTGTGAATGGGGGCAGGAGAGGGTAATGGGGATGCAAACGGGGCAGGAGAGGGAAATGGGGGTGTGAATGGGGGAGAGGGCAATGGGGGTGTGAACTGGGGTGGGAGAGGGTAATGGGGATGTGAACAGGAGCGGGAGAGGGAAATGGGGGTGTGAACGGGGCGGGAGAGGGTAATGGGGGAGTGAATGGGGGCAGGAGAGGGTAATGGGGGTGTGAACAGGGGCAGGAGAGGGTAATGGGGGTGTGAACGGGGGCAAGAGACGGTAATTAGGCTGAGAACGGGGGCGGGAGAGGGTAATGGGGGTGTGAACGGAGGCAGGAGAGGGTAATGGGGATGCAAACGGGGCAGGAGAGGGAAATGGGGGTGTGAATGGGGAGAGGGCAATGGGGGTGTGAACTGGGGTGGGAGAGGGTAATGGGGATGTGAACAGGAGCGGGAGAGGGAAATGGGGGTGTGAACGGGGCGGGAGAGGGTAATGGGGGAGTGAATGGGGGCAGGAGAGGGTAATGGGGGTGTGAATGGGGAGAGGGCAATGGGGGAGTGAATGGGAGTGTCAATGGGGGAGAGGGTAATGGGGGAGTGAACGTGGGAGAGGACAATGGGGGTTGAACAGCCGTGGGAGAGGGCAATGGGGGTGTGAATGGTGTGGGGAGAGGGAGAGGGCAATGGGGGTGTGAATGGGGAGAGGACAATGGGGATGCGAACGGGGTGGGGGCTGGGAGAGGGCAATGGGGGTGTGAACGGGAGCTATCTGAAAACATTGGGGATGCGAACGGGGTGGGGGCTGGGAGAGGGCAATTGGGGTGTGAACGGGGGCTATCTGAAAACATTGGGGATGCGAACGGGGTGGGGGTTGGGAGAGGGTAATCGAGTGGCCAACGCAGGCGGGAGAGGCTGCAGTTACTGACCTTTTGGTTCAGCTGTTGATAGTCTGTGGTTTTCGGGCGCCGAATACCTTTAGAACGGCGACCCTCTATAACAACAGCGATAATCTGCAGGAGGGAGAGAGATAGGTATAAATACAACTCGAAGATGATCATTCTGTGCCCAAAACAGGATGAACAGGGACACGCACACAACAGTTGAAAGTGAACTTTCCTCTGGGAGTGTTAAACGTGTGCAACATGGTGGTACAGGCTGATATATTCAAAAGAAACTGTTAGATAGGGACATGGATGAAAGAAAAGAGAGAGAGAAAGACACAGAGACAGAGATCCCTCAGAGAGATCGATGAATCAGGTCAGTGAAGTTATCCACGTTGGTTCAGGAGCCCGATGGTTGTAGGGTAATAGCTGTTCCTGAACCTGGTGGTGTGGGACCTGTGGCTCCTGCACCTCCTGCCTAGGCCAGGCGACATCCGGATGCATCTCCCATGTTCGCTTGCCAGTGCAGTCCACCTTTCCCAGGGTGGAGACCAGAACTAAACTATTAAGCACTGTATAACCACCCTACTTTTCTCTACATAGCCAGGCGTAACAGGTTGTTATTGGTGTTAAGCCTTCCACCCCTTCAGGGGCAAAGGCTGCCAACAGCTGCTCACCACAGTCCTCTCTCCTGCCTCATTGTTTCAAGTTGTCCTTAGGTGTCGCCCATCAAAGACCCTTCTCCCAGGGATGAGGTCTTTGGAGCTTCTGTAGCTCCGGGTTTTTACGGGATGGGGTTGCTAACCCCATGGCCAACCCTCCTCCTTTCACAGCCGGGCTTGGGACTGTCCATGGAGGAGTTCCCTCTCATAGAATACAGCACAGAAACAGCCAGTGGCCCAACTTGTCCACTCTGACCAAGATGCCTACCTGAATTAATCCCATTTGCCTGTGTTTACCCATATCCCTTTCCTATCCATCTACACTGGTTACATACAACAGTTCCATTAGGCATAGGAGCAGAATTAGGCCATTCAGCCCATCGTCCACTCCGCCATTTCATCATGCCTGATCCTGGATCCCATTCAACCCCAGACACCTGCCCTCTCACCATATCCCTCGACGCCCTGACCAATCAGGTATCTATCAACTTCTGCTCTGACTGTATCCACGAACTTGGCCTCCACCACAGTCTGTGGCAAAATATTCCACAGATTCCACTCTTCAGCTAAAATAAAAATCCTCCTTATTTCTGTTCGAAAAGGCTGCCCCCTCAATTCTGAGGCTGTGCCCTCTAGTGCTGGATACCTCCACTAGAGGAAACATCCCCTTCACATCCACCTTCTCTAGTGCGGTAGGTTTCAATGAGATCCAGTGAGTACAGGCCCAAAGCTGCCAAACACTTCTCATTTGGTAACCCCTTCAGTCCCAGAACAATCCTCATAAACCTCCTCTGGATTCTCTCCAATGACAACACATCCTTTCTGAGATAAGGGGCCCAAAACCGTTGACAATACTCCAAATGCAGCCTGACGAGTGTCTTATATAGGCTCTGCATTATCTCCTTGTTTTTATATTCTACTTCCCTTGAAATAAATAGCAACATTGGTTTTGCCTTCTTTACCACAGACTCAGCCTGTGAATTAACCTTCTGGGAGTCTTGCATGAGGTCTCCCAAGTCTCTCTGCACCTCTGATATTTGAACCTTCTCCCTGTTTAGATAATAGTCCACACTATTGTTCCTTTTACCAAAATACATTATCATACATTTCTCAACATTATATTCCATCTGCCACTTTTTTGTGCATTCTTCCAATTTGTCAAAGTCCTGTTGCAATTCCTCAGCATTACCTACCCCTCCACTTATCTTCATATCATCTGCAAACTTTGCCACAAAGCCATCAATTCCATTATCTAAATCATGGACCTATGATGTGAAAAGTAGGGGTCCCAATACTGACCCCTGAGGAACATCACTAGTTACTGGTAACCAACCAGAAAGGGCTCCCTTTATTCCCACTCATTGCCTCCTGCTTGTCTGCCATTCCTCTATCTATCCCAGTATCTTTCCTGTAACACCAGAGGAGTTTATCTTGTTAAGCAGCCTCTTGTGTGGCACCATACTAAATGCCTTCTGAAAATCCAAGTAAGTGACATCCACTGCCTCTCTTTTGTCCAACCTGTTTGTCACTTCCTCAAAGGATTCTAACAGATTTGTCGGCAAGATATCCCTTTACAGAAACCATGCATACTTTGACTTTTAAAAAAAGCATTAGTCTCCAAATACCCCAAAACCTCGTCTTTAATAATGCACTCCAACACTTTCCCCACCACTGAGGTTAGACTAACTGGCCTATAATATCCTCTCTTTTGTCTTCCTCCCTTCTTAAAAGTGTGGAGTGACCATGCCAGAATCAACTGATTCTTTCAGGACTCTGGGATGTAGTCCATCTGGTCCAGGTGACCTAACCACCTTAAGAACTTTCAGTTTGCCTTGCACTTTATCCTTTGTAATAGCAGTGGCCACTCATTCATGCGCCCTGACAGTCTCAGATCTCTGGCATACAGCTAGTGTCTTCCACTGTGAAGACTGAAGCAAAATACTATGGAGTTCATTTGCCATTTCTTTGTCCCCCATTACTACCTTATCATTTTCCAGTGGTCCAATATCAACTCTCACCTCCCTTTTACTCTTCATAAAACTGAAAAAACTTTTGGTATCCTGCTTTATATTATTGGCTAGTTTACTCTCATATTTCATCTTCTCCCTTCTTATGGCTTTTTTTTAGTTGTCTTTTGTTGGATTTTAAAAACTTCCTAGTCATCCAATTTCCCACTCACTTTTGCTACCTTATATGCTCTTTCCTTGGCTTTTATGCAGTCCTTAACTTCCATCGTCAGCCACGGCTGCCTACCCCTACCATTTGAGAACAACTTCTTCTGTGGGACATATCTATCCTGCATCTTGTGAACTATTCCCAGAAACATCTCAGCTCTATCATACTAGTTCCCACTCCCCTGACATATTAGTTTAAACCACTTCCAACAGCTCTAGCAAAGCTGCCCGCGAGAATACTGGTCCCCCTCAGATTCAAGTGCAATCTGTCCCTTTTATACAGGTCACACCTGCCCCAGAAGGGGTCACAATGATCCAGAAATCTGTATTGCTGCCCCCTGCTCCAATTCTTCAGCCGCACATTTATCCTCCACCTCATTTGGCTGCATGAGAACCTTCTATCCGATCCCCCAAAGTGCGACACTTTACACTTGGTAGCAGTGAGAGGGCAGTGCAGCCTGGAGACCGCAGGGCCGTAACTATACACTTAGCCCCAGTACCCGAGATAAGTACAGCCTTTCCCCTCCTCACCCTTCCAGATAAACGCACAGCCCTCCATAACACAGAGGACACTTTATTAGGTGCAGCAGAGGAAACCTGGTGCGCTGTTCCGCTGCTGCAGGCCACCCACTTCCGAGAAGCTCTTCTGCACAGTGCTGTTGTAATGCTGGGTTACTTCAGTTACTTTTCCCTTCCTGTCAGCTTGCACCAGTCTGGGTATTCTCCTCCAAGGTCTCGCATTAAGGAGGCATTTTCACCCACAGAACTGCCACTCACTGGATGCTTTTCTAGTTGTTCGTACCATTCTCTGTAAGCTCTAAAGGCTGGTGTGCATGAAAACCCCCGGGGGATCAGCATTTTTCTCAGATACTCAAACCACCCCATCTGGCACCGAGAATCATTCTCTGTCAAAGTCACTTAGATCACATTTCTAGAGCCTACAGAGAATGGTGCGAGAAACGAAACAACAAGCAACCAGTGAGCAGCGGTGCTGTGGACAAAATTTAACCTAATCTAATAATCTAATCTAAAACGCCTTGTTAAAGAGAAAGGTCGAAGGCGAATGGCCAGACTGGTTCAAGCTGCCAAGAAGGTGACGTTAACTCAAACTGTGACAACTGTGGCGTGCAGAAGAACATCTCTGAACGCACAACACGTCAAACCTTGAAGCGGACAGCCTACAGCAGCAGAAGACCACATCAGTTTCCTCTAATGAAGTGGCCACCGAGTGCCAAGACATGATAAACGTAGATTTATGAGAACCTGGGGTTTATAGGGAGAGGCTGGTTCATTCCTTGCACAGTAGAAATGACTGAGTGCTGACAATATAAAGGCATACACAGTCACGAAGACAATCGATCAGGTAAATACACTCCCTCTGTTTCCTGGGGGAAGGGAATCAAAAACCAAAAGACATACCGTAGGCTGAAGGTGAGAGGAGTAAGATTGAAAAGGAAACTTGAGGAGAAATTTCTTCTCACAGGAACACACAGGACCATAAGATTATGGGGGCAGAATCAGGCCATTTGGCCCATCAAGACTGCTCTACCAATAAGTTAGCCATTTTCAAAGCCCTGTCTTCTGGCCTTCTTCCTGTAACTCTCAACTCCCTTATTAATCAGGAGCCGACCCATCTCCCCCTCAAATACACCCCATGAGCTGGCCTCCACTTCCCTCTGTGGACACGGATTCTGCAGGTTCACCTCCCTCCGGCAAAAGGCATTTCCCATCATCTCCGTTGTAAAGGGACACCCCTTTATTCTGAGGCTGTGCCTTCTGGTCTTGACTCTCCCACCACTGGAAACCATCCTCTCCATGTCCGCTCTATCGCGGCCTTCCAGTATTTGGTAAGTTTCAGTGAGGTCCGCCTCGTTCTTCTAAACTCCAGCGAGCACAGGCCCAGGGGCATCAAATGCTCCTCATACATCAGCCCTTGCATTCCCGGACTCACTCTTGAGAAAGAGCTGCCCGCGTAAAGGGGTCGAGGTAGTTACAGGAAAGGTTTAGAGGGATATGGACCTGGCAGACATTTGGGCTAAATGGTAAATTGGCTTCTTATTTGGAGGTTGAGTGAAAAAAATGTCTTGCATATATCCATACAGACCCATTCGTTACAATGCATTGAGGTCGTTTTTTTTAATCGTGTTACACCAGACAGACAGCCATTCTTGTCTGGCACGTGGTGTCAGGGTTGGTCTCCTTTCGGATTAACCGGGTCACGATATGAACGTTCCTGACTTGACTCCTGATTTTTCACGAGGCCGAGCGGCTAGCTCGACGCTCAACCCGGCACGGATGGAAAGCGTGCTTGGCGGGGCAGGGGGGGGGGGTGGCCAGACTTGGATTCGAACTCGGGAGCCTTCACTCCGGAGTCCGGCGCTGATGTCACTGTCAAATGCATTGAAGTGGAACAAGAGAAAAACAGCAGAATGCAGGAAAAAGGAATGTCAAAGAGAAATTGCGATGCAGATAGACAATAAAGTGCAAGAGCATGACAAGGCAGATAGTGAGGGTAGATTCAAGTCGTCCTGACCCAGGTGGGACGTGCTGTCAGGGTTTTGCAACCTCTGCCTGACGGGACGGGGGAGGCGAGAGAGTGTCTGCGGGCGGGGTCTTCGATTATGCCGGATGCTTTGCCGAGGCGGCGGAGGGGAGTCTGGTTCCTGCGATGTGCCAAGCAGTGTCCGCAACGCACTGCGGTTGACACGCCAAGCCGCGATGCTTTCTATCGTGCAGAAAACAAAATCGGTGAGGGTCGACGGGTCGGGCCAAGTTTAAGTAGAGGCGCCAGTGAGGTTTCATGTCTACGCGGTTGGACTGGGACAAGCTATTTGGACTGTGCACACCTAGGGACCTGAGACTGAAAGCTCAGCACCCCGGGTGTTTGTACGAGCATCACCCTACCCATAGGAGGGAAAGGTTTTTGTCAGGACACCATGATACCAGCTTAGACGGACACTCCGGGTCAGTATGGAGCTGCTCGGCCGAAAGGCCGGCGATCGTGCTGTCTGGGGTGTTACAAACCCAGTCGGACCCAGCAGCCCGCTCACCTTGCGTTTATTGTGGTAGGTGACGTACAGGATGGCCACGATGATGGCAGTAGTGACCAGGTAGGCGAAGAAGTGGCTGCTCTCGGGCTCGTCCTGGGGCACTGCGACAACGTCAACCTTTGGCCGCAGGGCGCCGGGGCCGAGCTTGACAGCACCTGGAGAATCCTCCGCCTCTTTGCCCTCAGCTCCCTCTGCTGCTGCTCCCTCCTTCCCTACTGGCTCCGGGCCCTCCTCATCCTCTATTGTTTCTAGGCCCTCCTCCTCTGATGGCTTTGGACTCCCCTCCACCCCTGCTGGTTCCAGGCTCTCCTCCTTCCCTGCTGGCTTCAGGGCCTCTTCCTTCCCTGCTGGCTTCAGGGCCTCCTCCTTCCCTGCTGGCTTCAGGGCCTCCTCCTTCCCTGCTGGCTTCAGGGCCTCCTCCTTCCCTGTTGGCTTCAGGGCCTCCTCCTTCCCTGCTGGCTTCTGGGTCTCTTTCTCCCCTACTGGCTTCGGGGTCTCTTTCTCCCCTGCTGGCTTCGGGGCCTCTTTCTCCCCTGCTGGCTTCGGGGCCTCTTTCTCCCCTGCTGGCTTCGGGGCTTCTTTCTCCCCTGCTGGCTTCGGGGCCTCTTTCTCCCCTACTGGCTTCGGGGCCTCTTTCTCCCCTACTGGCTTCGGGGCCTCTTTCTCCCCTGCTGCATCCCCACCATTCCCAGTATTGCTGCTGTTGCCGTGGCCTGGCAGAGATTGTACGTTTGGGGACGACTGGGAACCTGCGGGGTGGGGAAAGAGACGAATCAGCGAATGAGCACAGGAGCAACGTTGCAGAGGCATCCGGCAGGTGGGTCCAGAGTAGCCTGGGAGGGTTGAAAGGCGACCAGAAGGGGACAGGTGGATCCACCGTGGCCAGGATGGGGTAAAGGGTGACGGGTGGACTCACAGTGACCGGAAGGGGTCGGGTGGACTGAGAGCGGCCAGGGAGGGGAGGGGAGTGACCGGAAGGGCTTGGGTGGACTCACAGCGGCCGGGGAGGGGCGAGGAGTGACCGGAAGGGAGCAGGTGGACTGAGAGCGGCTGAGTAGGGGTGAGCAGTGACCGGAAGGGAGCGGGTGGACTGAGAGCGGCCGGGGAGGGGTGAGGAGTGACTGGAAGGGGGCGGGTGGACTGAGAGCGGCCGGGGAGGGGTGATGAGTGACTGGAAGAGGGTGGGTGGACTCACAGAGGCCGGGGACGGGTGAGGAGTGACCGGGAGGGGGCGGGTGGACTGAGAGCGGCTGAGTAGGGGTGAGGAGTGACCGGGAGGGGGCGGGTGGACTGAGAGCGGCCGGGGAGGGGTGAGGAGTGACCGGAAGGGGGCGGGTGGACTGAGAGCGGCCGGGGAGGGGTGAGGAGTGACCGGAAGGGGGCGGGTGGACTGAGAGCGGCCGGGGAAGGGTGAGGAGTGACGGGAAGGGGGCTGGTGGACTGAGAGTGGCCGGGGAGGGGTGAGGAGTGACTGGAAGAGGGCGGGTGGACTCACAGAGGCCGGGGACGGGTGAGGAGTGACCGGGAGGGGGCGGGTGGACTGAGAGCGGCCGGGGAGGGGTGAGGAGTGACCGGGAGGGGGCGGGTGGACTGAGAGCGGCTGAGTAGGGGTGAGGAGTGACCGGGAGGGGGCGGGTGGACTGAGAGCGGCCGGGGAGGGGTGAGGAGTGACCGGGAGGGGGCGGGTGGACTGAGAGCGGCTGAGTAGGGGTGAGGAGTGACCGGGAGGGGGCGGGTGGACTGAGAGCGGCCGGGGAGGGGTGAGGAGTGACGGGAAGGGGGCGGGTGGACTGAGAGCGGCCGGGGAAGGGTGAGGAGTGACGGGAAGGGGGCGGATGGACGGAGAGCAGCGGGGAGGGGTGAGGAGTGACCGGAAGGCGGCGGGTGGACTCAGAGCGACCGGGTGCAGTGGGGAGAGGGGTAGGGCTGAGTGCGAGGTGGATCTGGAGGGGAGCGCGGGTCAGTCAAGCGTGGGCTGCGATCCCCGGGCGCTCCCTCACCGCATAACAGCGGCAACAACAACAAGGGGACGAGCAGGATCCGCCACCGTCTCATCACTGGCACCGGGATCGATCACAGCTCTCCGCAAAACACGGGCTGTAGTACCGCGGCCGATGGACCGGAGTTCACCCGCTTCCGGGTTCTGCTCCGTTTACTGGCGCTTCCTTTGGTTTCGTGAGCCGATCCTGCTTTCTACTCCAGATCCGGAGTTTCGCTGCCGCTCTGTTGGGTCCCGGACACGTGATCAGATGTTACATCAGCTGAGCGGAAGTGGGGCGACCAGAAATGTTCGGTGGGCTGCTCAGCGTCTGTGCTGGCGAATGTCCGTCGGCGGGAGCAGCGAGAAAACGGAGCCCTCGCACGGGGAGTGGAGGGGCAAATCATGGTCACAGAGAGGGACAGCAGGAAGCACGCTGACTGTCCACAACCCCATTACACGGTTCTATTTTCTCACGGTATCAGAATCAGGTTTAATATCACCGGCATATATTGTGAAATTTGTTGTTTTGCGACAGCTCAGTGGTGTGTGCTTAGCCCGCTGCTCTACTCTCTATATACATATGACTGTGTGGCTAGGTATAGCTCAAATACCATCGATATTTGCTGACAATACAACCATTGTTGGTAGAATCTCAGGTAGTGACGAGAGGGCGTACAGGAGTGAGATATGCCAACTAGTGGAATGGTGTCACAGCAACAACCTGGCACTGAACATCAGTTAAAACGAAAGAGCTGATTGTGGACTTCAGGAAGGGTAAGATGAAGGAACACATATCAATCCTCATAGAGGGATCAGAAGTGGAGAGAGTGAGCAGCTTCCAGTTCCTGGGTGTTAAGATCTCTGACGACCCAACCTGGTTCCCCCCAACTTATTGATGTAGTTATAGAGAAAGCAAGACAGCGGCTATACTTTATTAGGAGTTTGAAGAGATTTGGGATGTCGACAAATACACTCAAAAACTTCTATAGATGTACTGTGGAGAACATTCTGACAGGCTGCATCACTGTCTGGTATGGGGGGGGGGCTACTGCACAGGGCTGAAAGAAGCTGCAGAAGGTTGTAAATCTAGTCAGCTCCATCTTGGGCACTATCCTACAAAGTACCCAGGACATCTTCAGGGAGCAGTGTCTCAGAAAGGCAGCGTCCATTATTAAGGACCCCCAGCACCCAGGTCATGCCCTTTTCTCACTGGTACCATCAGGTAGGAGGTACAGAAGCCTGAAGGCACACACTCAGCGATTCAGGAACAGTTTCTTCCCCTCTGCCATCGGATTCCTAAATGGACATTGAACCCATGAACACTAGCTCACTTTTTAAAAAAATATACCGTATTTCTGTTTTTGCACATTTTAAAAAATCTATTCAGTATATGTAATTGATTTACTTGTTTATTTATTATTTTTTTTTCTCTCTGCTAGATTATGTATTGCATTAAACCGCTGCTGCTAAGTTAACAAATTTCACATCACATGCTGGTGATAATAGACCTGATTCTGAGCTGTACATTGCAAGACATAATAAAAGAAACTATAAATAAATTAAGAAATAAGTATTAAGCAGGTGAAAAAAAGCAAGGAGATTTTCATGGGTTCATTGTCCATTTTGAAATCTGATGGTGGTGGGGAAGAAGCTTTTTCCTAAAATGTTGTATGTGTTTTCAGGCTCCTGTACCTCTCCCCTGATGGTAGCAATGAGAAGAGAGCATGAGGGTCCTTAATGATGGATGCTGCCGTTCCGAGACATCGCCTTTCGAAGGTGTCCCCAGTGCTGGGGAGGCTGGTGCCCACGCTGGCACTGGCTGAGACAGCAACTTTCTGCAGCTTTTCCCCTATCCTGTGCGGGGTCCCACCGTGCCAGGGGGTGACGCAGCCAGTTAGAATGCTCGCCTTGGCACACCGGTAGAGATTTAGTGACAGGCCACCCCCCCTCAAGCTCCTAGTGAAATAGAGCCACTGCCGTGCCTTCTTTATAATTGCATCAACGTGTTGCAATTGTTCCCCCCCCCCCATAGACTCTACTGCTTGCCTACTCCCTCAGGGCAACTTACAGCGGCCAGCTCATCTACTATCTACAGACCCTGGCTTGGCCATTTGCACCGTGGTCTGGTACGGCAGTTCGGGTGTGCAGGAGGAAGAAGCCACTGAGAGTTGGGGATTCAGACCAACACCTCACAGGCAATCCCTCCCCTCCAGTGGCAGGATCGACAGGGGGTGCTTCTTCCAGAAGGCACCTGATTGCCCACCATTGAGAACATCTACCATGAACGCTGCCTGGGCAGGGCGAAAAGCATTATCGAGGATGCATCTCACCCTAACCATGGACTTTTTACTCTCCTCCCATCCGGTAGGCACTACAGGAGTCTCCGCTCCCGCACCAGCTGGCACAGGAAGAGCTTCTTCCCTGAGGCTGTGACCCTGCTGAACCTCACATCACAGCGCTAAGCAGTATTGCATCCATATTGTACTGTCTCAGTACCTTTATATTTGTGTGCTGTAGCACTTACTTTTTATTTGCAGTTATTTTGTAAATAATTATTCTTTGCATTTCTGGTTAGGTGCTAACTGCATTTCATTGGCTTTGTATCTGTACTTGGCACAATGACAACAAAGTTGAATCTAAAAATCTAAATCTAAGTGATCCCCACCATCAGGGGCTTGGTAGCCTGGTGGTCAGTGTTCAGTGCTTTACAGCACCGGTGATTGTTATAGGGGTTGAATTCCTGCCACGATCTGTAAGGAGTTTGTATGTTCTCCCTGTGACCGCATGGGTTCCTCCCCTCACCCCCTCACATGCTCCATTTTCCTCCCACATTCCAAAGACATGGGCTTGCATCAGTAAGTTGAGGGTATGCTATGTTGATGTTGGAAGCAAGAAGACTCTTGCGGGCAGCCCCCAGCTCAGTCCTTGGGCTGTGTTGGCTGTTGACCCAGGCAACACGCTCGACTGCAAGTTCTGATGTAATTGTGACAGATAAGGCTGAAGCAGCTACCCTCGATCGGGCAGGAGGTCCCACACCAGCAGGTTACTCCTGCTCTCGAACCAACTGGCCCAGCACAATACAAAGACGTACAGGTACTGCGTCATTGTAAATTGTCCTGTGGGTCAAATCGGGGCAGTCGGGAGTTCCTGGGCTGGAAAGGTGTGTTTCGTGTTGTATCTCGAAATAAAGTAAAATAATTTCTGTCTGTGTGTTGTTTGGATTTCCAGCATTTGCAGATGTTCTCGTGTTTTTTTATAAAAAATCCCTAATCACTGCCTTGGTATGACCACTTCGCACGAGAGTGTTGTTTTGTGTTCTAATTGTGTTCTCTCTTATATAATTTATGCTAAATTTATATTTTTCTTGTGAATGCTGTGTCTCTGACGCTGCAGATCAGATCCATTTTTCTTTGCCCCCCCCCATGCAAATGACCCAATGTGACTGCTCACTCGACACTGAAGCAGTAGATTCAGATTGTTATCACATCCACGTCGAAATAGGCAGCGACCTGCGTTGTTTGTGTTAACAGCCAGGGATGTGCTGGAGGCAGCCCGCAAATACCACCACACAATCCACATCAACATAGAATGCCCACAATGTTCATCAGAGTCATGGAAACGGCAGTAACAACAAGAACACCAGCCCATTTCCCAGCCACCCTTCCTTTACCCAAACTATAAAAGTTTACTTACATAATAATCACACAAGGTACAGACATACAGTATTGATAAGACAGTGAGTCCACTCAGATTATAGTATGGTTACTACCGTCTATAAAGCAGTCAATACCCCGGGGGGCCCACTGCTCCCAGACGTCCCCCACTGTAGCCATTGTGACCGCGTGCTCCCTCTCCAAGGACAGCTGGGCACGAATGTATCCTCGGAAGAAGGGCAGGCAGACCGCCCGGGCAGTGCCCCCTGCTTTCTGCCGCCTAGGCCCGTGAACGGCCATCTTGGCCAGGCCCACCAGGAGACCTTCTGAACTGGGTGCTCGTAGACAAGGAGCGCAGGGGTAAAGTGTAGCCAGAACCTAAGCAGCAGCCCCTTGAGAAACTCAAACAGGGGCTGCAACCTCTCACACTCCCGTGTAAGCCTGGTCCCTCAAAGGCAGAGGCCTGCAACCCCAGGACAGGCCTTCTCCAGGCACCAGTCTATGGCCCCGGATTCCTAGCTTGTTCCAAAAACGCACCATCCTCTGTGTGGAAAAGACTTCCCCTCAGGTCCTCTCAACTCAAACACCCTACACTGGGGGAGAAATTCCATGACCGTGCACCTATCTGTGCGCACCACACCCCTCCCATGTTTTTTATAAAGCTTTGAGGTCACCTCTTAGCCTCCTTCACTCCAGAGGAAGTAGTCCCAGCTTATCCAATTTCAAGTTCACGTCGATCGTTATTCAAGTGTACACAAACAAAGGAAACAATGTTCCTCAGGGTCTAGTCTTTCCTTAACAACTCAAGCCATCCAGTCACGGGGTCATAGGAACATGACCTTCAGCCAGTGCTAACCTGGCCTTCTGCCAGTCCCCATCAGAGGTAGGAAGGGTCAGTGACTTTAAATTCCTCAGTGTTATCATTTCAGAGGATCTGCCCCAGCCCCATCAAGTACCTCTACTTTTGTAGAAGTCTGCGAAGATTTGGTATGTCATCTAAAACTTGGAAAAACTTCAATGGATGGGCGGTGGAGAGTATACTGACGAGTTGCACCACAGCCTGGTGTGGAAACACCAGTGCTCTAAGATAGAAAAGCCAACAGCAGGTAGCAGATCCAGCCCAGTCCATCACGGGTAAAGCCCTTCCCACCGTTCGGCACACCTACAAGGACCACTGTCGCAGGAAAGCAGCTTCCATCAGAAAGGCAGACACGAGGAAATCTGCGGTGCTGGAACACACACAAAAAATGCTGGTGGAACGCAGCAGGCCAGGCAGCATCCATAGGAAGAGGTACAGACGACATTTCGGGCCGGGACCCTTCGTCAGGACTAACTGAAAGAAGAGATGGTAAGAGATTTGAAAGTAGGAGGGGGAGGGGGAGATCCAAAATGATAGGAGAAGACAGGAGGGGGAGGGATGGAGCCAAGAGCTGGACAGGTGATTGGCAAAAGGGATACCAGGCTGGAGAAGGGAGAGGATCATGGGACGGACCCCCCATCACCCATCTCTTCTCACTGCTGCCATCAGGAAGGAGATACAGCAGCCTTAGGGCCCGCACCATCAGGTTCAGGAACAGTTATTATCCCTCAACCATCGGGCTCCCAAACCAGAGTGGATAACTTCACTCACCTCAACACTGAATTGATTTCACAACCTATGGACTCACTTTCAATGAGCTTACAATGTATGGTCTCAATATTATTTTCTTGTTATTATTATTAATTTTATTATTTTCTTTTCTGTATTTATTGTCTTTTGTACATTGGTTATTTCTCCCTGTTTGTATGTGTGCAGGTTATTTTTCATTGATTCCATGCAGTCTCTTCTTATTGACTCTGAATGCCCGCCAGAAAATGAATCGCAAGGTTGTAGATGGTGTCATATATGTACTCTGAGGTCTCCACTGCTGACCCCTCCAGGGGGACGTGCATGTGTTCTCCTGACGGCCACAAGCAATCCCTGGGCCTGGCATTTGCTGCGACACCACTCCCCAGCTGATCTATCTCACTCCAGTGTACCTCCCATGCCCCGAATGTTTCAGACACCAATTGCAATGTAAAGAAACAGAATGACAGAGCACAGAACACGCTGGAGGAGCACGGCAGCTGAGGCAGCATCTATGGAGGGTGACGGACTATCTGATCCACTGGGTTATAAAGATGAGATTTATTTATCAGCTGTATGTCAAAACATACAGTGAAATGCCTCGATTGCTTTCACAACTAACAAGGCCCAAAGTGTGCTGGGCACAGCCCGCATGTGTTGCCATGATTTCAGTGCCAATGTAGTGTGCCCGCACTGACTCACCCTGACCCGCACGCCTTTGGAACGTGGGTGGAAACTGGAGCACCCAGAGGAAACCCACACGGTCACACAGAGAACGTAAAAACTCCTGAGAGGGAGCGGTGGGAGTCGAACCACACCAAGGCGATCATAGAGCGGTGTGCGAGGCAATATGCTGTCGTACTGGGTGTGATGTGTTGCACCAAATTCCAGGGAAGGGCTCAGTAGGTGAGGGTCTTATTCCTCAGAGAGGAGGAGAATGAATGGAGGTTTGAAAAAGGAACGCAAGATGATGAGGGCTATGGATTAGGGAAATGCAAACATGCTTCATTCCACTGAGGTTGGGTGACACCAGAAATAGAGGACAGAGGGTTAAGGTGAAAGATGAAATGTTGAAGGGAACATCCCTCGTGCCATTAAAACAACTCACACCACCTACATGACTGACCCACAACACAACCCTCACTGTAACACCGACACATCCCACACCACACCCTCACTGTGACACCGAGAAACCCCACACCCCTCACTGTAACACTGACACACCCCACACCCTCACTGTGACACCGACACATCCCAAACCCCTCACTGTAACACTGACACACCCCACACCGCTCACTGTAACACTGAGAAACCCCACACCCCTCACCCCTCACTGTGACACTGACACACCCCACACCCCTCACTGACACTGACACACACCTCACCCCTCACTGTGACACTGACACACCCAACACCCCTCACTGTGAAACTGACACAACCCACACCACTCACTGTGACACCGACACACACCTCACCCCTCACTATAACAGTGACACATCTCCACTGTAACAGTGACACACCCCACACCTCTCACTGTGACACCGACACACCCCACACCCCTCACTGTAAGACCGACACACCCCACACCGCTGACTGTAACATTGAGAAACCCCACACTCCTCACCCCTCACTGTGACACCGACACACCCCACACCCCTCACTGTAACACAGACACACCCCTCACCCCTCACTGTGACACTGACACACCCTGCAGCCCTCACTGTAAGACCGACACACCCCACACCGCTCACTGTAACACTGAGAAACCGCACACCCCTCACCCCTCACTGTGACACTGACACACCCCACACCCCTCGCTGACACTGACACACACCTCACCCCTCACTGTGACACTGACACACCCCACACCCCTCCCTGACACTGACACACCCCACACCCCTCACCGTAACACTGACACACCCCACACCACTCACTGACACTGACACACCCCACACCCCTCACCCCTCACTGTTACACGGACACAACCCACACCCCTCACTGTGACACCGACACACCCCACACCCCTCACTGTAACACAGACACACCCCACACCCCTCACTGTAACACTGTCACACTCCTCACCTCTCACTGTGACACTGACACACCCCACACCCCTCACTGTAACACAGACACACCCCCCACTGTGACACCAACACACCCCACACCCCTCACTGTGACACCGACACACCCCACACCCCTCACTGTAACACAGACACACCCCCCACTGTGACACCAACACACCCCACACCCTTCACTGTAACACAGACACACCCCTCACCCCTCACTGTAACACAGACACACCCCTCACCCCTCACTGTAACGCCGTCACATCCCACACCCCTCACTGCGACACCGACACTCCCCACTCCCCTCACTGTGACTCTGACACACCCCACACTGTAACACTGACATACCCCACACCCCTCACTGTGACACTGATTCTCCCCATACCCTTCACTGTAACACTGACACACCCCACACCTCTCACCGTAACAATGACACACCCCACACCCCTCACTTTAACACTGACACATCCCACACCCCTCACCCCTCACTGTGACATGGACAGACTCCACACCCCTCACTGTGACACTGACACACCCCACACCCCTCACTGTTACACTGACACACCCCACACCCCTCACTGTGACACCGACACACCCCACACCCCTCCCTGACACACCCCACACCCCTCACCGTAAAACTGACACACCCCACACCCCCCACTGACACACCCCACACCCCTCACCCCTCACTGTGACACGGACACACCCCACACCCTTCACTGTGACATGGACACACCCCACACCCATCACTGTGACACTGACACACCCCACACCCCTCACTGTGACACCGACACACCCTACACCCCTCCCTGACACACCCCACAACCCTCACCGTAAAACTGACACACCCCACACCCCTCACTGACACACCCCACACCCCTCACCCCTCACTGTGACACGGACACACCCCACACCCCTCACTGTGACACCGACACACTCCACACCTCTCACTGTAACACAGACACACCCCGCACTGTGACACCAACACACCCCACACCCTTCACTGTAACACAGACACACACCTCACCCCTCACTGTGACATTGACACACACCCCACTCCCCTCACTGTGACACTGACAAACCCCACACCCCTCACTGTGACACTGACTCTCCCCACACCCCTCACTGTAACACTGACACACCCCACACCCCTCACCGTAACAATGACACACCCCACACCCCTCACTTTAACACTGACACACCCCACACCCCTCACCACTCACTGTGACATGGACACACCCCACACCCCTCACTGTGACACTGACACACCCCACACCCCTCACTGTTACACTAATACACCCCACACCCCTCACTGTAACACAGACACATCCCACACCCTTCACTGTAACACCAACACGCCCCACACCCCTGACTGTGACACTGACACACCCCTCACCCCTCACTGTGACACTGACACACCCCACACCCCTCACTGTGACACCAACACGCCCCACACCCCTCACTGTGACACGGACACACCCCACACCCCTCACTGTGACACGGACACACCCCTCATTGTAAAACAGACACATCCCACACCCCTCACTGTAACACAGACACATCCCACACCCCTCCCTGTGACACTGACACATTCCACACCCCTCACTGTGACACTGACACACACCTCACTGTGACAGCAACACACCCCACACCCCTCACTGTAACACAGACACACCCCTCACCGTGACACTGACACACCCCACACCCCTCACTGTAACACTGAGACATCCCACACCCCTCACTGACACTGACACACACCTCACCCCTCACTGTGACACTGACACACCCCACACCCCTCACTGACACTGACACACACCTCACCCCTCACTGTGACACTGACACACCCCACACCCCTCACTGTGAAACTGACACAACCCACACCCCTCACTGTGACACCGACACACCCCACACCACTCACTGTGACACTGACACACTCCACACCTCTCACTGTAACACAGACACACGCCTCACTGTGACACCAACACACCCCACACTGTAACACAGACACACCCCTCACTGTAACACAGACACACCCCTCACCCCTCACTGTGACACCAACACACCCCACACCCCTCACTGTAACACAGACACACCCCTCACCGTGACACTGACACACCCCACACCCCTCACTGTAACACAGACACACCCCTCACCGTGACACAGACACACCCCTCACCCCTCACTGTGACACTGACACACCCCACACCCCTCACTGACACTGACACACATCTCACCCCTCACTATAACACTGACACATCTCTACTGTAACAGTGACACACCCCACACCTCTCACTGTGACACCGACACACCCCACACCCCTCACTGTAACACTGACAAACTCCACACCCCTCACCGCTCACTGTGACACGGACACATCCCACACCCCTCACTGTAGCATTGACACACCCCACACCCCTCACTGTGAGACCGACACGCCCCACACTCCTCACTGTGACACGGACACACCCCTCACTGTAAAACAGACACATCCCACACCCTTCACTGTAACACAGACACATCCCACACCCCTCACTGTGACACTGACACACCCCACACTCCTCACTGACACACCCAACACCCCTCACTGTGACACTGACACACTCCTCACCTCTCACTGTAACACAGACACACCCCTCACTGTGACACCAACACACCCCTCACCCCTCACTGTGACACGGACACACCGCACACCCCTCACTGTGACACGGACACACCCCTCTCCCCTCACTGTAACACAGACACATCCCACACCCCTCACTGTGACACGGACACACCCCACACCCCTCACTGTAACACAGACACATCCCACACCCCTCACCCCTCAGTGTGACACGGACACAACCCCTCACTGTAAAACAGACATATCCCACACCCTTCACTGTAACACAGACACATCCCACACCCCTCACTGTGACACTGACACACCCCTCACCTCTCACTGTAACACAGACACACACCTCACTGTGACAGCAACACACCCCACACCCCTCACTGTAACACACACACCCCTCACCCCTCACTGTGACACTGACACACCCCACACCCCTCACTGACACTGACACACACCTCACCCCTCACTGTGACACTGACACACCCCACACCCCTCACTGTGAAACTGACACAACCCACACCCCTCACTGTGACACTGACACACCCCACACCCCTCACTGACACTGACACACACCTCACCCCTCACTGTGACACCGACACACCCCACACCTCTCATTGTGACACTGACACACTCCTCACCTCTCACTGTAACACAGACACACCCCTCACCCCTCACTGACACTGACACATTCCTCACCTCTCACTGTAACACAGACACACGCCTCAGTGTGACACCAACACACCCCACACCCCTCACTGTAATACAGACACACCCCACACCCCTCACTGTGACACTGACACACCCCACACCTCTCACTGTGACACCGACACACCCCACACCTCTCACTGTGACACTGACACACTCCTCACCTCTCACTGTAACACAGACACACCCCACACGCCTCACTGTGACACCAACACACCCCACACCCCTCACTGTAACACAGACACACCCCTCACCCCTCACTGTGACACTGACACACCCCACACCCCTCACTGTAAGACCGACACACCCCACACCGCTCACTGTAACACTGAGAAACACCACACCCCTCACCCCTCACTGTGACAAGGACACATCCCACACCCCTCACTGACACTGACACACACCTCACCCCTCACTGTGACACTGACAAACCCCACACCCCTCACTGTGAAACTGACACAACCCACACCACTCACTGTGACACCGACACACCACACACCCCTCACTGTGACACCGAGACTCCCCTCACCTCTCACTGTGACACTGACACACCCCACACCCCTCAATGTGACACCGACACACCCCACACCTCTCACTGTGACACTGACACACTCCTCACCTCTCACTGTAACACAGACACACGCCTCACTGTGACACCAACACACCCCACACCCCTCACTGACACTGAAACACACCTCACCGCTCACTGTGACACTGACACACCCCACACCCCTCACTGACACTGACACACCCCACACCCCTCACTGTGAAACTGACACAACCCACACCCCTCACTGTGACACCGACACACCCCACACCCCTCACTGACACTGACACACACCTCACCCCTCACTGTGACACTGACACACCCCACACCCCTCACTGTGAAACTGACACAACCCACACCCCTCACTGTGACACCGACACAACCCACACCCCTCACTGTGACACTGACACACTCCTCACCTCTCACACTGACACCGACACACCTCACACTTCTCACTGTAACACAGACACACCCCTCACTGTGACACCAACACACCCCACACCCCTCACTGTAACACAGACACACCCCACACCCCTCACCGTGACACTGACACACCCCACACCCCTCACTGTGACACCGACACACCCCACACCCCTCACTGACACTGACACACACCTCACCCCTCACTGTGACACTGACACACCCCACACCCCTCACTGTGAAACTGACACAACCCACACCCCTCACTGTGACACCGACACAACCCACACCCCTCACTGTGACACTGACACACTCCTCACCTCTCACTGTAACACAGACACACCCCTCACTGTGACACCAACACACCCCACACCCCTCACTGTAACACAGACACACCCCTCACTGTGAAACTGACACAACCCACACCCCTCACTGTGACACCGACACACCCCACACCACTCACTGTGACACTGACCCACTCCTCACCCCTCACTGTGACACCGACACATCTCCACTGTAACAGTGACACACCCCACACCCCTCACTGTAACACAGACACACCCCTCACCCCTCAACGGTGACACTGACACACCCCACACCCCTCACTGACACTGACACACACCTCACCCCTCACTATAACACTGACACATCTCCACTGTAACAGTGATACACCCCACACCCCTTCACTGTAAGACCGACACACCCCACACCGCTCACTGTAACACTGAGAAACCCCACACCCCTCACTGTGACACTGACACACCCCACACCCCTCACCCCTCACTGTGACATGGCCACACCCCACACCCCTCACTGTGACACTGACACACCCCACACCCCTCACCCCTCACTGTGACACGGCCACACCCCACACCCCTCACTGTAGCATTGACACACCCCACACCCCTCACTGTAGCATTGACACACCCCACACCCCTCACTGTGACACCGACACACCCCACACTGACACTGACACACACCTCACCACTCACTGTAACACTGACACATCCCACACACCTCACTGTGAAACTGACACACCCCTCACCCCTCACTGTAGAATTGACACACC
This sequence comes from Mobula hypostoma, assembly GCF_963921235.1. NCBI lineage: Eukaryota > Metazoa > Chordata > Chondrichthyes > Myliobatiformes > Myliobatidae > Mobula > Mobula hypostoma. The sequence goes on from NC_086104.1 coordinate 127,157,275, forward strand.
CCACACCCCTCACTGTGACACCGACACACCCCTCACTGTGACACAGACACATCCCACACCCCTCACTGTAGCATTGACACACCCCACACCCCTCACTGTGACACCGACACACCCCTCACTGTAACACAGACACATCCCACACCCCTCACTGTAGCATTGACACACCCCACACCCCTCACTGTGACACCGATACGCCCCACACCCCTCACTGTGACACCGACACACCCCTCACCCCTCACTGTGACACTGACACACACCTCACCCCTCACTGTGACACTGACACACCCCACACCCCTCACTGTAACACAGACACATCCCACACCCCTCACTGTGACACGGACACATCCCACACCCCTCACTGTGACACGGACACACCCCACACCCCTCACTGTAACACAGACACACCCCTCACCCCTCAACGGTGACACTGACACACCCCACACCCCTCACTGACACTGACACACACCTCACCCTCACTATAACACTGACACATCTCCACTGTAACAGTGACACACCCCACACCTCTCACTGTGACACCGACACACCCCACACCCCTCACTGTGACACGGATACACCCCTCACCCCTCACCCCTCACTGTGACACGGACACACCCCACACCCCTCACTGACACTTGAAACACCCCACACTTCTCACTGTAACACTGTCACACCCACACCTCTCACTGTGACACAGACACACCCAACACCCCTCACTGTGACAGTGACACACTCCTCACCTCTCACTGTAACACAGACACACCCCTCACTGTGACACCAACACACCCCACACCCCTCACTGTAACACGAACACACCCCTCACCCCTCACTGTGACACTGACGCACCCCACACCCCTCACTGACACTGACACACACCTCACCCCTCACTGTGACACTGACACACCCCACACCCCTCACTGTGAAACTGACACAACCCACACCCCTCACTGTGACACTGACACACCCCACACCCCTCACTGACACTGACACACACCTCACCCCTCACTGTGACACTGACACACCCCACACCCCTCACTGTGAAACTGACACAACCCACACCCCTCACTGTGACACCGACACACCCCACACCTCTCACTGTGACACTGACACACTCCTCACCTCTCACTGTAACACAGACACACCCCTCACTGTGACACCAACACACCCCACCCCCCTCACTGTAACGCAGACACACCCCTCACCCCTCACTGTAACACTGACACACCCCACACCCCTTACTGTGACACTGACACACCCCACACCCGTCACTGTAACACAGACACACCCCTCACCGTGACACTGACACACCCCACACCCCTCACTGTGAAACTGACACAACCCACACCCCTCACTGTGACACCGACACACCCCACACCTCTCACTGTGACACTGACACACCCCACACCCCTCACTGACACTGACACACACCTCACCCCTCACTATAACACTGACACATCTCCACTGTAACAGTGACACACCCCACACCCCTCACCCCTCAACGGTGACACTGACACACCCCACACCCCTCACTGACACTGACACACACCTCACCCCTCACTATAACACTGACACATCTCCACTGTAACAGTGACACACCCCACACCTCTCACTGTGACACCGACACACCCCACACCCCTCACTGTAAGAGCGACACACTCCACACCGCTCACTGTAACACTGAGAAACCCCACACCCCTCACTGTGACACTGACACACCCCACAACCCTCACCCCTCACTGTGACACGGCCACACCCCACACCCCTCACTGTGACATGGACACAACCCACACCGCTCACTGTAGCATTGACACACCCCACACCCCTCACTGTGACACCAACACACCCCACACTGACACTGACACACACCTCATCCCTCACTGTAACACTGACACATCCCAGACACCTCACTGTGAAACTGACACACCCCTCACCCCTCACTGTAGAATTGACACACCCCACACCCCTCACTGTGACACCGACACGCCCCACACCCCTCACTGTGACACGGACACACCCCATACCCCTCACTGTGACACCGACACACCCCTCACTGTAGCATTGACACACCCCACACCCCTCACTGTGACACTGACACACCCCACACCCCTCAGTGACACACGCCACATCCCTCACTGTGACACCGACACGCCCCACACCGCTCACTGTGACAAGGACACACCCCACACCCCTCACTGTGACACGGACACATCCCACACCCTTCACTGTAACACAGACACATCCCACACCCCTTACTGTGACACTGACACAACCCACACCCCTCACTGTGACACGGACACACCCCACACCCCTCACTGTCACACCGACACGCCCCGCACCCCTCACTGTGACACAGACACAACCCACACCCCTCACTGTGACACGGACACACCCCACACCCCTCACTGTCACACCGACACGCCCCGCACCCCTCACTGTGACACGGACACACCCCACACCCCTCACTGTAACACAGACACATCCCACACCCTTCACTGTAACACAGACGCATCCCACACCCCTCACTGTAACACAGACGCATCCCTCACCCCTCACTGTAACATTGACACACACCACACCCCTCACTGTGACACTGACACACCCCACACCCCTCACCCCTCACTGTGACATGGACACACCCCACACCCCTCACTGTGACACTGACACACCCCACACCCCTCACTGTTACACTGACACACCCCACACCCCTCACTGTGACACTGTCACTCCCCACACCCTTCACTGTGACACTGACACACCCCACACCCCTCACTGTGAAACTGACACAACCCACACCCCTCACTGTGACACTGACACACCCCACACCCCTCACTGACACTGACACACACCTCACCCCTCACTGTGACACTGACACACCTCACACCCCTCACTGTGAAACTGACACAACCCACACCCCTCACTGTGACACCGACACACCCCACACCTCTCACTGTGACACTGAAACACTCCTCACCTCTCACTGTAACACAGACACACCCCTCACTGTGACACCAACACACCCCACACCCCTCACTGTAACACAGACACACCCCTCACCGTGACACTGACACACCCCACACCCCTCACTGTGAAACTGACACAACCCACACCCCTCACTGTGACACCGACACACCCCACACCTCTCACTGTGACACTGACACACCCCACACCCCTCACTGACACTGACACACACCTCACCCCTCACTATAACACTGACACATCTCCACTGTAACAGTGACACACCCCACACCCCTCACTGTAACACAGACACACCCCTCACCCCTCAACGGTGACACTGACACACCCCACACCCCTCACTGACACTGACACACACCTCACCCCTCACTATAACACTGACAAATCTCCACTGTAACAGTGACACACCCTACACCTCTCACTGTGACACCGACACACCCCACACCCCTCACTGTAAGACCGACACACTCCACACCGCTCACTGTAACACTGAGAAACCCCACACCCCTCACTGTGACACTGACACACCCCACACCCCTCACCCCTCACTGTGACACGGCCACACCCCACACCCCTCACTGTGACATGGACACAACCCACACCGCTCACTGTAGCATTGACACACCCCACACCCCTCAGTGTGACACCGACACACCCCACACTGACACTGACACACACCTCACCCCTCACTGTAACACTGACACATCCCACACACCTCACTGTGAAACTGACACACCCCTCACCCCTCACTGTAGAATTGACACACCCCACACCCCTCACTGTGACACCGACACGCCCCACACCCCTCACTGTGACACGGACACACCCAACACCCCTCACTGTGACACCGACACGCCCCACACCGCTCACTGTGACAAGGACACACCCCACACCCCTCACTGTGACACGGACACATCCCACACCCTTCACTGTAACACAGACACATCCCACACCCCTTACTGTGACACGGACACAACCCACACCCCTCACTGTGACACGGACACACCCCACACCCCTCACTGTGACACGGACACATCCCACACCCTTCACTGTAACACGGACACATCCCACACCCCTTACTGTGACACGGACACAACCCACACCCCTCACTGTGACACGGACACACCCCACACCCCTCACTGTGACACGGACACACCCCACACCCCTCACTGTGACACCGACACAACCCACACCCCTCACTGTGACACCGACACAACCCACACCCCTCACTGTGACACTGACACACTCCTCACCTCTCACTGTGACACTGACACACTCCTCACCTCTCACTGTGACACAGACACACCCCTCACCCCTCACTGTAACAGCGAGACATCCCACACCCCTCACCCCTCACTGTGACACGGACACACCCCACACCCCTCACTGACACTGAAACACCCCACACCTCTCACTGTAACACTGTCACAGCCCACACCCCTCACTGTGACACTGACATACTCCTCACCTCTCACTGTAACACAGACACACCCCACACTGTGACACCAACACACCCCACACCCCTCACTGTATCACAGACACACCCCTCACCCCTCACTGTGACACTGACACACACCTCACCCCTCACTGTGACACTGATACACCCCACACCCCTCACTGACACTGATACACACCTCAACCCTCACTATAACACTGACACATCTCCACTGTAACAGTGACACACCCCACACCTCTCACTGTGACACCGACACACCACACACCCCTCACTGTAAGACAGACACACCCCACACGGCTCACTGTAACACAGACACACCCCTCAATGTAATACTGACACACCCCACACCCCTCACTGTAACACTGAGAAACCCCACACCCCCCACTGTGACACGGACACACCCCTCACCCCTCACTGTAGGATTGACACACCCCACACCCCTCACTGTGACACCGACACACCCCACAGCCCTCACTGTAGGATTGACACACCCCACACCCCTCACTGTGACACCGACACGCCCCACACCCCTCACTGTGACACTGACACACCCCTCACTGTGACACCAACACACCCCACACCCTCACTGTGACACCGACACACCCCACAGCCCTCACTGACACCGACACACCCCACACCTCTCACTGTGACACTGACACACCCCACACCTCTCACTGTAACACAGACACACCCCTCACTGTGACACCAACACACCCCACACCCCTCACTGTGACACTGACACACTCCTCACCTCTCACTGTAACACAGACACACCCCTCACTGTGACACCAACACACGCCACACCCCTCACTGTAACACGGACAAACCCCACATCCCTCACTGTGACACTGACTCTCCCCATACCCCTCACTGTGACACTGACACATCCCACACCCCTCACCGTAACACTGACACACCCCACACCTCTCACTGTGACACTGACACACCCCACACCCCTCACTTTAACACAGACACACCCCTCACCCCTCACTGTGACACTGACACACCCCACACCCCTCACTGACACTGACACACACCTCACCCCTCACTAAAACACTGACACACCTCTCACTGTAACACCGACATACCCCACACCCCTCACTTTAACACTGACACATCCCACACCCCTCACTTTAACACTGACACACCCCACACTCCTCACTGTGACACTGACACACCCCACACACCTCACTGTTACACTGACACACCCCTTACCCCTCACCGTAACACTGATACACCCCACACCCCTCACTTTAACACTGACAAACCCCACACCCCTCACTGTGACACCGACACACCCCACACCTCTCACTGTGACACTGACACACCCCACACCCCTCACTGACACTGACACACACCTCACCCCTCACTATAACACTGACACATCTCCACTGTAACAGTGACACACCCCACACCCCTCACCCCTCAACGGTGACACTGACACACCCCACACCCCTCACTGACACTGACACACACCTCACCCCTCACTATAACACTGACACATCTCCACTGTAACAGTGACACACCCCACACCTCTCACTGTGACACCGACACACCCCACACCCCTCACTGTAAGACCGACGCACTCCACACCGCTCACTGTAACACTGAGAAACCCCACACCCCTCACTGTGACACTGACACACCCCACACCCCTCATTGTGACATGGACACAACCCACACCGCTCACTGTAGCATTGACACACCCCACACCCCTCACTGTGACACCAACACACCCCACACTGACACTGACACACACCTCATCCTTCACTGTAACACTGACACATCCCACACACCTCACTGTGAAACTGACACACCCCTCACCCCTCACTGTAGAATTGACACACCCCACACCCCTCACTGTGACACCGACACGCCCCACACCCCTCACTGTGACACGGACACACCCCACACCCCTCACTGTGACACCGACACACCCCACACCCCTCACCCCTCACTGTGACACGGCCACACCCCACACCCCTCACTGTGACATGGACACAACCCACACCGCTCACTGTAGCATTGACACACACCACACCCCTCACTGTGACACCGACACACCCCACACTGACACTGACACACACCTCACCCCTCACTGTAACACTGACACATCCCACACACCTCACTGTGAAACTGACACACCCCTCACCCCTCACTGTAGAATTGACACGCCCCACACCCCTCACTGTGACACCGACACGCCCCACACCCCTAACTGTGACACGGACACACCCAACACCCCTCACTGTGACACCGACACACCCCTCACTGTAGCATTGACACACCCCACACCCCTCACTGTGACACCGACACGCCCCACACCGCTCACTGTGACAAGGACACACCCCACACCCCTCACTGTGACACGGACACATCCCACACCCTTCACTGTAACACAGACACATCCCACACCCCTTACTGTGACACGGACACAACCCACACCCCTCACTGTGACACGGACACACCCCACACCCCTCACTGTAACACCGACACAACCCACACCCCTCACTGTGACACCGACACAACCCACACCCCTCACTGTGACACTGACACACTCCTCACCTCTCACTGTGACACCGACACACCCCTCACCCCTCACTGTAACAGCGAGACATCCCACACCCCTCACCCCTCACTATGACACGGACACACCCCACACCCCTCACTGACACTGAAACACCCCACACCTCTCACTGTAACACTGTCACAGCCCACACCCCTCACTGTGACACTGACACACTCCTCACCTCTCACTGTAACACAGACACACCCCTCACTGTGACACCAACACACCCCACACCCCTCACTGTAACACAGACACACCCCTCACCCCTCACTGTGACACTGACACACCCCACACCCCTCACTGACACTGACACACACCTCACCCCTCACTGTGACACTGACACACCCCACACCCCTCACTGACACTGATACACACCTCAACCCTCACTATAACACTGACACATCTCCACTGTAACAGTGACACACCCCACACCTCTCACTGTGACACCGACACACCCCACACCCCTCACTGTAAGACAGACACACCCCACACGGCTCACTGTAACACAGACACACCCCTCAATGTAACACTGACACACCCCACACCCCTCACTGTAACACTGAGAAACCCCACACCCCCCACTGTGACACGGACACACCCCTCACCCCTCACTGTAGGATTGACACACCCCACACCCCTCACTGTGACACCGACACACCCCACAGCCCTCACTGTAGGATTGACACACCCCACACCCCTCACTGTGACACCGACACGCCCCACACCCCTCACTGTGACACTGACACACCCCTCACTGTGACACCAACACACCCCACACCCTCACTGTGACACCGACACACCCCACAGCCCTCACTGACACCGACACACCCCACACCTCTCACTGTGACACTGACACACCCCACACCTCTCACTGTAACACAGACACACCCCTCACTGTGACACCAACACACCCCACACCCCTCACTGTGACACTGACACACTCCTCACCTCTCACTGTAACACAGACACACCCCTCACTGTGACACCAACACACGCCACACCCCTCACTGTAACACGGACAAACCCCACATCCCTCACTGTGACACTGACTCTCCCCATACCCCTCACTGTGACACTGACACATCCCACACCCCTCACCGTAACACTGACACACCCCACACCTCTCACTGTGACACTGACACACCCCACACCCCTCACTTTAACACAGACACACCCCTCACCCCTCACTGTGACACTGACACACCCCACACCCGTCACTGACACTGACACACACCTCACCCCTCACTAAAACACTGACACACCTCTCACTGTAACACCGACATACCCCACACCCCTCACTTTAACACTGACACATCCCACACCCCTCACTTTAACACTGACACACCCCACACTCCTCACTGTGACACTGACACACCCCACACACCTCACTGTGACACTGACACACCCCTTACCCCTCACCGTAACACTGACACACCCCACACCCCTCACTTTAACACTGACAAACGCCACACCCCTCACTGTGACACGGACACACCCCACACCCCTCACTGTGACACGGACACACCCCACACTCCTCACTGTGACACTGACACACCCCACACCCCTCACTGTTACACTGACACACCCCTCACCCCTCACTGTAACACAGACACATCCCTCACTGTGACACCAACACACCCCACACCCCTCACTGTGACACTGACACACTCCTCACCTCTCACTGTAACAGAGACACACCCCTCACTGTGACACCAACACACGCCACACCCCTCACTGTAACACGGACAAACCCCACATCCCTCACTGTGACACTGACTCTCCCCATACCCCTCACTGTGACACTGACACATCCCACACCCCTCACCGTAACACTGACACACCCCACACCTCTCACTGTGACACTGACACACCCCACACCCCTCACTTTAACACAGACACACCCCTCACCCCTCACTGTGACACTGACACACCCCACACCCCTCACTGACACTGACACACACCTCACCCCTCACTAAAACACTGACACACCTCTCACTGTAACACCGACATACCCCACACCCCTCACTTTAACACTGACACATCCCACACCCCTCACTTTAACACTGACACACCCCACACTCCTCACTGTGACACTGACACACCCCACACACCTCACTGTTACACTGACACACCCCTTACCCCTCACCGTAACACTGATACACCCCACACCCCTCACTTTAACACTGACAAACCCCACACCCCTCACTGTGACACCGACACACCCCACACCCCTCACTGACACTGACACACACCTCACCCCTCACTAAAACACTGACACACCTCTCACTGTAACACCGACATACCCCACACCCCTCACTTTAACACTGACACATCCCACACCCCTCACTTTAACACTGACACACCCCACACTCCTCACTGTGACACTGACACACCCCACACTCCTCACTGTGACACTGACACACCCCACACACCTCACTGTTACACTGACACACCCCTTACCCCTCACCATAACACTGATACACCCCACACCCCTCACTTTAACACTGACAAACCCCACACCCCTCACTGTGACACGGACACACCCCACACCCCTCACTGTGACACGGACACACCCCACACTCCTCACTGTGACACTGACACACCCCACACCCCTCACTGTTACACTGACACACCCCTCACCCCTCACTGTAACACAGACACATCCCACACCCCTCACTGTGAAACTGACACAACCCACACGCCTCACTGTTACACTGACACACCCCTCACCCCTCACTGTAACACTAACAGATCCCACACCCCTCACTGTAACACTGACAGACACCTCACCCCTCACTATAACACTGAAACATCCCACACCCCTCACTGTGAAACTGACACAACCCACACGCCTCACTGTGACACCGACACACCCCACACCACTCACTGTGACACTGACACACTCCTCACCTCTCACCCCTCACTGTGACACGGACGCACCTCACACCCCTCACTGTAACACACACATCCCACACCCTTCACTGTGACACGGACACAACCCCGACCGCTCACTGTAGCATTAACACACCCCACACCACTCAGCATAACACTGACACACCCAACACCCCTCACCCCTCACTGTGACACGGACACACCTCACATCCCTCACTGTGACACTGACACACCCCACACCCCTCACTGTAACACTGACACATCCCACACCCCTCACTGTGACACAGACACACCCCACACCCCTCACTGTAACACAGACGCATCCCACACCCTTCACTGTGACACCGACACACCCCACACCCCTCACTGTAACACTGACACACCCCACACCCCTCACTGTGACACTGACACACCCCACACCCCTCACTGTAACACTGACACATCCCACACCCCTCACTGTGACACAGACACACCCCACACCCCTCACTGTAACACAGACGCATCCCACACCCTTCACTGTGACACCGACACACCCCACACCCCTCACTGTGACACCGACACACCCCACACCCCTCACTGTAACACTGACACATCCCACACCCCTCACTGTGACACTGACACACCCCACACCCCTCACTGTAACACTGACACAACCGACACCCCTCACTGCGACTCTGACACACCCCTCACCCCTCACTGTAACACGGACACATCCCACACCCCTCACTGTGACACTGACAAACTCCACACCCCTCACTGTAACAGAGACACACCCCACACCCCTCACTGACACACCCCACACTGACACACACCTCACCCCTCACTGTAACACTGACACAACCCACATCCCTCACTGTGACACCGACACACCCCACACCACTCACTGTAACAGAGACACATCGCACACCCTTCACTGTGACACGGACATAACCCACACCGCTCACTGTGACACTGACACACTCCTCACCCCTCACTGTGACACGGACACATCCCACACCCCTCACTGTGACACGGACAAATCCCCACACCCTCACTGTGACACGAACACACCCCACACCCCTCAGTGTAACACAGACACACCCCTCACCGTGACACTGACACACCCCACACCCCTCACTGACACACACCTCACCCCTCACTATAACACTGACACACCTGCACTGTAACAGTGACACACCCCACACCTCTCACTGTGACACCGACACACCCCACACCCCTCACTGTAACACTGACAAACCCCACACCCCTCACCCCTCACTGTGACACGGACACATCCCACACCCCTCACTGTGATGCTGACACACCCCTCACCCCTCACTGTGACACCGACACACCCCACACCCCTCACTGACACTGACACACCCCTCACCCCTCACTGTAACACTGACACACCCCTCACCTCTCACTGTGACACCGACACACCCCACACCCCTCACTGTAACACTGACAAACCCCACACCCCTCACCCCTCACCCCTCACTGTGACACGGACACATCCCACACCCCTCACTGTGATGCTGACACACCCCTCACCCCTCACTGTAACACAGACACATCCCACACCCTTCACTGTGACACGGACTCAACCCACACCCCTCACTGTGACACAGACACATCCCACACCCCTCACTGTGACACCGACACACTCCACACCCCTCACTGTAACACTGTCACACCCAACATCCCTCACTTTAACACTGACACACCCCACACCCCTCACCCCTCACTGTGACACCGACACAACCCACACCCCTCACTGTGACACCGACACAACCCACACCCCTCACTGTGACACTGACACACTCCTCACCTCTAACTGTGACACCGACACACCCCTCACCCCTCACTGTAACAGCGAGACATCCCACACCCCTCACTGTGACACCAACACACCCCACACCCCTCACTGACACTGAAACACCCCACACCTCTCACTGTAACACTGTCACACCCCACACCTCTCACTGAGAAACTGACACACCCCACGCCCCTCACTGACACTGACACAGCCCACACCCCTCACTGTGACACCGACACACTCCTCACCTCTCACTGTAACACAGACACACCCCTCACTGTGACACCAACACACCCCACACCTCTCACTGTAACACAGACACACCCCTCACCCCTCACTGTGACACGGACACACCCCACACCCCTCACTGTAAGACCGACACACCCCACACCGCTCACTGTAACATTGAGAAACCCCACACTCCTCACCCCTCACTGTGACACTGACAGACCCCACACCCCTCACTGTGAAACTGACACACCCCACACTGACACTGACACACCCCTCACTGTGACACGGACACACCCCTCACCCCTCACTGTAACACAGACACATCCCACACCCCTCACTGTGACACCGACAAACTCCACACCCCTCACTGACGCAGACACACCCCACACCCCTCACTGTAGGATTGACACACCCCACACCCCTCACTGTGATACAGACACACCCCACAGCCCTCACTGTGACACTGACAGACCCAACACCCCTCACTGTAGGATTGACATACCCCACACCTCTCACTGTGACACCGACACGCCCCACACCCCTCACTGTGACACTGACACACCCCTCACTGTGACACCAACACACCCCACACCCCTCACTGTGACACCGACACACCCCACAGCCCTCACTGACACTGACACACTCCACACCCCTCACTGTGACACTGACACACCCCACACCTCTCACTGTAACACAGACACACCCCTCACTGTGACACCAACACACCCCACATCCCTCACTGTAACACAGACACACCCCTCACCCCTCGCTGTGACACTGACACACCCCACACCCCTCACTGACACTGACACACACCTCACCCCTCAATATAACACTGACACACCCCACACCCCTCACCCCTCACTGTGACATGGACACACCCCACACCCTTCACTGTGACATGGACACACCCCACACCCCTCACTGTGACACTGACACCCCCCACACCCCTCACTGTTACACTGACACACCCCACACCCCTCACTATAACACAGACACATCCCACACCCTTCACTGTGACATGGACTCAACCCACACCCCTCACTGTAACACAGACTCATCCCACACCCCTCACTGTGACACCGACACACCCCACACCCCTCACTGTGACACAGACACATCCCACACCCCTGACTATAACACAGACACACCCCACACCCCTCACTGTAACACTGTCACACCCCACACCCCTCACTTTAACACTGACACACACCTCACCCCTCACTGTAACACTGTCACACCCCTCACCCCTCACTGTGACACCGACACAACCCACACCCCTCACTGTGACACCGACACAACCCACACCCCTCACTGTGACACTGACACACTCCTCACCCCTCACTGTGTAACACAGACACACCCCTCACCCCTCACTGTAACACTGACACACTCCTCACCTCTCACTGTGACACCGACACACCCCTCACCCCTCACTGTAACACAGACACACCCCTCACCGTAACACCGAGACATCCCACACCCCTCACCCCTCACTGTGACACGGACACACCCCACACCCCTCACTGACACTGACACATCCCACACCCCTCACCGTAACACTGACACACCCCACACCTCTCACTGTGACACTGACACACCCCACACCCCTCACTTTAACACAGACACACCCCTCACCCCTCACTGTGACACTGACACACCCCACACCCCTCACTGACACTGACACACACCTCACCCCTCACTAAAACACTGACACACCTCTCACTGTAACACCGACATACCCCACACCCCTCACTTTAACACTGACACATCGCACACCCCTCACTTTAACACTGACATACCCCACACTCCTCACTGTGACATTGACACACCCCACACACCTCACTGTTACACTGACACACCCCTTACCCCTCACCGTAACACTGACACACCCCACACCCCTCACTTTAACACTGACAAACCCCACACCCCTCACTGTGACACGGACACACCCCACACCCCTCACTGTGACACGGACACACCCCACACTCCTCACTGTGACACTGACACACCCCACACCCCTCACTGTTACACTGACACACCCCTCACCCCTCACTGTAACACAGACACATCCCACACCCCTCACTGTGAAACTGACACAACCCACACCCCTCACTGTTACACTGACACACCCCTCACCCCTCACTGTGACACTGACACACACCTCACCCCTCACTATAACACTGACACATCCCACACCCCTCACTGTAACACTGACACACACCTCACCCCTCACTATAACACTGACACATCCCACACCCCTCACTGTGATGCTGACACACCCCTCACCCCTCACTGTAACACAGACACATCCCACACCCTTCACTGTGACACGGACTCAACCCACACCCCTCACTGTGACACAGACACATCCCACACCCCTCACTGTGACACCGACACACTCCACACCCCTCACTGTAACACTGTCACACCCAACATCCCTCACTTTAACACTGACACACCCCACACCCCTCACCCCTCACTGTGACACCGACACAACCCACACCCCTCACTGTGACACCGACACAACCCACACCCCTCACTGTGACACTGACACACTCCTCACCTCTAACTGTGACACCGACACACCCCTCACCCCTCACTGTAACAGCGAGACATCCCACACCCCTCACTGTGACACCAACACACCCCACACCCCTCACTGACACTGAAACACCCCACACCTCTCACTGTAACACTGTCACACCCCACACCTCTCACTGAGAAACTGACACACCCCACGCCCCTCACTGACACTGACACAGCCCACACCCCTCACTGTGACACCGACACACTCCTCACCTCTCACTGTAACACAGACACACCCCTCACTGTGACACCAACACACCCCACACCTCTCACTGTAACACAGACACACCCCTCACCCCTCACTGTGACACGGACACACCCCACACCCCTCACTGTAAGACCGACACACCCCACACCGCTCACTGTAACATTGAGAAACCCCACACTCCTCACCCCTCACTGTGACACTGACAGACCCCACACCCCTCACTGTGAAACTGACACACCCCACACTGACACTGACACACCCCTCACTGTGACACGGACACACCCCTCACCCCTCACTGTAACACAGACACATCCCACACCCCTCACTGTGACACCGACAAACTCCACACCCCTCACTGACGCAGACACACCCCACACCCCTCACTGTAGGATTGACACACCCCACACCCCTCACTGTGATACAGACACACCCCACAGCCCTCACTGTGACACTGACAGACCCAACACCCCTCACTGTAGGATTGACATACCCCACACCTCTCACTGTGACACCGACACGCCCCACACCCCTCACTGTGACACTGACACACCCCTCACTGTGACACCAACACACCCCACACCCCTCACTGTGACACCGACACACCCCACAGCCCTCACTGACACTGACACACTCCACACCCCTCACTGTGACACTGACACACCCCACACCTCTCACTGTAACACAGACACACCCCTCACTGTGACACCAACACACCCCACATCCCTCACTGTAACACAGACACACCCCTCACCCCTCGCTGTGACACTGACACACCCCACACCCCTCACTGACACTGACACACACCTCACCCCTCAATATAACACTGACACACCCCACACCCCTCACCCCTCACTGTGACATGGACACACCCCACACCCTTCACTGTGACATGGACACACCCCACACCCCTCACTGTGACACTGACACCCCCCACACCCCTCACTGTTACACTGACACACCCCACACCCCTCACTATAACACAGACACATCCCACACCCTTCACTGTGACATGGACTCAACCCACACCCCTCACTGTAACACAGACTCATCCCACACCCCTCACTGTGACACCGACACACCCCACACCCCTCACTGTGACACAGACACATCCCACACCCCTGACTATAACACAGACACACCCCACACCCCTCACTGTAACACTGTCACACCCCACACCCCTCACTTTAACACTGACACACACCTCACCCCTCACTGTAACACTGTCACACCCCTCACCCCTCACTGTGACACCGACACAACCCACACCCCTCACTGTGACACCGACACAACCCACACCCCTCACTGTGACACTGACACACTCCTCACCCCTCACTGTGTAACACAGACACACCCCTCACCCCTCACTGTAACACTGACACACTCCTCACCTCTCACTGTGACACCGACACACCCCTCACCCCTCACTGTAACACAGACACACCCCTCACCGTAACACCGAGACATCCCACACCCCTCACCCCTCACTGTGACACGGACACACCCCACACCCCTCACTGACACTGACACATCCCACACCCCTCACCGTAACACTGACACACCCCACACCTCTCACTGTGACACTGACACACCCCACACCCCTCACTTTAACACAGACACACCCCTCACCCCTCACTGTGACACTGACACACCCCACACCCCTCACTGACACTGACACACACCTCACCCCTCACTAAAACACTGACACACCTCTCACTGTAACACCGACATACCCCACACCCCTCACTTTAACACTGACACATCGCACACCCCTCACTTTAACACTGACATACCCCACACTCCTCACTGTGACATTGACACACCCCACACACCTCACTGTTACACTGACACACCCCTTACCCCTCACCGTAACACTGACACACCCCACACCCCTCACTTTAACACTGACAAACCCCACACCCCTCACTGTGACACGGACACACCCCACACCCCTCACTGTGACACGGACACACCCCACACTCCTCACTGTGACACTGACACACCCCACACCCCTCACTGTTACACTGACACACCCCTCACCCCTCACTGTAACACAGACACATCCCACACCCCTCACTGTGAAACTGACACAACCCACACCCCTCACTGTTACACTGACACACCCCTCACCCCTCACTGTGACACTGACACACACCTCACCCCTCACTATAACACTGACACATCCCACACCCCTCACTGTAACACTGACACACACCTCACCCCTCACTATAACACTGACACATCCCACACCCCTCACTGTGATGCTGACACACCCCTCACCCCTCACTGTAACACAGACACATCCCACACCCTTCACTGTGACACGGACTCAACCCACACCCCTCACTGTGACACAGACACATCCCACACCCCTCACTGTGACACCGACACACTCCACACCCCTCACTGTAACACTGTCACACCCAACATCCCTCACTTTAACACTGACACACCCCACACCCCTCACCCCTCACTGTGACACCGACACAACCCACACCCCTCACTGTGACACCGACACAACCCACACCCCTCACTGTGACACTGACACACTCCTCACCTCTAACTGTGACACCGACACACCCCTCACCCCTCACTGTAACAGCGAGACATCCCACACCCCTCACTGTGACACCAACACACCCCACACCCCTCACTGACACTGAAACACCCCACACCTCTCACTGTAACACTGTCACACCCCACACCTCTCACTGAGAAACTGACACACCCCACGCCCCTCACTGACACTGACACAGCCCACACCCCTCACTGTGACACCGACACACTCCTCACCTCTCACTGTAACACAGACACACCCCTCACTGTGACACCAACACACCCCACACCTCTCACTGTAACACAGACACACCCCTCACCCCTCACTGTGACACGGACACACCCCACACCCCTCACTGTAAGACCGACACACCCCACACCGCTCACTGTAACATTGAGAAACCCCACACTCCTCACCCCTCACTGTGACACTGACAGACCCCACACCCCTCACTGTGAAACTGACACACCCCACACTGACACTGACACACCCCTCACTGTGACACGGACACACCCCTCACCCCTCACTGTAACACAGACACATCCCACACCCCTCACTGTGACACCGACAAACTCCACACCCCTCACTGACGCAGACACACCCCACACCCCTCACTGTAGGATTGACACACCCCACACCCCTCACTGTGATACAGACACACCCCACAGCCCTCACTGTGACACTGACAGACCCAACACCCCTCACTGTAGGATTGACATACCCCACACCTCTCACTGTGACACCGACACGCCCCACACCCCTCACTGTGACACTGACACACCCCTCACTGTGACACCAACACACCCCACACCCCTCACTGTGACACCGACACACCCCACAGCCCTCACTGACACTGACACACTCCACACCCCTCACTGTGACACTGACACACCCCACACCTCTCACTGTAACACAGACACACCCCTCACTGTGACACCAACACACCCCACATCCCTCACTGTAACACAGACACACCCCTCACCCCTCGCTGTGACACTGACACACCCCACACCCCTCACTGACACTGACACACACCTCACCCCTCAATATAACACTGACACACCCCACACCCCTCACCCCTCACTGTGACATGGACACACCCCACACCCTTCACTGTGACATGGACACACCCCACACCCCTCACTGTGACACTGACACCCCCCACACCCCTCACTGTTACACTGACACACCCCACACCCCTCACTATAACACAGACACATCCCACACCCTTCACTGTGACATGGACTCAACCCACACCCCTCACTGTAACACAGACTCATCCCACACCCCTCACTGTGACACCGACACACCCCACACCCCTCACTGTGACACAGACACATCCCACACCCCTGACTATAACACAGACACACCCCACACCCCTCACTGTAACACTGTCACACCCCACACCCCTCACTTTAACACTGACACACACCTCACCCCTCACTGTAACACTGTCACACCCCTCACCCCTCACTGTGACACCGACACAACCCACACCCCTCACTGTGACACTGACACACTCCTCACCCCTCACTGTGTAACACAGACACACCCCTCACCCCTCACTGTAACACTGACACACTCCTCACCTCTCACTGTGACACCGACACACCCCTCACCCCTCACTGTAACACAGACACACCCCTCACCCCTCACTGTAACACCGAGACATCCCACACCCCTCACCCCTCACTGTGACACGGACACACCCCACACCCCTCACTGACACTGACACATCCCACACCCCTCACCGTAACACTGACACACCCCACACCTCTCACTGTGACACTGACACACCCCACACCCCTCACTTTAACACAGACACACCCCTCACCCCTCACTGTGACACTGACACACCCCACACCCCTCACTGACACTGACACACACCTCACCCCTCACTAAAACACTGACACACCTCTCACTGTAACACCGACATACCCCACACCCCTCACTTTAACACTGACACATCGCACACCCCTCACTTTAACACTGACATACCCCACACTCCTCACTGTGACATTGACACACCCCACACACCTCACTGTTACACTGACACACCCCTTACCCCTCACCGTAACACTGACACACCCCACACCCCTCACTTTAACACTGACAAACCCCACACCCCTCACTGTGACACGGACACACCCCACACCCCTCACTGTGACACGGACACACCCCACACTCCTCACTGTGACACTGACACACCCCACACCCCTCACTGTTACACTGACACACCCCTCACCCCTCACTGTAACACAGACACATCCCACACCCCTCACTGTGAAACTGACACAACCCACACCCCTCACTGTTACACTGACACACCCCTCACCCCTCACTGTGACACTGACACACACCTCACCCCTCACTATAACACTGACACATCCCACACCCCTCACTGTAACACTGACACACACCTCACCCCTCACTATAACACTGACACATCCCACACCCCTCACTGTGAAACTGACACAACCTACACGCCTCACTGTGACACCGACACACCCCACACCACTCACTGTGACACTGACACACTCCTCACCTCTCACCCCTCACTGTGACACGGACGCACCCCACACCCCTCACTGTAACACTGACACACACCTCACCCCTCACTATAACACTGACACATCCCACACCCCTCACTGTGAAACTGACACAACCTACACGCCTCACTGTGACACCGACACACCCCACACCACTCACTGTGACACTGACACACTCCTCACCTCTCACCCCTCACTGTGACACTGACACACCTCACACCCCTCACTGTAACACACACATCCCACACCCTTCACTGTGACACGGACACAACCCAGACCGCTCACTGTAGCATTAACACACCCCACACCACTCAGCGTAACACTGACACACCCAACACCCCTCACCCCTCACTGTGACACGGACACACCTCACACCCCTCACAGTGACACTGACACACCCCACACCCCTCACTGTAACACAGACGCATCCCACACCCCTCACTGTGACACCGACACACCCCACACCCCTCACTGTGACACAGACACACCCCACACCCCTCACTGTAACACTGACACACTCCTCACCTCTCACTGTAACACAGACACACGCCTCACTGTGACACCAACACACCCCACACCCCTCACTGTAACAGACACACCCCAGACCCCTCACTGTGACACTGACACACCCCACACCCCTCACTGACACACACCTCACCCCTCAATATAACACTGACACATCTCCACTGTAACAGTGACACACCCCACACCTCTCACTCTGACACCGACACACCCCACACCCCTCACTGACACACACCTCACCCCTCACTGTGACACTGACACACCCCACACCCCTCACTGTGAAACTGACACAACCCACACCACTCACTGTGACACTGACACACCCCTCACCCCTCACTGTGACACTGACACACTCCTCACCTCTCACTGTAACACAGACACACGCCTCACTGTGACACCAACACACCCCACACCCCTCACTGTAACAGACACACCCCACACCCCTCACTGTGACACTGACACACCCCACACCCCTCACTGACACACACCTCACCCCTCAATATAACACTGACACATCTCCACTGTAACAGTGACACACCCCACACCTCTCACTCTGACACCGACACACCCCACACCCCTCACTGTAACACTGAGAAACCCCACACCCCTCACCCCTCGCTGTGACACGGACACATCCCACACCCCTCACTGTAGCATTGACACACCCCAGACCCTTCACTGTGACACCGACACACCCCACACCCCTCACTGTGACACTGACACATACCTCACCCCTCACTGTAACACTGACACATCCCACACCCCTCACTGTGAAAGTGACACACCCCTCACCCCTCACTGTAGCATTGACACATCCCACACCCCTCACTGTGACACCGACATGCCCCACACCCCTCACTGTAACACTGACACACCTGCACTGTAACGGTGACACACCCCACACCTCTCACTGTGACACGGACACATCCCACACCCCTCACTGTGACGCTGACACACCCCTCACCCCTCACTGTGACTCCGACACACCCCACACCCTTCACTGTGACACTGACACACCCCTCACCCCTCACTGTAACAGCGACACACCCCTCACCCCTCACTGTAACAGCGACACACCCCACACCCCTCACTGACACTGACACACCCCTCACCCCTCACTGTAACAGCGACACACCCCTCACCCCTCACTGTAACAGCGACACACCCCACACCCCTCACTGACACTGACACACCCCTCACCCCTCACTGTAACAGTGACACACCCCACACCCCTCACTGTGACACGGACAAATCCCTACACCCTCACTGTGACATCAACACACCACACACCCCTCACTGCGACACCAACACACCCCACACTGTGACACGGACCCACCCCTCACCCCTCACTGTAACACGGACAAACCCCACATCCCTCACTGTGACACTGACTCTCCCCATACCCCTCACTGTGACACTGACACATCCCACACCCCTCACCGTAACACTGACACACCCCACACCTCTCACTGTGACACTGACACACCCCACACCCCTCACTTTAACACAGACACACCCCTCACCCCTCAGTGTGACACTGACACACCCCACACCCCTCACTGACACTGACACACACCTCACCCCTCACTAAAACACTGACACACCTCTCACTGTAACACCGACATACCCCACACCCCTCACTTTAACACTGACACATCCCACACCCCTCACTTTAACACTGACACACCCCACACTCCTCACTGTGACACTGACACACCCCACACACCTCACTGTTACACTGACACACCCCTTACCCCTCACCGTAACACTGACACACCCCACACCCCTCACTTTAACACTGACAAACCCCACACCCCTCACTGTGACACGGACACACCCCACACCCCTCACTGTGACACGGACACACCCCACACTCCTCACTGTGACACTGACACACCCCACACCCCTCACTGTTACACTGACACACCCCTCACCCCTCACTGTAACACAGACACATCCCACACCCCTCACTGTGAAACTGACACAACCCACACCCCTCACTGTTACACTGACACACCCCTCACCCCTCACTGTAACACTAACAGATCCCACACCCCTCACTGTAACACTGACACACACCTCACCCCTCACTATAACACTGACACATCCCACACCCCTCACTGTGAAACTGACACAACCCACACGCCTCACTGTGACACCGACACACCCCACACCACTCACTGTGACACTGACACACTCCTCACCTCTCACCCCTCACTGTGACACGGACGCACCTCACACCCCTCACTGTAACACACACATCCCACACCCTTCACTGTGACACGGACACAACCCAGACCGCTCACTGTAGCATTAACACACCCCACACCACTCAGCATAACACTGACACACCCAACACCCCTCACCCCTCACTGTGACACGGACACACCTCACACCCCTCACAGTGACACTGACACACCCCACACCCCTCACTGTAACACAGACGCATCCCACACCCTTCACTGTGACACCGACACACCCCACACCCCTCACTGTAACACTGACACACCCCTCACCCCTCACTGACACACACCTCACCCCTCACTGTGACACTGACACACCCCACACCCCTCACTGTGAAACTGACACAACCCACACCCCTCACTGTGACACCGACACGCCCCACACCCCTCACTGTAACACAGACACACCCCACACCCCTCACTGTGAAACTGACACACCCCACACCCCTCACTGTAACACGGACACATCCCACACCCCTCACTGTGACACTGACAAACTCCACACCCCTCACTGACACTGACACACACCACACCCCTCAGTGTGACACTGACACACCCCACACCCCTCACTGTGACACCGACACACCCCACACCCCTCACTGTAACAGAGACACATCCCACACCCTTCACTGTGACACGGACATAACCCACACCGCTCAGTGTGACACCGACACACCCCACACCCCTCACTGTGACACTGACACACTCCTCACCCCTCACTGTGACACGGACACATCCCACACCCCTCACTGTGACACGGACAAATCCCCACACCCTCACTGTGACACCAACACACCCCACACCCCTCAGTGTAACACAGACACACCCCTCACCGTGACACTGACACACCCCACACCCCTCACTGACACTGACACACACCTCAACCCTCACTATAACACTGACACACCTGCACTGTAGCAGTGACAAACCCCACACCCCTCACCCCTCACTGTGACACGGACACATCCCACACCCCTCACTGTGATGCTGACACACCCCTCACCCCTCACTGTGACACCGACACACCCCACACCCCTCACTGACACTGACACACCCCTCACCCTTCACTGTTACACTGACACACCCCACACCCCTCACTGTAACACAGACACATCCCACACCCTTCACTGTGACACGGACTCAACCCACACCCCTCACTGTGACACAGACACATCCCACACCCCTCACTGTGACACAGACACAACCCACACCCCTCACTGTGACACCGACACACTCCACACCCCTCACTGTAACACTGTCACACCCAACATCCCTCACTTTAACACTGACACACCCCACACCCCTCACCCCTCACTGTGACACCGACACAACCCACACCCCTCACTGTGACACCGACACAACCCACACCCCTCACTGTGACACTGACACACTCCTCACCTCTCACTGTGACACCGACACACCCCTCACCCCTCACTGTAACACAGACACACCCCTCACTGTGACACCAACACACCCCACACCCCTCACTGTAACACAGACACACCCCTCACCCCTCACTGTGACACGGACACACCCCACACCCCTCACTGTAACATTGAGAAACCCCACACTCCTCACCCCTCACTGTGACACTGACAGACCCCACACCCCTCACTGTGAAACTGACACACCCCACACTGACACTGACACACCCCTCACTGTGACACGGACACACCCCTCACCCCTCACTGTAACACAGACACATCCCACACCCCTCACTGTGACACCGACAAACTCCACACCCCTCACTGACGCAGACACACCCCACACCCCTCACTGTAGGATTGACACACCCCACACCCCTCACTGTGATACCGACACACCCCACAGCCCTCACTGTGACACTGACAGACCCAACACCCCTCACTGTGACACTGACACACCCCTCACCCCTCACTGTAGGATTGACACACCCCACACCTCTCACTGTGACACCGACACGCCCCACACCCCTCACTGTGACACTGACACACCCCTCACTGTGACACCAACACACCCCACACCCCTCACTGTGACACCGACACACCCCACAGCCCTCACTGACACTGACACACTCCACACCCCTCACTGTGACACTGACACACCCCACACCTCTCACTGTAACAGACACACCCCTCACTGTGACACCAACACACCCCACACCCCTCACTGTAACACAGACACACCCCTCACCCCTCACTGTGACACTGACACACCCCACACCCCTCACTGACACTGACACACACCTCACCCCTCAATATAACACTGACACACCCCACACCCCTCACCCCTCACTGTGACATGGACACACCCCACACCCTTCACTGTGACATGGACACACCCCACACCCCTCACTGTGACACTGACACCCCCCACACCCCTCACTGTTACACTGACACACCCCACACCCCTCACTATAACACAGACACATCCCACACCCTTCACTGTGACATGGACTCAACCCACACCCCTCACTGTAACACAGACTCATCCCACACCCCTCACTGTGACACCGACAAACCCCACACCCCTCACTGTGACACAGACACATCCCACACCCCTGACTATAACACAGACACATCCCACACCCTTCACTGTGATATGGACTCAACCCACACCCCTCACTGTGACACCGACACACCCCACAGCCCTCACTGACACTGACACACTCCACACCCCTCACTGTGACACTGACACACCCCACACCTCTCACTGTAACAGACACACCCCTCACTGTGACACCAACACACCCCACACCCCTCACTGTAACACAGACACACCCCTCACCCCTCACTGTGACACTGACACACCCCACACCCCTCACTGACACTGACACACACCTCACCCCTCAATATAACACTGACACACCCCACACCCCTCACCCCTCACTGTGACATGGACACACCCCACACCCTTCACTGTGACATGGACACACCCCACACCCCTCACTGTGACACTGACACCCCCCACACCCCTCACTGTTACACTGACACACCCCACACCCCTCACTATAACACAGACACATCCCACACCCTTCACTGTGACATGGACTCAACCCACACCCCTCACTGTAACACAGACTCATCCCACACCCCTCACTGTGACACCGACACACCCCACACCCCTCACTGTGACACAGACACATCCCACACCCCTGACTATAACACAGACACATCCCACACCCTTCACTGTGATATGGACTCAACCCACACCCCTCACTGTGACACCGACACACCCCACACCCCTCACTGTAACACTGTCACACCCCACACCCCTCACTTTAACACTGACACACCCCACACCCCTCACCCCTCACTGTGACACCGACACAACCCACACCCCTCACTGTGACACCGACACAAACCACACCCCTCACTGTGACACTGATACACTCCTCACCCCTCACTGTGTAACACAGACACACCCCTCACCCCTCACTGTAACACTGACACACCCCTCACCCCTCACTGTAACACCGAGACATCCCACACCCCTCACCCCTCACTGTGACACTGACACACCCCACACCCCTCACTGACACTGAAATACCCCACACCCCTCACTGTAACACTGTCACACCCCTCACCTCTCACTGAGAAACTGACACACCCCACACCCCTCACTGACACTGACACAGCCCACACCCCTCACTGTGACACTGACACACTCCTCACCTCTCACTGTAACACAGACACACCCCTCACTGTGACACCAACACACCCCACACCCCTCACTGTAACACAGACACACCCCTCACCCCTCACTGTGACACTGACACACCCCACACCCCTCACTGTAACACAGACAAACCCCACATCCCTCACTGTGACTCTGACTCTCCCCATACCCCTCACTGTGACACTGACACATCCCACACCCCTCACCGTAACACTGACACACCCCACACCTCCCACTGTGACACTGACACACCCCACACCCCTCACTTTAACACAGACACACCCCTCACCCCTCACTGTGACACTGACACACCCCACACCCCTCACTGACACTGACACACACCTCACCCCTCACTAAAACACTGACACACCTCTCACTGTAACACCGACATACCCCACACCCCTCACTTTAACACTGACACATCGCACACCCCTCACTTTAACACTGACATACCCCACACTCCTCACTGTGACATTGACACACCCCACACACCTCACTGTTACACTGACACACCCCTTACCCCTCACCGTAACACTGACACACCCCACACTCCTCACTTTAACACTGACAAACCCCACACCCCTCACTGTGACACGGACACACCCCACACTCCTCACTGTGACACTGACACACCCCAGACCGCTCACTGTAGCATTAACACACCCCACACCACTCAGCGTAACACTGACACACCCAACACCCCTCACCCCTCACTGTGACACGGACACATCCCACACCCCTCACTGTGAAACTGACACAACCCACACCCCTCACTGTTACACTGACACACCCCTCACCCCTCACTGTAACACTAACAGATCCCACACCCCTCACTGTAACACTGACACACACCTCACCCCTCACTATAACGCAGACACATCCCACACCCCTCACTGTGAAACTGACACAACCTACACGCCTCACTGTGACACCGACACACCCCACACCCCTCACTGTGACACTGACACAACCTACACGCCTCACTGTGACAGTGACACACCCCTCACCTCTCACCCCTCACTGTGACACCGACACACCTCACACCCCTCACTGTAACACACACATCCCACACCCTTCACTGTGACACGGACACAACCCAGACCGCTCACTGTAGCATTAACACACCCCACACCCCTCACCGTAACACTGACACACCCAACACCCCTCACCCCTCACTGTGACACGGACACACCTCACACCCCTCACTGTGACACTGACACACCCCACACCCCTCACTGTAACACTGACGCATCCCACACCCCTCACTGTAACACAGACACACCCCACACCCCTCACTGTGACACAGACGCATCCCACACCCTTCACTGTGACACTGACACACACCTCACCCCTCACTGTGACACCGACACACCCCACACCCCTCACTGACACACACCTCACCCCTCACTGTGACACTGACACACCCCACACCCCTCACTGTGACACGGACACACCCCACACCCCTCACTGTGACACCGACACACCCCACACCCCTCACTGACACACACCTCACCCCTCACTGTGACACTGACACACCCCACACCCCTCACTGTGAAACTGACACAACCCACACCACTCACTATAACACAGACACATCCCACACCCTTCACTGTGATATGGACTCAACCCACACCCCTCACTGTGACACCGACACACCCCACACCCCTCACTGTAACACTGTCACACCCCACACCCCTCACTTTAACACTGACACACCCCACACCCCTCACCCCTCACTGTGACACCGACACAACCCACACCCCTCACTGTGACACCGACACAACCCACACCCCTCACTGTGACACTGACACACTCCTCACCCCTCACTGTGTAACACAGACACACCCCTCACCCCTCACTGTAACACTGACACACTCCTCACCTCTCACTGTGACACCGACACACCCCTCACCCCTCACTGTAACAGCGAGGCATCCCACACTCCTCACCCCTCACTGTAACACAGACACACCCCTCACCCCTCACTGTAACACCGAGACATCCCACACCCCTCACCCCTCACTGTGACACAGACACACCCCACACCCCTCACTGACACTGAAATACCCCACACCCCTCACTGTAACACTGTCACACCCCTCACCTCTCACTGAGAAACTGACACACCCCACACCCCTCACTGACACTGACACAGCCCACACCCCTCACTGTGACACTGACACACTCCTCACCTCTCACTGTAACACAGACACACCCCTCACTGTGACACCAACACACGCCACACCCCTCACTGTAACACGGACAAACCCCACATCCCTCACTGTGACTCTGACTCTCCCCATACCCCTCACTGTGACACTGACACATCCCACACCCCTCACCGTAACACTGACACACCCCACACCTCCCACTGTGACACTGACACACCCCACACCCCTCACTTTAACACAGACACACCCCTCACCCCTCACTGTGACACTGACACACCCCACACCCCTCACTGACACTGACACACACCTCACCCCTCACTAAAACACTGACACACCTCTCACTGTAACACTGAAATACCCCACACCCCTCACTGTAACACTGTCACACCCCTCACCTCTCACTGAGAAACTGACACACCCCACACCCCTCACTGACACTGACACAGCCCACACCCCTCACTGTGACACAGACACACTCCTCACCTCTCACTGTAACACAGACACACCCCTCACTGTGACACCAACACACCCCACACCCCTCACTGTAACACAGACACACCCCTCACCCCTCACTGTGACACTGACACACCCCACACCCCTCACTGTAACACGGACAAACCCCACATCCCTCACTGTGACTCTGACTCTCCCCATACCCCTCACTGTGACACTGACACATCCCACACCCCTCACCGTAACACTGACACACCCCACACCTCCCACTGTGACACTGACACACCCCACACCCCTCACTTTAACACAGACACACCCCTCACCCCTCACTGTGACACTGACACACCCCACACCCCTCACTGACACTGACACACACCTCACCCCTCACTAAAACACTGACACACCTCTCACTGTAACACCGACATACCCCACACCCCTCACTTTAACACTGACACATCGCACACCCCTCACTTTAACACTGACATACCCCACACTCCTCACTGTGACATTGACACACCCCACACACCTCACTGTTACACTGACACACCCCTTACCCCTCACCGTAACACTGACACACACCACACTCCTCACTTTAACACTGACAAACCCCACACCCCTCACTGTGACACGGACACACCCCACACTCCTCACTGTGACACTGACACACCCCAGACCGCTCACTGTAGCATTAACACACCCCACACCACTCAGCGTAACACTGACACACCCAACACCCCTCACCCCTCACTGTGACACGGACACATCCCACACCCCTCACTGTGAAACTGACACAACCCACACCCCTCACTGTTACACTGACACACCCCTCACCCCTCACTGTAACACTAACAGATCCCACACCCCTCACTGTAACACTGACACACACCTCACCCCTCACTATAACGCAGACACATCCCACACCCCTCACTGTGAAACTGACACAACCTACACGCCTCACTGTGACACCGACACACCCCACACCCCTCACTGTGACACTGACACAACCTACACGCCTCACTGTGACAGTGACACACCCCTCACCTCTCACCCCTCACTGTGACACCGACACACCTCACACCCCTCACTGTAACACACACATCCCACACCCTTCACTGTGACACGGACACAACCCAGACCGCTCACTGTAGCATTAACACACCCCACACCCCTCACCGTAACACTGACACACCCAACACCCCTCACCCCTCACTGTGACACGGACACACCTCACACCCCTCACTGTGACACTGACACACCCCACACCCCTCACTGTAACACTGACGCATCCCACACCCCTCACTGTAACACAGACACACCCCACACCCCTCACTGTGACACAGACGCATCCCACACCCTTCACTGTGACACTGACACACACCTCACCCCTCACTGTGACACCGACACACCCCACACCCCTCACTGACACACACCTCACCCCTCACTGTGACACTGACACACCCCACACCCCTCACTGTGACACGGACACACCCCACACCCCTCACTGTGACACCGACACACCCCACACCCCTCACTGACACACACCTCACCCCTCACTGTGACACTGACACACCCCACACCCCTCACTGTGAAACTGACACAACCCACACCACTCACTATAACACAGACACATCCCACACCCTTCACTGTGATATGGACTCAACCCACACCCCTCACTGTGACACCGACACACCCCACACCCCTCACTGTAACACTGTCACACCCCACACCCCTCACTTTAACACTGACACACCCCACACCCCTCACCCCTCACTGTGACACCGACACAACCCACACCCCTCACTGTGACACCGACACAACCCACACCCCTCACTGTGACACTGACACACTCCTCACCCCTCACTGTGTAACACAGACACACCCCTCACCCCTCACTGTAACACTGACACACTCCTCACCTCTCACTGTGACACCGACACACCCCTCACCCCTCACTGTAACAGCGAGGCATCCCACACTCCTCACCCCTCACTGTAACACAGACACACCCCTCACCCCTCACTGTAACACCGAGACATCCCACACCCCTCACCCCTCACTGTGACACAGACACACCCCACACCCCTCACTGACACTGAAATACCCCACACCCCTCACTGTAACACTGTCACACCCCTCACCTCTCACTGAGAAACTGACACACCCCACACCCCTCACTGACACTGACACAGCCCACACCCCTCACTGTGACACTGACACACTCCTCACCTCTCACTGTAACACAGACACACCCCTCACTGTGACACCAACACACGCCACACCCCTCACTGTAACACGGACAAACCCCACATCCCTCACTGTGACTCTGACTCTCCCCATACCCCTCACTGTGACACTGACACATCCCACACCCCTCACCGTAACACTGACACACCCCACACCTCCCACTGTGACACTGACACACCCCACACCCCTCACTTTAACACAGACACACCCCTCACCCCTCACTGTGACACTGACACACCCCACACCCCTCACTGACACTGACACACACCTCACCCCTCACTAAAACACTGACACACCTCTCACTGTAACACCGACATACCCCACACCCCTCACTTTAACACTGACACATCGCACACCCCTCACTTTAACACTGACATACCCCACACTCCTCACTGTGACATTGACACACCCCACACACCTCACTGTTACACTGACACACCCCTTACCCCTCACCGTAACACTGACACACCCCACACCCCTCACTTTAACACTGACAAACCCCACACCCCTCACTGTGACACGGACACACCCCACACCCCTCACTGTGACACGGACACACCCCACACACCTCACTGTGACACTGACACACCCCACACCCCTCACTGTTACACTGACACACCCCTCACCCCTCACTGTAACACAGACACATCCCACACCCCTCACTGTGAAACTGACACAACCCACACCCCTCACTGTTACACTGACACACCCCTCACCCCTCACTGTAACACTAACAGATCCCACACCCCTCACTGTAACACTGACACACACCTCACCCCTCACTATAACACTGACACATCCCACACCCCTCACTGTGAAACTGACACAACCTACACCCCTCACTGTGACACCGACACACCCCACACCACTCACTGTGACACTGACACACTCCTCACCTCTCACCCCTCACTGTGACACGGACACACCTCACACCCCTCACTGTAACACACACATCCCACACCCTTCACTGTGACACTGACACAACCCAGACCGCTCACTGTAGCATTAACACACCCCACACCCCTCACCGTAACACTGACACACCCAACACCCCTCACCCCTCACTGTGACACGGACACACCTCACACCCCTCACAGTGACACTGACACACCCCACACCCCTCACTGTAACACTGACACACCCCACACCCCTCACTTTAACACAGACACACCCCACACCCCTCACTGTAACACT
This sequence comes from Mobula hypostoma, assembly GCF_963921235.1. Taxonomy (NCBI): domain Eukaryota; kingdom Metazoa; phylum Chordata; class Chondrichthyes; order Myliobatiformes; family Myliobatidae; genus Mobula; species Mobula hypostoma. The sequence goes on from NC_086104.1 coordinate 127,189,575, forward strand.
GACACACCCCACACCCCTCACTGTGACACGGACACACCTCACACCCCTCACTGTGACACTGACACACCCCACACCCCTCACTGTAACACAGACGCATCCCACACCCTTCACTGTGACACCGACACACCCCTCACCCCTCACTGTGACACGGACACACCCCACACCCCTCACTGTGACACCGACACACCCCACACCCCTCACTGTAACAGACACACCCCACACCCCTCACTGTGACACTGACACACCCCACACCCCTCACTGACACACACCTCACCCCTCAATATAACACTGACACATCTCCACTGTAACAGTGACACACCCCACACCTCTCACTCTGACACCGACACACCCCACACCCCTCACTGACACACACCTCACCCCTCACTGTGACACTGACACACCCCACACCCCTCACTGTGAAACTGACACAACCCACACCACTCACTGTGACACTGACACACCCCTCACCCCTCACTGTGACACTGACACACTCCTCACCTCTCACTGTAACACAGACACACGCCTCACTGTGACACCAACACACCCCACACCCCTCACTGTAACAGACACACCCCACACCCCTCACTGTGACACTGACACACCCCACACCCCTCACTGACACTGACACACACCTCACCCCTCAATATAACACTGACACATCTCCACTGTAACAGTGACACACCCCACACCTCTCACTCTGACACCGACACACCCCACACCCCTCACTGTAACACTGAGAAACCCCACACCCCTCACCCCTCGCTGTGACACGGACACATCCCACACCCCTCACTGTAGCATTGACACACCCCAGACCCTTCACTGTGACACCGACACACCCCACACCCCTCACTGTGACACTGACACATACCTCACCCCTCACTGTAACACTGACACATCCCACACCCCTCACTGTGAAACTGACACACCCCTCACCCCTCACTGTAGCATTGACACATCCCACACCCCTCACTGTGACACCGACATGCCCCACACCCCTCACTGTAACACTGACACACCTGCACTGTAACGGTGACACACCCCACACCTCTCACTGTGACACGGACACATCCCACACCCCTCACTGTGACGCTGACACACCCCTCACCCCTCACTGTGACTCCGACACACCCCACACCCTTCACTGTGACACTGACACACCCCTCACCCCTCACTGTAACAGCGACACACCCCACACCCCTCACTGACACTGACACACCCCTCACCCCTCACTGTAACAGCGACACACCCCTCACCCCTCACTGTAACAGCGACACACCCCACACCCCTCACTGACACTGACACACCCCTCACCCCTCACTGTAACAGCGACACACCCCACACCCCTCACTGTGACACGGACAAATCCCTACACCCTCACTGTGACACCAACACACCACACACCCCTCACTGCGACACCAACACACCCCACACCCCTCACTGTGACACGGACCCACCCCTCACCCCTCACTGTGACACTGACACATCCCACACCTCTCACTGTGACTCTGACACACCCCTCACCCCTTACTGTAACACCGACACATCCCACACCCCTCACTGTGACACCGACACACCCCACACCCCTCACTGTGACACGGACACACCTCACACTCCTCACTTTAACACTGACACACCCCACACCCCTCACCCCTCACTGTGACACCGACACAACCCACACCCCTCACTGTGACACTGACACACTCCTCACCCCTCACTGTAACACAGACACACCCCACACCCCTCACTGTAACAGCGAGACATCCCACACTCCTCACCCCTCACTGTAACACAGACACACTCCTCACCCCTCACTGTAACACAGACACACCCCTCACCCCTCACTGTAACACCGAGACATCCCACACCCCTCACTGTGACACGGACACACTCCTCACCTCTCACTGTAACACAGACACACCCCTCACCCCTCACTGTGACACTGACTCTCCCCATACCCCTCACCGTAACACTGACACATCCGACACCTCTCACTGTGACACTGACACACCCCACACCCCTCACTAAAACACTGACACACCTCTCACTGTAACACTGACACACCCCACACCCCTCACTAAAACACTGACACACCTCTCACTGTGACACTGGCACACCCCACACCCCTCACTAAAACACTGACACACCTCTCACTGTAACACCGACATACCCCACACCCCTCACTTTAACACTGACACATCCCACACCCCTCACTGAGACACGGACACACCCCACACACCTCACTGTGACACCGACACACCCCACACACATCACTGTTACACTGACACACCCCTTACCCCTCACCGTAACACTGACACACCCCACACCCCTCACTGTGACACGGACACACCCCACACTCCTCACTGTGACACTGACACACCCCACACCCCTCACTATAACACTGACACATCCCACACCCCTCACTGTGAAACTGACACAACCCACACGCCTCACTGTGACACCGACACACCTCACACCACTCACTGTGACACTGACACACTCCTCACCTCTCACCCCTCACTGTGACACGGACACACCTCACACCCCTCACTGTAACACAGACGCATCCCACACCCTTCACTGTGACACCAACACACCCCACACCCCTCACTGTGACACAGACACACCCCACACCCCTCACTGACACACACCTCACCCCTCACTGTGACACTGACACACCCCACACCCCTCACTGTGAAACTGACACAACCCACACCCCACACTGTGACACCGACACACCCCACACCCCTAACTGTGACACTAACACACCCCACACGCCTCACTGTGACACGGACACACCCCACACCCCTCACTGTGACATCGACACACCCCACACCCCTCACTGTGACATGGACACACCCCACACACCTCACTGTGACACGGACACACCCCACACCTCTCACTGTAACACAGACACACGCCTCACTGTGACACCAACACACCCCACACCCCTCAGTGTAACACTGAGAAACCCCACACCCCTCACCCCTCGCTGTGACACGGACACAACCCACACCCCTCACTGTAGCATTGACACACCCCACACCCCTCACTGTGACACCGACACACCCCTCACCCCTCACTGTGACACGGACACACCCCTCACCCCTCACTGTAACACAGACACATCCCACACCCTTCACTGTGACACTGACAAACTCCACACCCCTCACTGACACTGACACACACCACACACCTCACTGTGACACCGACACACCCCACACCCCTCACTGTGACACGGACACACCCCACACCCCTCACTGTGACACTGACACACCCCACACCCCTCACTGTAACACCGACACACCCCACACCGCTCACTGACACACAGACACATCCCACACCCTTCACTGTAACACAGAGACATCCCACACCTCTCACTGTGACACTGACAAACTCCACACCCCTCACTGTGACACCGACACACCCCACAGCCCTCACTGACACTGACACACCCCACACCCCTCACTGTAGGATTGACACACCCCACACCCCTCACTGTGACACTGACACACTCCTCACCTCTCACTGTAACACAGACACACACCTCACTGTGACACCAACACACCCCACACCCCTCACTGTAACACAGACACACCCCTCACCCCTCACTGTGACACTGACACACCCCACACCCCTCACTGCGACACTGACACTCCCCACACCCCTCACTGTAACACAGACACACCCCTCACTGTGACACCAACACACCACACACCCCTCACTGCGACACCAACACACCCCACACCCCTCACTGTGACACGGACACACCCCTCACCCCTCACTGTGACACCAACACATCCCACACCTCTCACTGTGACTCTGACACACCCCTCACCCATCACTGTAACACCGACACATCCCACACCCCTCACTGTGACACTGACACACCCCTCACCCCTCACTGTAACACCGACACATCCCACACCCCTCACTGTGACACCGACACACCCCACTCCCCTCACTGTGACACCGACACTCCCCACTCCCCTCACTGTGACACTGACTCTCCCCATACCCCTCACTGTGACACTGACACAACCCACACCCCTCACCGTAACACTGACACACCCCACACCCCTCACTTTAACACTGACACACCCCACACCCCTCACTGTGACACGGACAAACCCCACACTGTAACACAGACACATCCCACACCATTCACTGTGACACGGACACAACCCACACCGCTCACTGTAACATTGACACACCCCACACCCCTCACTGTGACACCGACACACCCCACACCTCTCACTGTGACACTGACACACTCCTCACCTCTCACTGTGACACCGACACACCCCACACCCCTCACTGTAACACAGACACACCCCTCACCCCTCACTGTGACACCGACACATCGCACACCTCTCACTGTAACACTGACACACCCCACACCCCTCACTTTAACACTGACACACCCCACACCCCTCACTGTGACACGGACACACCTCACACCCCTCACTGTGACACTGACACACCCCACACTGTAACACAGACACATCCCACACCATTCACTGTGACACGGACACAACCCACACCGCTCACTGTAACATTGACACACCCCACACCCCTCACTGTGACACCGACACACCCCACACCTCTCACTGTGACACTGACACACTCCTCACCTCTCACTGTGACACCGACACACCCCACACCCCTCACTGTAACACAGACACACCCCTCACCCCTCACTGTGACACCGACACATCGCACACCTCTCACTGTAACACCGACACACCCCACACCCCTCACCGTGACACTGACACATCCCACACCCCTCACTGTAACACGGACAAACCCCACATCCCTCACTTTAACACTGACCCACCCCACACCCCACACTCCTCACTGTAACACAGACACACCCCTCACCCCTCACTATAACACTGACACACCTGCTCTGTAACAGTGACACACCCCACACCTCTCACTGTGACACCGACACACCCCACACCACTCACTGTAACACTGACAAACCCCACACCCCTCACTGTGACACGGACACATCCCACACCCCTCACTGTGACGCTGACACACCCCTCACCCCTCACTGTGACACCGACACACCCCACACCCCTCACTGTGACACTGACACACTCCACACACCCCTCACTGTAACACTGACACACCCCTCACCCCTCAGTGTAACACCGACACACCCCACACCCCTCACTGCGACACTAACACATCCCACACCCCTCACTGTGACACCGACACACCCCACACCCCTCACTGTGACACGGACAAATCCCTACACCCTCACTGTGACGCTGACACACCCCTCACCCCTCACTGTGACACCGACACATCCCACACCCCTCACTGTGACACTGACACACCCCTCACCCCTCACTGTAACACCGACACATCCCATACCCCTCACTGTGACACCGACACTCCCCACACCTCTCACTGTGACTGACACACCCCTCACTGTAACACTGACACACCCCACACCCCTCACCCCTCACCGTAACACTGACACACCCCACATCCCTCACCCCTCACCGTAACACTGACACACCCCACATCCCTCACTTTAACACTGACACACCCCACACCCTTCACTGTAACACTGACACACCCCTCACCCCTCACTGTGACACCGACACAACCCACACCCCTCACCGTAACACTGACACACCCCACACCCCTCACCCCTCACCGTAACACTGACACACCCCACATCCCTCACTTTAACACTGACACACCCCACACCCTTCACTGTAACACTGACACACCCCTCACCCCTCACTGTGACACGGACACACCTCACACCCCTCACTGTGACACTGACACACCCCACACCCCTCACTGTTACACTGACACACCCCACACCCCTCACTGTGACACCAACACACCCCACACCCTCACTGTAACACAGACACACCCCTCACTGTGACACTGACACACCCCACACCCCTCACTGACACTGACACACACCTCACCCCTCACCGTAACACTGACACACCCCACATCCCTCACTTTAACACTGACACACCCCACACCCCTCACTGTAACACTGACACACCCCACACCCCTCACTGTGACACGGACACACCTCACACCCCTCACTGTGACACTGACACACCCCTCACCCCTCACTGTGACACGGACACGCCCCACACCCCTCACTGTTACACTGACACACCCCACACCCCTCACTGTGACACCAACACACCCCACACCCCTCACTGTAACACAGACACACCCCACACCCCTCACCGTGACACTGACACATCCCACACCCCTCACTGTGACACTGACACACCCCACACCCCTCACTGTAACACTGACACACTCCACACCCCTCACTGTGACACTGACACACCCCACACCTCTCACTGTGACACCGACACACCCCACACCCCTCACTGTAACACTGACACATCCGACACCCCTCACTGACACTGACATACACCTCACCTCTCACTGTAACACAGACACAATCCACACCCCTCACTGTCACACTGACACACCCCACACCTTTCACTGTGACACTGACACTCCTCACACCCCTCACTGTGATACTGTGATGTGTGGGATGTGTTTGCCGAGGGGAATTGTTGTTGAGGGAATAGTGTTTGCGGGGGTAAGGTATGAATAGATAGTGTTTGTGGTGGAAGGGGTGTTGAGGGTGTTTGACGAAGGGAAGGGGTGATCAGGCCAATGTGTTTGCCAAAGGAAAGGGGTGTGTATTAACCACTTACCTACACACAATGGTTGGGCTCAGGGTCTGTGCAGTAATTGGGAGGTGAAGGATTAGTTCTGTGGCCTCCTGCAGCCCTGCTGGAGAAGAGGGCCTTTGTGTTGATGGGATTTAGAGGTCTCACTAATCAATGCCTGTTGTTCAAGATACAAGGGGGGAGGGAGTATTTGGATTGAGCAATTAGAGCTGGCAAAGCCAGAATGTGACTCCTCATCTGCTTCACACACATGAGATTAGTTTTGGTTGCTGTCTGTGTGAAGCCCTGAAGTCACCTGAGGTTTGGCTCAAGTCTCACTCTCTCCCTGGGACAGGATCTGCTAGTTTAATTATTTGTCTCAGTGATTTGTTTGCAGAATGAGAAACAAAAGGAACGTGAGAGCGCCTATCACCAGTATTGCAGTCATAGAGCACTGCAGCACAGAAACAGGCCCTTCAGCCCATCTAGTCACTGCTGAACTGTTATTCCCCTCGTCTCACCGAGCCATGCCTGTACCATAGCCCCCCACACCCCTCCCATCCATGTACCGATCCAAACTTCTCTTAAATATTGCAATCTAACCCACACCCTCCACTGACATCGGCTCGTTCCCCAATCACACCACCCCCCGACTGAAGGACTTTCCCCTCAAATATCTCACCCTGCACCCTGCACTTGTGACCTCTGGTTCTCGTCACACCCAATCTCAGTGGAAGAAGCCTGCTTGCATTTATCCTATGACTACCCTTCATCATTTTGTATAGTTCTATTACATCTCCCCTCGTTCTCCTCCACTCCAGAGAACAAAGTCCTCACCTCTTCAACCTTTCCCTTTTACTCCAGTAAGCAATGTCCTTGTAAGTTTTCCCTGCACCCTTTCAGTCTGATTGACATCTTTCCTGTAGGTGGGTGAGCAGGCCTCACAAGCGTGTTGTACAGCTCCAGCACAACACCCCAATTCCTGGACTTCATACGTTGAGTTATTAAGGTCAATGTGCCAAAGCTCTCTTTAAGACCCTATCTAACTCCAATGCCATTTTCAAGGAATTATTGACCTGTTTCTCCTCACTCCTCAGTGCCTTACCATTCACTGTGTAATTTCTACCCGAAGTTAAACACCTTACATTTGTCCGCATTAAATTCCGTCTGCCATTTTCCAGCCCGTTTTCCCATCAGGTCCAGGCCCCTGTTACAAGCTTTGGGAGCTTTCCTCGCTGTCCACTCTGCCCCCAGTCTTAGTGTCATCGGCAAACATGCTGATCCAGTTAACTTTGAGACAGATGACAACTTTGATAACTTTGAGACAGATAACAAGCAGGGAGAGAGGTAATCCTTTACCGCTGCTCTCAGTCCTCTCCGACGCCAAGATTGAACCCAATTTCCTACCTCATCTTGAAGGAGGGAAACGTTATATAGATAGTCGAGTAGGTTAAAGTTTGGCACAACATCATTCACCGAGGGGCCTGTCTCATATTATAATGTGCAATGAATCCCCACTGCTTCCACTTTCACCTGCCCTGTGTACCACTGCGGCCAGTCACTTTTGACAAAAGATCAACATGAACCGTTAGCTTGGTTTCTCTCTCTGCGGGTACGGTCTGTTTAGTGACTCATTTTTCCCTTCCCTGCTGCAGACTGCATTGCGGTCCTTGATCCGTTCACTGGTCGATTGCTGTGTTCTGAACCAGCATGCAGGGTATCTACAGCGAGCAAAAGGGTCTTCATCGCACTCAGGCTGGGTATCACAGTAAACAATACGGCTGCTGCAGGCATCCTGACTGGTTGCAGACGCGGTCTTTCCAGTGCCCGGCAACTTGAGACGTCTGTGCTCCCCGCCACCGAGACCACGTGCAGGAGGCGCTGTCTCAAGAACGTGGCACCCATCAGAGACGCCCACCCTGCGGGCACCACCCCCTTCTCAGTGCCACCATCGGGCAGGAGGCACAGAAGCCTGAAGTCCCACAGAATCAGGTTCAATATCACCAGCACATGTCATGAAACCTCTTGTTTTGTGGTAGCGGTACATTGCGTGGATAATAACAAAAAACTCTCAATCACAGCAAATAAATATAAATTATATCATCATCATCATCATCAGGTGCCATGCCCAGTTTGAGCTTTGACTGCCATGGCCCACACACTCCTGTTTCGGGTCAAGTGGATCAATTCATTGGTATTCATTTCCAGTTCTCTGGCTGCTGTCTCCATCATCATTTGTCTTTGCCTTCCTCTTGCTTTCTTCCCTTCAATCTTTCCCATAATTACCGTGCATTCTAACTCCTCTTTCCTAATCACATGTCCAATGAAGTCACGTTCCCTTTTCATGATCTCATACATTATTTCTCTTTTTGTGTTTGCTCGGTTCATGACATCCTAAATTATATCATAAATATATATCATCATATCATAAATTATATACCGTATAAATTAAACTAAATGAGTATTACTAAAAGAGAGAGGGAAAAATACTGAGGTAGTGTTCATGGATTAATTGTCCATTCAGAAATCTGCTGGCGGAGGAGAAGAAGCTGTTCCTGAAATGTTGAGTGTGTGCCTTCAGGCTCCTGTACTCCTCCCTGGTGGTAGCAATGGAAAGAGGGATTGTCCTGGGTGATGAAGAACTTTAATGATGAATGCTGCCTTTTCAAGGCATTGCCTTTTGAAGGCGGTGAAAAAGGCGAATGGTATGCTGGCATTCATAGCAAGAAGATTTGAGTACAGGAGCAGGGAAGTACTACTGCAGTTGTACAAGGCCTTGGTGAGACCACACCTGGAGTATTGTGTGCAGTTTTGCCTAATTTGAGGAAAGACATTCTTGCCAAAGAGGGAGTACAAAGAAGGTTCACCAGATTGATTCCTGGGATGGCAGGACTTTCATATGATGGAAGACTGGATCGACTAGGCTTATACTCTCTGGAATTTAGAAGATTGAGGGGGGATCTTATTGAAATGTATAAAATTCTAAAGGGATTGGACAGGCTAGATGCAGGAAGATTGTTCCCAATGTTGGGGAAGTCCAGAACGAGGGGTCACAGTTTGAGGATAAAGGGGAAGCCTTTTAGGACCGAGATGAGGAAAAACTTCTTCACACAGAGAGTGGTGAATCTGTGGAATTCTCTGCCACAGGAAACAGTTGAGGCCAGTTCATTGGCTATATTTAAGAGGGAGTTAGATATGGCCCTTGTGGCTACGGGGATCAGGGTGTATGGAGGGAAGGCTGGGGTGGGGTTCTGAGTTGAATGATCAGCCATGATCATACTGAATGGCGGTGCAGGCTCGAAGGGCCGAATGGCCTACTCCTGCACCTATTTTCTATGTTTCTATGTCCTCGATGCTGGGGAAGCTAGCACTCATGACGGAGTTTACAACTTCCTGCAGCTTTCTCTGATGCTATGCAGCGGCCCCTCCAACCAGTCAGAATGCTCTGCACGGTACATCCATATACATTTGTGAGCGCCATTGCTGACATACCTAGTCTCCTCAAACTCCTAATTGAACATGGCCCCTGTTATGCCTTCTGAAGTAGGTGTCCGGATGACCCAAGCACAACCATCAGGAACAGCTACTTGCCTTCAGTCACCGGGTGTCTGAACTGGCCCTACAACCCACAGAACACAACATTAGGGTCCAGCATTGAGTTGAGTCTGATGGTGTCGTTATTTTGTGCTAAGCTCTCGCTTTAGCACGGCTTCTACACCGCCATCAGATCTCCGAATGGTCCCCGAACACCGCCTCACGTTGTTTGCTCTCATTTTGCACTAGTTGAATGGATTTTTCCACTTTAAAAATACAGGTTTCTGACATCGGCAGACAACACACACACACATTTTCATAACATATGTCAGTGATAACAAACAACTTTATATGTAATTTACACATACCACATACACATATATGAGGAAATCTGCAGATGCTGGAAATTCAAGCAACACACACAAATATAATTTTCTGTGTTGGTACCTAGGTGCCTGTGATGCTGATGCAAATTTTTCATTATAACAAACTTGACTTGAACTACTTTGAATTTCCTTTTTTTTTAGTTGGTATTTCAACCGAAGGAGTTTGTTTAAACCTCCCTATCCTTTGTAAGTGACGGAGACACTCGGCAGGTCCGCTGGCTCCTGTAGACAAGCGCTACTATCGCAGGTGGGAGAGCTGCGAAAGAGAGAGAGGAAGTTAGGGCGAAGTTGGTGGAAGTTTTGCAGCATCTGTGCCCAATGTCTAATTTACCTCCGGAGCTCTCTGAAATCCGCCTGCTGTGAACGTCCTTTCTGGGGGCGGCGGGACTGAGACGTGGGTGGCGAGGGACGGGCAGGCGGGCGGGCGCTGCGGTGCCCGGGATCAGCCCGGTTTCGGAGGCGGGGACCGCGGTCCATTGATTGGTGGTTGGGCCGGTCAGTGGATGGGGCCCGGCCATTGGTTGGCGCTAGGGGGCGGGGCAAAGGGTGGGATCGCAGTCAGGCCCCGGCTATTGATTGGCGTTCGGGGCGGGGCGATAGGCGGGGCTACGGTCGGGCCCCGGCCATTGATTGGCGGCGGGGGCCAGGGGCAGCTGGCAGTCAGAGCGGGGCAGCGGGCGGGAAGATGCCGCTGAGCGGCGGCGGGGAGCTGGGGGCCAGCGACGAGCTGATCCGCTTCAAGGACGAAGGCGAGCAGGAGGGCGAACGGGACCTGGCCGAGGTCAAATCTTCGCTGCTGCAAGAGACCGAGGGACCGGAGAGCGGTGGCCGTCCGCCCAGGACCCAGGTCAGCTCCGAGTCGGTGATCCCCCTCGCAATCTCCCGCCGGCCGCCCCGGATTCCCCCGGCAGCCGGTTCCCCCCCCTCCACCGCGTACCCCTCGGCCGCTCCGGACCCCGGGCTGACGCCTCTTGTGTGTTGCAGGCGGAGCGCAGAGCCGAGTCCGAGAGTTTGGTGGAAAAACGCCGGGATCGAGAGGAGGAGGGTGAGTGAGACCGATTCCCCACCCGCCCCAGGACATCTTCCCCCTCCCCACTCGGTCTCCGTCTCCGTCTCCCCCTCCCCTCCACACACTGGATCTCTTGTCACTGCACTGGGTCTGTCTGCACCCCCCTCCCACGCACCCACTGCGCTGGATCCTCTCCCGCACCCCCGCTCTCGATTGATCCCTCTTTTTAACTGTACCGCCGCCCACCAACTCCATCTCTGCTCCTGCACTGGATCTCTCCCCCCACCCCCCCCCCACAGCACTGGATCCCGTACTGCAGGGGTTCCCAACCCGGGGTCCGCCGATCCCTCGGTCTGGCCATTAAAAATGGTTGGAAACCCCTGCCTGACTCGATCCCTGTTTCTCTCAACTTGATCTCTGCTGTGCCTCCTCGCACTGGATCTCCCCCCCCCCTTCCCCATCCCTGTTCACTTACTCTCCCGTACACCCTCCACCTCCCCTTGGCCTTCCATTAACCCCAATCGCCGCCTTTCTCTCCCCTGCAGCGCGGAGCCGGGATGGGGGCTCGTTGTCGGCCGCCACCTTACCCTTTCTGCTGATCCCGGAGTTGGCGGCGCCGCGAGGCCTGCCCTCGGGGCCGCGCACGGTGAGTCCGAAAACTTGTTCAAACTTTTCGCGCACTCGTCCCGGGGGCCGTGTGTGTGTGTGTGTAAGAGAGAGAGTGTGTGTGTGTGCCTGTGCCGGATCTCTCCCGCATTCTCCCATCGCCATGGTCCCACCCCCGAACCGGGCCTCTCAGCCTTTTGTTCTGGACCTCGCTGCACCCCCTCCTCCCGCCCCGCTGTCTATCCCACCTTCTCCCCTCTCCCTCCCATACCCCTGACGCGCGCTCGCTCCCTCCTTCCCACCCACCACCCCCACCCCTACCCCTACCCCTCACTCCCTGCCGCTTTCGACAAATTGCAAAGTTTGGCGCAAGTTTCTGTCGTGCCTCGGGGTAAATTTTTTCCCAGTCTCGCCGCGCCGGGTGTGACTCGCAGAAAGTGTAGATGCGCCGGCAGCCCGACCCAGTAACCTCCCGATATCGGGCGTCCAAACCCGACGTGAGCTGCAGAAGGTTTCCTGGGGGAGTTCGGGGGGGGGTGTGGAGAGATGGTCAGGAGAGTTGTTAGTAAAGTTAGTGAAGACTAGCCATTCTTATAGCCGGGCTGGCCACGTCCTGATGCGTGTTTAGAGAGAACAACTGGCCGGAGGCACAAGATTCTGCAGATCATAAACACAAGGGATTCTGCAGATGCTGGAAAAACAGAGTTATGATTTGGGGTCTCGGCCTGATGTGCTGAATTCCTCCGGTACTGCAGTCCGGAGCAACTCGTACGGAAGGAACTCAGCAAGGTGAACAGCGTCCCTTGGGGAATTGGACTGTGCACGCATCAGAATCTGGTTTAATATCACTGGCGTACATCGAGGCAGTAGTACCTCGCAATATATAATAATAACAAGCTATAAATTATATTGAGTATATATAAACATTTAATTAAACAAGTGGTAGAAAAAGAGAGGACAAAAAACATGAGGTAGTGTTCATGGGTTCATTGCCCATTCAGAAGTCTGATGGCAGAGGGGAAGAAGCTGTTCCTGAATCGCTGAGTGTGTATCTTCAGGCTCCTATAACTCCTACCTGATGGTAACAGTGAGAAGAGGTCATGTCCTGGGTGATGGGGGTCCGTAATGACAGATGCTGTCTTTTTGAGGCATCGCCTTTCGAAGCTGGCCTGGTCGCTGGGGAGGCTGGTGCCCATGATGGAGCTGGCTGAGTGTACAACTTTCCGCAGCTTTTTCCGATCCTGTGCGGCGGCCGCGGTGGCCCCTCCACTCCAGACGGTGAGGCGAACAGTTAGAATGCCCCCCGCGGTACACCTGTAGGAATTTGGTGACGTGCCAGGTCTCCTCAAGCTCTGAATGAAACGTAGCCACTGACGTGCCTTCTCTGTAATTGCAACAATATCTTGAGTCTGGGGCAGACCTTCAGAGATGTTGAAAACCAGGATCTTGAAGCTGCTTACCCTTCTTATCAATGTTCCCTTGACTTCCCGTTCCCGGAGACCACAGACAATTCCTTAGTCGCACTGATGTTGTTGCGATACCACTCAACCAGCTGATCTTTCTCACTCCCGTAACCCCCAACGCCCCCCCCCCACCGTCACCATCTGAAACTCTACCAGGAGTAGTTGCGTCGTCAACAAATTTGTAGAGAGCATTTGGGCTGTGCCCAGCCACACAGTCGTGGGCGCCAGTGTTGATTGTCAGTGAGGAGGAGACGACGGGGCTCTCCCAGTTGCAGAGGGAGGTACGGGGGCCCAGGTCTGGGAGCTGGTTGATTAGGACTGAGGGTACGATTGTGTTGGACACTGAGTTCTAATCAATGTGTATAATGTGTAGGCATTACTACTGTCCAGGCTGAGTGGAGGGCCATCAAGATTGGATCTGCTACAGACCAAGGCAAAACGCAGAGGGTCTAAGTGCTTGCTTAGGCAAGAGTTGATTCTAGCTGTAACCAAGCTCTCAAAGCACCTTATCGCTGTAGATGTGAATATTCATTGAGGCAGCTCACTCTGTTCTTCTTGGGCACTGGTCTGATTGTTGCCCTCTTGAATGTCCGACTGTAGTAGTGAGAGAGGCTGAACAAGCCCTTGAACACTCCCGCCAGTTGGTTGGTACAGGTTGCCAAGGACACCACCTGGGTCTGCTGCCCTGCGATGGTTCACCCAGAGATGTCCTGACGTCGGCCTCCGAGGCAGAGATTGCGGGGTCACCAGATAGTACAGGGATTCGCACGGGTAGCTTTATCCTCCCTTTCAAAGCGAGTGTAAAAGGCGTCGAGCTTACCCGGGAATGAAGCATCACAGGCATCCATGATGTAAGGTTTCACTTTGTAAAAACTAATGGTTGGCAAACGCCGACAGACCTGAAGTACATCCGATTCTGTCTGTAACCTCGATCGGAATTGCCCTATTTGCTCTTCGGAATAGCTTTCTGTGGGTTGCACCTGGCGACGTGTATTGACACAAAACCCTGCACACAGACAGGTTTTGACCCCCCAAGCGTCAACAATTACTGCCTCCCCAACCTCCCCCAGACACCGGTGGACCTGCTGAGCGTGTTACCACTGCAGCTCTGTGTCTCCCAGTTCAGAACCTAACCTAACTGTTCATTATGTCTCAGTAGGACAGCCGCCAGCTCTCTTCCCTGCACCCTGTTTAGTTCTGCAGAATTTCCCAGGCATCTAAAGCAGAATCATATGTTGCAAAATTAGTTGTTTTGCAGTGCAAGACATAAAATTTACTATAGAAATATGGAAAATAGTGCTAAAGCGAATCAGGTTTATTATCACTGATGTATGTCGTGAGATGCAGCAACTGTATATAAAAAAAAGTTACTATAAGTTGCAAAAAGAAATGTATAAACAACTAAATAAGTAATGTAAATCGAGACCCTTTGACCAGTCCTGTCAATACTGACCATATTGTGCTCATCTACACTTGCCTGAATTAGGACAGTTCTGTGCCTTGCCAACTTAATTGTCTCTCCAAATGTTTCTTAGACGTAGCAATTGTATTCGATTCCAGGACTTCCTCTGGCAGCATGTTCAAAGTGAAACTTATTATCAGAGTACATACATGTCACTACATCTAATCCCGAGATTCTTTTCCTGCAGGCATACTTAGCAAATTTATAGAACAGTAACCATAAACAGGATCAATGGACAAAAAGAACTATGCAAATGCAGATATAAATAACCAGCTTTAAATAACAAGATAAAATGAGCGTAGCTATCCCCTTTTGTCCAAAAGCCTGATGGTTGAGGGGTGATAACTATTCTTTAACCTGGTGGTGCATGTCCTGAGGCTCTTGTACCTTCAATTCCAGGTTTCTGAGTGTCTGAGGACTTAACCCTAATGCAACATATTGATACAGCTATAGAGAAGGCAAGACAGCAACTAATTTTAATTAGGAATTTGAGTAGATTTGGTTTGTCAACTAAAACACTTGAAAACGTCTACAAATGTACCGTGGAGGGCATCCTGACTAGTTGCATCACCTTCTGGTGTGGGGGGGGGGGGCTTCTGCACAAGATCAAAATAAGTTGCAGAAACTTGTAAAATTAGTCAGTTCCATCATGGGTACCAGTGCCCAAGACATCTTAAAGGAGCAGTGCCTTAGGAAGGTGGCATCCATCATTAAGGATTTCCACCACCCAGGTCTTGCCTTCTTGTCATTGTTAGCATACAGAAGCCTGAAAGCGCACACTCAGCAATTCAGGAACAGCTCCTTCCCCTCTGCCATCCGATTTCTAAATGGACATTGAACCCGTGAACACTACTTCGCTACTACTTTATTTCTGTTATTTTGCACTGCTTTTTCAACTTATCTATATTATAAACACATATATACTTAATGTAACTCTGATTTTTTTCTCTGTATTTATTTATCATGTATTTCATTGTACTGCTGCCATAAAGTTAACAAATTTCACGACATGGTATTAAATCTGACTCTACCTTTTTACCCGTGATGTACTGGGCTGAATTGTAGGCTTTTACTCTCTTTCTCTCTCTTCTCACATCCCCTTTAAACCTCACAGTTCAAAGTAGATTTATTGTCAAAGTACATATATTTGTCACCATATACTGTCCTGTGATTCATTTTCTTGTGGGTATTCACAGTAACTACAAAGGCACACAAATGAAAAACCACATACAAAGAGGAAGGGCAAGCAACTGCAGTTTAAAAGGCAACGGACTCTGCAAATACAAGAAAGCGAAAAATTAGTCATAACAAATGAATATCGAGAATGAGTTGCGGAGTCCTTGAGAGCGAGTCCATTAGTTGTGGGGTCTGTGTTGGTGTGATTGAAGTTATCCCCTCTGGTCGAAGCTCATGTAGCCCCTTCCTAGTGGAATCAGACAGAGGAATTAATCCAGTGTACTCTGCTGTGTTCTTTTGATTGACTGTAAATGAACAAAATCAGTGCCGATGCCTAGTGTGGATAATGGACTGTCTTCAGACTATTGCATTCTCCAAACCTTCATTTTCATCGTAAGATTCAAGATGATTCTTGAGGCCTTCAAATCTTCGTAGTTTCTAACTTCTTGTAGTAGTGAAATTGTTTCATTTTAACTCCTGGCTGTTTATGGCATCACCAAGACTGAATGCTTGAATCTGTGTTTCAAAAAAAGCAAAATAGTTCTGAATTGTCTTACTACTTATTTCTTCTGAACCATCAGTGACAAAAATCACTGTCTCTTGAACACAAACACATGCAAATAAGCTATTTGAAAAAAAACTTTGCTCTAAGCAAGATGAACTATCTAATGGCCACAGAAGTGCACATGACTGGCGTGAGAAACTTCACCTGTCCCAGTTAAGCAACATAGTGTCCCAAGTAAACAATTAGCTTTTGCCCTTAAAGATTTATCCCAAATAAGCAGCTGCCCCGATTAACTGATGGCCCCATTATCTGGAGTCCAAAGAATATATTTTTCTTATTGTAATTTATAGTCTTTTTAATGTATTGCATTGGACAGATGCGGCTTGGCATGGACTAGATGGGCCAAATGGCCTGTTTCTGTGTTGTGCTTTTCTATGACTCCATGCACTGCTGCCGCAAAACACCAGATTTCACAGCATATATCAGCGATGTTAAACCTGTTTCAGATTCCGATTCATTGCTTTAAAAATGATTTTCGAACGTGCCTCAGCCAGCCCTTCTCTCTCTCAGATCCTGCAGAGATTGGCTTGATTTGAATTCAGGGCCTCCTAATTGTCAGCGGCTGCTGTGGTTTCAATTTCGATGAAATTCTTCATGTTCACATTTATTTAGCACGTGCCTGTCAAAATGTGCCATCTGCAGTAACCATCAACGCCCCAAAGGATGTTCTGGGGGCAACCCTTCTGTCTCAGATCTTGCATAGGTTGGCTCTCTCATTGCCAACAGTTCCTGTGGTTTCAATTTCGATGAAATTCTTCCTGTTCAGATTTAGATTTATCGACCACGTGTCCGTCAAAACATGCAGTGAGATGTGCCATTTTTAATAACCACCGTTTTAATGCCAACCACAGACTCTGGTGCCAACATTGCATGCACGCGACCAACGATCGTATCCAGAGGATCTTTTCATCACAGGATTTATATCAGACTAGTCTATAGATCTAGTCCTGGGTAAGAGTAATGCCCTGTTCCCTTATTAATTCTTTGACTTGTTACTGTAGAAAGCTGATTCAGTGAACATTCCACTCAGTTCTTCCTTGCCAATTTGCTTTGACTGGTCTTTGTAAAGGTATATGCTCTATTATTTCACTACTCTTATTACAAGCTCCTCAAACATGCTGAATTATTCTCTGTCCCACGGTTTAGGTATTGTTATGGGACCCATAAATTATTTCCAGCAGTTACTTTCTTCCCCCCTGTGTTGGT